>NC_055668.1:8699917-9015686 GCF_017976325.1 Chelmon rostratus | reverse complement strand
TGTCATGGGGTGGTTAGAGAGTTGAAGGAGATGGGAGGGAGGGAGGGAGGGGGATTGAGGAGTGAGAAGCTGGGGCTCGCTGGGCGAAACAGAGAAATCCAGCCATGCCGGAGCTGGCTTCAGCGCTTATCAGCGTGTGCTGGACGTAGCTTTGCCGAGGCCGCTAAGGCAAACCAGATGCAGCGTCGGTTGCTCTGTGCCACTATGTGTCAGGTACAGCCTGGGTCAGTCTGAGGCGCCTCGGCGGTATTGGAGGGAGGCCATGGTACAGTCAAACTCGCTGCAGATGGTCCTGACTAGAGTACAGTAGAGTGTCGGGTCCTGCGGTTCATCCTGACTTGACAGCATCTTTTTAAAAGTTTTGAAGGTTTCATGGTGTCACTTCAATTACTCACCCCGATGGATTTCTCCTGCGTTTCAGATTGACAACTTGCAAGTGGTTTATAGTTGGATATCAAAGCCTGCGAGTGTGTGTTCTGGGTGTTTTGGTCACTGGGAATCCCACGGTGTCTTTCTACTCTTGCCAGCAGCAGTGTTTATAGGATTTTGTCTCATTTTCTCCAGTGTTAATTTATTTCCATAAAGGCAGCCATGACACATTCTCTCCTCTGCCTTCTGTCTCTGTGTGGCTTTACTTTGCTGAGCTCTGAATCTCTCTCCCTGTCTCTGTGCTGAATGGAAGAATAGACCGGATTGACCTCAGTCCCTGCTGCATGGTTATTTTGACAATGAGCATCATCATCATTGTCAGTTTTCCTCCATCTCTTCGTCTCTGTCTCTCCGTCTCTCTCTGAAGCTCTACATTTCTACACCCTGCTATTGCGTTGTTTTGCGGTTTTGGATAAGTTCTCGCTATATTGTTACGCTTCCTGAGGTATGCCATTGTGGTTCATCTGTGTCAGTGGGTAAATGAACATGTTGCAGCGTGGCTGACTACAGTTTCCCATGTCTGGGACTAAGTCTCTCAAATCTCCAGCCTGCCAGTATCATACTCCTCCCTCCCTGTGGGTCTGTTTGGCAACCAGAAAATACCATCTCTCTCATCATTGGGATTATATGGAGCTCATTTGCCTTTGATTGCAAAACCATTAATGCACAAATGTATTGGTGACTGACCTGTGGCCTTTCTCATCAACTGACAAGCAAAACTGGTCTCATCACTTCTCCTCTCAGGCTCTTTGGACCCCAGGGGTCTGGGTCAGGGTTTGGTAGTGTTTGTGCTGTCTTTCTGTCAGACTTGCATGATCCACTGCCACTTAACGAGGGAGAACAAGGCTGAGAAATGAGGCATTTCCGGGCCCAAGGGTTTATTCCTACAGCACACTGGATTACATTACAAAACACAAAGGGGAGACGTGAGTCATTTTTTAAAGAAATCTTCTGTTCTGAACGCTGTTCCAGACCATCTTAGTGTCTAATCTGCAAGGAGAACGCTTGCAGACAGGACACAAAGCTTTCAGACATGTCTTTTCACTACATCACATATTTTCTGACTCTATCCCAATTCTATCTGAACTTTAAAAAGGTGAAGCATGCCGAGACTTAATCAGGCTTACATTGTTGTACCCTCAGGAATTACTCTGCTGGATGTTAAAAAAGAAATGCTTATCACATATCCAGTGAAGCAAAGCTCAGTCTGCTTTTGTGTGTCCTTTTTTGCTTTTCATTTTCCCTCATGCTGCAAATATGATGTAAAACAGGAAGAGATCCAAAAAGAAAAAAAAAAAAAGAATGTAGTCTTTGTTTGTGTAGTGTGTTTTTTCCCGGAAATATGTTTTTCATAGGCATTGTTCTTTGCATACAATGAAACAATATGGATCATACAGTAATATCTACCAAGAACAGTTATGTACACGTTAGTTAAATTCACGCTCACAACACAAACAGCACCATAACATATAATGACCACCTAGACGAACATCCACGTCGGCTTAACGTAACCAAAATTTGCTGTGTCAGGGTTCAGCAACTCACAGTATCGCTGGCTAGTTTTACCTGGAGTTTGGCAAACAGGGCTGGATGTTGCTCATGGAGATGGGAGTGCAAATTGCGTACAATAAGTTCTGCTGGGGGCCATCTCTAGCTCCAGCTCCCCCTTGTGGCAATTCAAAATAAATCAGGAACTCAATATTCAATTCAAGTCACTCCTAACTGAAAGACATTTGAAGAACATTTTATCAATACAATGAACATAAAAAAAACATGGCATTTCACAATACAGGGCACTGAACAGACAGACATCAATTCAAAAAAGCACAAAACACTCCATCTTCATCCCCACTGCTTCTCTCAGTCTCTGCAGTTATCACATATCATCAGATGGCCATCACCTTCCTTCGTGGAGGGGTTTCCATGGTGACCACATCCCTCTCCGGGCAGATTATTTGCATGGGATCAGGGCTGACCATGTGTGGCTGGAGCAGAGGGCGCTGCCCGCAGGTGAGGGTGGGCGGGGGCTGGCGAAGGACAACGATTTGAGCGCTGGGTTCTTGCTGCAGGATGTCTGTCAGCTCTTCCTCCGTAGAGTTGACCACCGGTATACCATTCACCTCCACCAGTCTGCAAGACCAATCACAAACACACACACACACACACACACACAATCAATAAAGTCAAGCACTGTGTCATTCCAAGTGAGCAAGAGAAAAATCCAAATGTTCTTCTCAAAGTTTCTTCAGTAACATAAAGAACGAGCAGTACTTCAGCCTCATGACTGAGAAGCTGGTGGGGAAATTCTCTCTCAACTTCAAAATATCAAATATGGCAGGATTCTCTCTACAGGTAAAGGCAGGGACTCTGTAATGTCTATTTAACAAGCATAAAATAATATCAAAGTATCCACAAATCACAGAGCATGGAATATTAAAAACATTACCTTTACACAGAGCTCATCGAAAATTCCCCCTTCATTAGCTTTTATTTATAGCCACCTGGATGAAAGTGACAGGGAAATAGCAATGCTTTGTGTTTTTTCATTAGCTGTGATGCGATGAGTGAACGCACACAGTGGGGCTAAAAGACTCTTCTCAGCTTCTGTGGTTCTGCCTCTGCACCGTCATGCGGACTCGTCTTTCTTCGGCAGGATGTCAGCTGCAGCGTGTGTGGAGAGTGCTGCGTATCTAAGTATGTACTTGTTGTAATGCAGTAAATGCCTAATTATATGACGTCCTTTCATCTGCTCCTTTTCACTCTCTTCTGAATCCAGGTATTACATTACAGTGTTTGCTTGTTTGGGGCTAATATCTGATGGGTTTCCATAGCTACAAAGTACAAAAGAATATGAGTGATGAAAGAAACGGATGGGATGAGTGAGATAAGAGGACTACTCTCTTTAACTAGTCGGCCTCTCGTGAACACTAACCAAGTAATTACATTGAGCCTGGATAAATGACTTGGTTTGAAATTGTCTTTGTATGTGTTCGTGTGTTACCTGTCGCCCACACAGAGGTGAGAGTTGTCCACCTTGACCACCACTAGTCCGCTGCCTTCTGTGTACCGACACGTGAAGCCACAGTGGCCGTCAGGGTCGTGGTTCTCCTGTACAACCAGCAGCATGGCCGGAGACTGCAGGGACACCAGCTGGCTCAGGCTGCCGATGGCCAAACTCTTCTTCAGAGCTTTCTCCTGAATACAAAAACGGCAAGATCATGCATGCACGTTTATGAATGCAACGCAGATAGTAAAACAGATTCAGAAGTAGCAACCTCTTCAAAAGGATCTATCAAAGAATCTTTACAACTTTCAGAAGTGTGTTTCTGTGCCTCTGAAACAAGAAACTAACTAGTTATCATTTCCTTCAGATAAAATAGTAGCTGTATTTCTTGGAATGACTTAAAGATTACAGATATACCACTACTTGGAAGTCCCCAAGAGATAAGTCTGAGGCTGCGTCAAAGCCAGAAGACCACCAAGATGTAATGATTAGCTTTTGAAAAGATCACACCACAAGTAGCTTGCAGGGATCAGAAAAAAACTTGTGAGTCTGACCACTGAATTCCAATGTTCCCTTATCCAGCCTCTTGGCATACTCCCCCCCTCCCCCAAATGGCATGTGAATGCCTTGCAGCAATAGATGCCGCCTTGCCCGGGTCAGGGGTCAACGCTAAGGCTTCTCTCTCCTCAGACAAGTGGGCCAGACAGGATATATTCGCGGAAACGCAGCTGAAGCCCCTTGAGAAACACCCTCTAATGCGCATCATTTTCCCTTTTCGTTTGCCTCAATGTTGGACACATGCCAAGAGCCCATGGAATTTTCTCTTCATTTTCTCCTTGTTTATCCACAAGATCTGATCAAATCCTAACCTACCTGGGCCAGACATGGGGCACATATCCCATAAACACACCAGACACAGCCAATAGACTGTTTGTCCAATTAAAACACAGCCATTCGAGACCACAAAGGTCACTCCGGTGAGAAATAATGGCTCACCTCTTTTTCTCAATAGTGAGGAAAAAAGGAATATAAGTTGCAAATTTCAGAAACCCAACAATTTCCCTCAAACATAGGAAGCTACAACATGATCTGGGAAAGGATTTGGTTTCACCCAGTATGAGGAATGATGCTCTGACAGGCCAGACAACATAGATGCTAAGTGGAAGGGATTGCATTTCTTTTATAATGATGGGTGTTAGTAGTTCTGAATTCAGTGCTGTCGTTCTGTGACGACTTGGCTGCTCCAACAGCGAAGATCTTTAACACATTCGACCTTGGGGTAGAAAGGCATAATGGGGGACAATCTGACCACACCGATCAACAACAATTCATATCATGACTTGTTTCTATATGAAAACTGGAAGCGCCCTATCCATTTCTTAAACTCAGAGGCATGCCAGGGAAAAGAGAACTCAATCCATCCTCAATGCACTAAAGAGCGGGCGAATCAGTAAGTCCTCCAATTTCCCTTCTTTTAATAGTCCGTCTAAAGTTTTTGAGTTGCTTTTTTTAAATCATTTCCGCCATTTGTTGTCCTTCCCCTCCTCCCTCCATTCTCTCCCTCTGGTTCTCGTTCTCCTTCCCTGTCGGCTTCTTTATTGATGCTCTCCAGTTGCAATAGATCCTGGAGATTAGACTGCCGATGATGAAATATTTCCTTATTGTCTGTAATGCGGGGCAGCCTACAAGACCAAACACAGGGCGGTCTGCTCCTTATTAGAGCAGCAGCTCCATCAGTTTCCCAGGCTGCTCCTCAGCTCTGACCTGTGTGTTAACTCTGATTAGGTCATATGATAAACATTAGCGCTGCTGCTTTTCCCACAAACTCAGCACCTAAAAAAGCGTGGCCCCGGGGCGGCAACGTGACACGGGGCACCTTTCAAAGCTGAAGCCGCGTGTGTCCTTTCATGGCACCTCGTTAGGGCTTCTCCAACGGGATAAAAGAGCCACATTAAAAAAGAAGTGGGCTCCTCCGGGGATAGATGGAGATAGTTTTACACATGCTGGCCCATTTCTCCAGTGCACTCTCCCAGTGGCTTTTGTCACACACATTCCATTGTTGGTATGGTCACAGGCTCTCGGATGTCAGCGCTAAACATCATTTTCTCGGAAAAAGTGCATGTTCATCCAAAGGACTTCGCTCAGCCTCGTATACCCACTCTCACCATGGGACTAACTGCACAGTTTAATGAAACAGAGTGGGCTGAATGGAGCATTGTGTTGTCAGTCAGGAGAGCAGTGAATTGAAGATCAAAGATGATGGACATAATAGTGTCAAGTAATGGGCTACCACACCAGAAAGCTTTTGCCACCTCTACTAGTGTGTGCTACTTCTACTGTTGGCCAATTAAATTAACAAATATATGAACTTCTGTTTATTCATTTTTATTTTTAGGTGATCCTCACAATGTGGCTTTCATTAGTGAGGAAAAGGCTGTTCATCCTCTGTATATTGCACAAGCTGTGGTGGTGACGTGGTTAAAGACAAACAACAGACGGCGTGGCCAAAAATGCCAAATTTGGCTCACACATGCTTCTCTCGATAACGAGGATTGTTTTGGTGCAAATCTCCGTTTCTCATTGTTCGTTTTAAGCAGTCAAAACAGTCTCTGACTCAGACCGTACCACGTTCCCACATATTGGTGTGACGGTGTTTTACAGGCTGCTGAGCAGACTGAGCTCCAGACCATCATCATGTTGGTTAAATTATGCAGTAGTGCAAATAATCCATAAACTGTGTTAGTAATCTTAATTTGATCAATAGTACCTTAGCATATCTTTCTTGCAAAGCATTTTGGAGGTGAGCCACCTGTCGGTTGAGATGCACCATGGAAATTTCCTCTTTAAACACTTGGCAGTTCAGCTTCATCTTTTCCAAAAGACGAACGTCCAGCTGCCTGAATGGCAAGAGACCACATTTCAGAAAACGGTCGCAGATGTACACACATACATGCATGCATGGTTTATGAAATATGTAAATCAAGTGCAGTTAAGCTTTTATGTGAATTTCACCAGAATTGAATAAACACTGCGGATGGTTTATTTTCCTTGGAGCGGCAAGGAGCAAGCAATGCTTGAGCATTTTTGACTTTTATCCACAACTCCTTGGGTAGGACTTCTGCATTTTTCTATCATTTTATCTGGTGAAACAAAAACCAGGTCCCCTAAAAGTCTCGAAAGGTTAGAAGTTGCTAGTAGCTATGCTTTGACTCAGTCATTAACTGTTACCATTGCATATAGTTTATGTGTATTGGATGGATGACAGTCAGACAACAAGACAGTACTTGCTCACATTAACAATATATTCTAGCTTCTATATCAGTGGCCTTTTGAAGTGTCTAACTGCCATGTGTGATTTTGGAAGGTGGAAGAAAAGTTTTATGCATTGTCGAACAAGCTACTGATTAACGGAGACAGTCCACCTACTTCTTCTTGTGAGCATTGGAGTTGTTAATGTTGTCTCTGAGGGCCTGCAGGCTCTGCCTCTTGTCGCTCAGTTGGCTTTTAACCAACTCCAGCCTCTGCTTCAGCTCAGCAGAGCCAAGCTTGTCGACATTCACATCTGCATCCATGCTCTTCAACTCTGAGCAAAATGCTACCAGGCCATGGTGGAGCTCCTGGACCTTCGAGGTCAAGAGATCAGTTTTCAGTGGCGATTATATTCACTCCTGAGTTAATGAATTTGTCACAGCTATTCATCACAAAGCAAAATAAATGACATATTTTCATAGATATTGACCTGAAGGATGACGTTTTGTAGCGAGTCCACCTGTTGGTTCAGCTCCCTGATCCTCTCTTCTTTCTGGATATTTTTGTTGTAGTTGCTGTTTTCATCAGAATTGTTGACGTCTGGATTATTTTGCGACACGGTGCCTGATGACTTCTCCTGTGATGCAAAAGCATACAGAAAAGTATCTTGTTAAATGTTACATATCAGGTAAAATCAGGTACCTTCCATATGCACATTAACAAAAACATCACTGCTACCATTTTGCACAAGTGCAGCTCCAGTTGTCTTTTCTCTGATTTGGATGTCAGGAGACTCCCAATCTGCTGATCTGGTGGGAGCTCTTCTGATGAACCTTCAAATCAAAGCACATGTACAGCATACTAACACACATGTCTGTTGTGTGTGTGTGTGTGTGTGTGATAAAGACTGCTTGATGTGCTGTGCGTCATGTGTTGTGCACCTTGCGTTTCTTTCAGTATAAAGGGACCCTTGTCTTCTGTCATTCCCAGCATTTTGATACAAGAATCCATGATTTTTCCCACCGTTGTTTCCTTTGGGGTCCTGAGATGAACTATCCTCTCTGACGCTGCAACACATGACACAACAATCGAATCATAGCAACAACAAACCCATACAGCATAATATGACAATATGTGGACATACGTGAATGTGCAATATGTAATGTCTACTATATGCCATAAATTTACATTCATTTTTTCATAATGTCTCAGTTCTGATGTGTTGCATAATATTGCATGTATTTAACCTTTAAACCAGTTCACTGACTCACCGCTGATCGTAATCTCTATCAGCTGAGAACTCCTCTGTACCGCACAGTTTTGGCTGTAGTTCCTACATTGGAAAAAGGCCAAGAGATTCAGATAAAGCTTGTTTTTTATTTGTTTGTTTTCATTGCGTGTATGAGAGGCTGTACCTGAGCTTGAGGGAACGCCGATTCATGCTCAGGCAGCTCACATGAGGAGAGGACTTAGACTTGCTCATTGACACCAGTGTTGCATTGATTGTCTCAGCATCATTAGGGCCGAAGGATTCTGCTGGAAAAAGAAACATCTCCGTGACTTCATTTGCAAACGGTCCAGGTAAATGTCTGTTTGTTATGCTGTTTTGATAAAAGTGTACCAAGCAGAGAGTCGAGTCTCTGGCTGACGGTGGTGGGAGGGTGCAGCTCATTATAAATGGCCGACAGCAGCTGCTCCCTATCTTCCAGTGAGGCGATATGGAGGACGTCCAAAGTGTTCATGTCCACGGAAGCTATGTCTTCTCCACACAGTTTTGCTTCTGAAAGGGAAACATTTACCCATACACCCACACACTTCAAGAAATCTGGGAGCTGTGCTGCAGCCAATAATCTAGACACAGCAAACAGACCTGATAAACATAAAGAAGACATTTTTTGTCTAAAAGCGAATTACGAGTCTTTGCATAACCAAAGACTGTCCATTTTTTGGAAAATTTGAAATTGGAGTAACATACATGTGGCATCTTTATGCCTGCTATGCAGAAAGTTGAACAAATCTGATATTTAAAATGTAACTATTAGCTTTTACAATTCTTGCAGCCTTCTATCAGGTTTTAGCCATTTGTCTGAACAGTGATGGGCCACCATTTTTAAAAGACTTAGCCATGTTAGATTTTGTCTTTAATGCCATGGAAATGAATAAGAGTGAACTTCTTTCTGAACCTCCGTGCCTGCTTGTGTCTAAATTACTTTTAATGGAATCTAAGACAATAAATTCTATCAGAGATCCATCATGCTGGAACGTCACTATGGGGAAAGGCCTACATGTAACAGAGTTTGTTTTTTAGGTTAATAAAAAGTGATGATTTACTACCACATGCATTTCTTGCATATTGCAGTTCTAGTGGTGAAGTTATTGTTTAAATATGATTTATGTAGTAATGGTGTCTTGTTTAATCTTACATCACTCTTGTCTCCTAAATCAAATTGGCAATGCCTGTCTTTGTTATGCAACTGCCGAGCTGGGAGAGGAGTCAGTCAGAAGAAGAATGTGTTTTACCTCTGATGAAAGGGAGACATTTCTGCAGTCCAATACTTGTAAACCACTGGCAGACTTCCTCTGTGTTCAGCTTCCTGAGAGATTTGGCCACTTTCCTTTCCATATCCTGAGGAGGAGGAGAGGTTGTGTACCGCCTGCTTATACCACATCCTACCTGGGCAAAAACCTTGTGTACAATGTCCCATATCATTATGTCATAGTACTCTAACCACCAGCAACATACTCCTTAAACCATTGTTTTGAGATGTGAGACAGTGTATATATATTTTTAAAATGTCTAAATCCATAAAGTAAGCAGAGGTTAGGGATTGCAAAGAGAGCGGGACATGACGCACAAAGCTGATTCAGACTCAAACTGCTGCATGTGAAAGCCTATTTAGCAGGAGGCAAAACAAAAGCATCGAGACAAAACCTGGTTAAACTCACAAGCACTTCGTCATTGTCTGTGTCACCGATTCATTTAAAGTAAGTACGACTGTGTTGGATATCCATGTTTTGACCTATTACGGCAAGTAAACACATTTGTGTGTTTAACCGTAAACAAATATTTAAAAAGGACAAAGAAATGTTTATCTAAGCCGGGAACCTAAACACAGGTTTCTATGTAATCGTTGCCTTAGTCGCAGATGCTCTGTTTATGGTGTCCCTGGGAAGAAAACTACAACGTTCGCTGCTGCCTGTAGAGGCTTTACAAGGTAACTGCGGTGATTAGATGAAATGAGGTAAGAGGTTTGCCTTGTATTTGGGCTTTCACTGTTATGTTGTAAGACAGAGAGGCGTTTAGGAAAAAAAAAAACATATTAGATCATAATTTACTGAAACCACATAAATAATCCATAGTTTAAGCCATTTTGTCTAATTTGCAGTCCCAGTGTGGGGATCAAGTGTGAGGCGTGGCTGCTTATGATACATGTTGCATAAATTACTCACATGTAATTGACGGGGTACCAGAGGAAAGCAAAACAGTTGATAATGCATGGAGACAATAAGTGCAGGACGTGAGCAATTTTCCTTTAAAACATTTTTTTTTTTTTTTAAATCTTTCCGTTTTGTGTTTCAGCTAACACATGGATCGCTAAGGATACGAGCAATCTTGCTTGGCAAATCCTGGACACAAAGACTAAAATCCTGAGACTATTTGCAGAGTCATTGCTTTGACAGATCAAGGGAGCTGGGAAATATAAACAGAGCATATTCTGTAATTGCAGCAGCTCTGGGCTGTGTGCTGATGCCACCCTGAAGGCCCTGCTTTGATGGTTTACAGTACCTTCTCAGGGAAGTTTCCATTCTGATCCTTAGACTGAGGCATATATGACGCTGCATGAAAGTCAGAAAAAACGGAGACTTGTAAGCTATTTTTTGACTCACTTATGAGGCAGGACAGCAGTATCATGTAGAACAATCTTGTTTGTCCAGAATATAATAATACAAGACTCACCCACGGTTACGCGTCGTCGATGTGGCGACCCCTCCTCTTCCTGGTGGTCTGAGATCTGGGTCAGAGCGTGAAAGGTGGCACTCCTGCTCAGAGTGTCCCCAAGACTGCAGGAGCGAGTCATCGGCCTCTGTCACGTAAAACAGGCTTCAGTTAGCATTAGACTGGAAATCCAGCCCAGTCTAATCAATTTACAGCCAGTAAGTATTTTCATGAGTCGAAATACACAGTCGCAGTCTAAATCAGATAAAGCACAGTTCTTCCTGGAATGTGTACTGACTCTCTGTAGATACCTTTAAATACATTAAAGGTGCATGTGAGGGCCTTGTTGGCCATAGCGAGTGCATGTGATTTACAGTACGAGGAGATCGTGAAAAAAGTTCATTGCATTGTCTTCATACCCGTCGGTGAGTAAATGCGTCCATGTCGGTGGCGTGCGGGAGCAGACAAAGATCAGCTTTCAGCATGTCGGAGCAGCTCGCATCTCTGTTGCTCAGGTCATCTGCGTAGTAATAGGAACAGTAAGTCAATAAATTCATTTGAATTCATCCCAGTTAGCCCTATCTTAGTTGGTCTCTGTCTGGGAGACAAGCTATTTAATGAGGTCCTTGTTTTCAGCCTTATAAGCCACTCTAGTCTCACGGTTATCGGCCTTGTCGGCCTTTTTTCTGGTGCACAGGTCACCAGGTCCGTTTGCATAGCATTAGCTGGTGCTGATACTGGACGCAGCTAGATGGGGTTGCGTGGCAACCCGTTAGACACACTAATATCTGTCTGGTCGATGACATACTTCTCTGACAACCCAAGTTCTTTCCCACAGAAAGCCCGTATTCTTACATTTTCCAAATGTCACTTGGTCAGCGAGCAGATATCTTTTTTTGCCGCTATCATAACAAGCAAGACGAATGAGGCTGAGAATATGGCATCCGAGCTAGGCCCCGACTTTCTCAGGAAACACATTGCTGTGATCGGGATAGATGTTGGAATGTTTGCCGCTCTGAGTTAAAACTACTTTAAGTTTTATACCTTTACAGATTGAAGCCTCGAGACCCCCTATGCAGTTAAAAAAAACAGTCTTTTCAAATAGTTTACCCAGCGAAAAAATTCAGCCTAATTTCTTAAACACATGTTTTTCATTTCAGGGGCCTATTTTTGAAAGGCTGGTTTGACATGGACGGGACTTTAGATGGAGTCAGAATCAGATAAGACAGTGTAATTGGTTTATGTGTGTCAGCAGTGGAATCTTGTCTGGGTCCTGCAGAGACAGTGGAGTACAAAGAGGGGGGCAGCGAGCTGGCACTCTCTTCATCACCTGGCTGGTCTGTGAATCACTCTGTAGAGGCTCATAACGTCTGCCTTACAGCTACGCAAATTCAAAACACAACTTTCTTGACTCGAACAACCGAGGGGGGGGAAGAGATGAGTCCTGGCTGAACGTGAGGACGCGCAGGAGCACCCTCCTCCAGCTGACCTCAGACACAACAGTGTTTCTGCGAATTCCTGAGAAAATCACTTCCAGTCTCGCTCTGTGACTTCTTTTTACCATGCATGGGAGAGGGGACACAAGATGGAGAGCTGTCTGAGAATGCTAATGGAGGGTGGCAGTACACCCACCCTACCACAGCCGGGTTGAGACTTCACACAGCCAGGAAAAGCCCAATCAAAACAGAAGGACAAGAAAGTTTGGGCAGAGTTAGGGACACAGACATGTTGCCTTAAAGGGTGAAATCACCAGTAACAGAGAGATGGACATCATCCCCGCTCTGAGTTGGCTCAGGCAGGACAAGTCAAAGCATGACTGAGTTCCCTTACCCTTGACTGGTCAGCACAGACAAACACATTGCATGCTTACACACACACAAAGATACACTGAGCAGTCGAAGTTCGCTGAGTGATGAAGTTTGACAACAGCACACACACAGGGTTAATGACAAAGCAAAGCTTTAGAGTCAGAACTTTTCAGCACATTTCTGTAATGGATAGGCAAAAGCGATGCTTATCGTTTCCAGTATTATTGTCCTCTTCTGGTTTGAAAAGAAATTAAGCTCTTTGAGAGACGACCGAGGGAGGAGAGCATGCTGAGTCACAGGAACCCAAAACCTGGGAACCGCCTGCCCGGCCACGCACTGGGAATACACACACAATGGCTAAAAAGGGATTCCAACAAAGGGGAACTTCTGCAAGTCCCAATGGAGGCGTTCGAGGTACTGTAGCCATGTCACATAATGACTGCAATTTCATCTGAATGGGGAAATGAGATCAAAACGAAGAGACAACACATGAGCTCAACAGCTGGATGGAACAAACCATCATCTGGTGCCATTTCCCCTTCACCTGGAGTTTAAATACAAATACTTTTTAAATTTATAAACTCACCCAGATTTGTTCCCCATTATAGAGAAAGAAACCAAGACAACCTTTGGGACAAATGATTTTGAAATAAAAAAAATAAGAGAGCATTGTGGAAACACGACTTGTCATTGTCTGTAAAGCGCACGTGTTAGTAATGACGTTAACGTTCCATCCAGAGAGCCAGCATGTACACTATCAGGACACTAAAACTGAAACAGCTAAATGGCATTAAGACGTCATTCATTTCATTACACCTGTGTGTTTCCCACTGTGACATGTCAGAAGGACTTCTGTGAAAATGGCCTATTGTTCCAGGCCATGTTTAGCCTAGCTTAGCAGTTAGCCTCCTAAAAAAGAAGAAAATGTACGTTTCAAAAGCTCATAATTTGTCTCAATAATATGTTTTATTTTCTTAGCTTAGTATCTATAGCCAGACACTAATAATCACTGGGGTTTTGTTCAGTGGCTATGTTTTAAAAGTATAATTTATAATAGTTAGGGTAAGCCTGGGTTAGAGTTGCTCGAAGGTACAGACAAAGCAAAGCTAGCTGCTTCCCGTGTTGAGGCTAAGCTAGGCTAAGCGTCACAAAGCTACTGTACCTCGCTGTTAAACACACAGACACTGATTCGACGTGAATCTCTCGTCTCCTGGGGAGTCGCTCTCTATCTCCTAGTGAGAAAGCAAACAACCGCATTTTCCAGAATATCAGAGCAATCCTTCAATGGAACAGCACTGGAGATGTTATCCCTGTTACACTCACTTTTCTGAGGGCACTCAGGGAGAGGAGCCACCTGGCAGGTGCTACTTAATAACGTGGGCTCTGTTCTCTCTCCCCCCCTCTCTTTGGTTGGCACAGCCTCCCCCTCGTCTCCTGACTGATCTTTTAGGCTCTCTTCAGGCTCATCCGCACTATCAGCACTGACTGTGTTCTCAGCCAGTGTGAGCTCCCCTGTTGGCTCCGCTGCCTCCACACGGTCCATCTTTTCCTCATAACTCTCCTGCTCGTCAGCAGCAAAGCTGACATCACTGCCAGATGTGTGCGCCACACTCTCCTCTGAATTCACGTCAAAGAACTGATCATCATCGGCGACGTCAGAGGGAGTGGGTGGGATCAGATTGATGGCAGGTCGTGTCAGGAGGCTTCCAGAAGCTGCCGCGCTGTTAGCGTTGCTTGAAACTAGCAATGGGTCCCCCTCCTCTTCTTCATCATCCTCACCGCTGGTACACGTGACGGCTGGTTTGGCCTGGGGCAGTACAGGGAGTGAAGACAGAGGCTTTAGTCGTTTCTTTTTCAGAGCCCTCGGGCAGGCAGACACAGAGCTGGCTGAGCGGGCCGTGCTGTTCCTGGAGGTCACGGGGTCCTCCTCAAACAGGCTGAAACTGGTGTTAAATATCCCCAGATCCTCCACCGTGATCTGGATAGCCTCCCTCTCACCTGATCCCCGCTGATCCAGGTATGGATGCGGAGGGCCCCCATTAATCTTCCTTTCCTGCTCCTGCAGAGGATCCTTCTCCTCACCTCGCAAACACGAGCAGCAGAACAGCCTGCGTGAAAGAGGTTGCGTGCTCTTCCTCCACGGGCGCCTACGAGGCCGTTGCTTCCCTGCATTTGCACTCGCCATAGCAGTGGCTGCCTGACTGTACACTGGCTATACTGCTAAACACGCCATTCTGCAGTTTGATCAGATTAACCTCTGCAGACTGTAAGATAAACAACCATCTGCATCTCTGAGATTTAATGCTGCCCTGCGATAGAAGCCGCAGCATCTGCATGCAAACGCTCATCAGCAACATGTGTTGCTTAGGAGAAGAGTGAAAAAAATGGGCCAATTCATGCACTCGAGCTCAGGTGAACAAATGAAATGAATGCAGGTCTTTGATATGTAAAGCAGCATCATTGTAGATACAGCTCTGATTTCAAAGGCCTCTAATAAGACAGCAATACCCTGCCAAAACAACATCTTTGGGTAAACTATATGTAATGTAGATAATAACAAGAAATTTAAATCGCTTAAAATTAAATCATGCATTTGCATGATTGTACAGTGTGTGTGTTTGTGTGTGTATTAGTGCACGTGTCCATGCATGTGATTATATTATTCGGTGTAAATCAGTGTTCAGTTTCTCTGCGGGTCATCTGTCGAGGACTTACTGCGAGTATGGAAGCAGGTGTGAATATGGGCCGGCGGATGCTTGGCTCATACAACCCCTATGGCATCAGATGACATTTCCTTCATTCCGCAGGCCCGGTCCTGTTCTCTGCTACATGATAAGTCATCCAGCTTCAGCTTAAAACCATTTTGCCACACCACCCACATTGAGGGCTTGTATGAAAAGACGATATCCGCGTTTTTTTCTCACGCCCATAAAGTGACAGTAGAGTGATGGGAATAATTACTGCTCAACCAGTATCCGCCTCTCACCTTGCAGACTCTCTTTAGAGTGAAAGGAAGCTGCTACTGTTCCCTTAACATTGCTGTCTTCAGTTTTCTCCCATTTCTACCCCCATCAGGTTCTCCCTTGTAAGAAATTTAGCTCATGTGTTTACAAGCCAGTTTTCAAATGCTTAGCTGCTACAGTGTATGAAATCTAGATTAACTTCCTAGGGTTTTAAAGTTATTCTACATATCTCTCTTCTGTTATAAAAGTTAGCGTCAGTGCATTAAATTACCCACATTCACATGGAAAACTCAGCTCTATGTTTAAATCTAAAATCTACCACAAAGGTTGCCTTAATTGGGGTTTTAACAACGCTGACTATTTTTTCCCTTATAAAAGCTGACCTCAGACACAGTAACTATTCTCAAATTAGGCTAAACAATTTGTTGGCATGCAGTAGTGTAATTTCTGCACACTAACAGCAGATATGAGCAGAAGTAGTTAATTCTGTTTGTCTAGATAAGCTGAGCTTTTCAGGTAATGAAGTTCCAGGGAGACTTTGTTGCTAGGCACGAAACTACAGCACCCCTAGGTGATTTCAGTGGGAGGCCAGCTGACTATTGACAGACCTGGGGCAAGGCTGAAGGCTCTTTGTAGTGGAGTGAAAAGTGCTTTTATACCCATGTCAATCAGAGACCCACATGATGGAATCCTCGAGAAGAAAAGGTGATCTGGAGTGAACAACATGGCCTCACATTTAGCAGCGCATGAGAAAATATTTGGGTTCAGTGTTAACTCACATTTGAGCGTGACACAGTGAAGCTCAAAGGACACAAGCTGAGAGCTACAGTACATTTGGAGAGGTGAGGAGGACATGCATCAGAGAAGGGAAACCTTCCCTCCACTTTAGAACAGCTGCAAACCATTTTTGGAATTAAGCATTCAAGAGAAGAGAAACAAAAAGTATATATAATGTATGTAAATTGTAAGGCAGTGTTGAGAACAAGTGTGCATTGTTAAAACATTGTGCAATATTGTTAAAGGGGGGGATTTGAAGGACGGGGTCTGTGACATAATTCTTAGCAATACTGCATGGCCAACAAAGGGGGGCAGTAGAGAGCAGATGCACAACACTCACAGGACATAAAACAGAACCCACCACTTCTTAGAAAGACCTCCTCTGGTATTCACAAGTCTGGATAAAGTTAAATCACACAAGTGCTTTTCATTCGCAGCCGAGCGAGGCCAGCTTTCATGATATCTTGATCTGGTATTTGCAAGAATATCAAGTTTGCTTGTAATCCGTTTTACATGTTGTTTGAATATACGTAAGCGGTAGGGGAACGAAAAGATGTATGTAGGATTAATGCTCCATCCCCTTTATATGGGATATGTTTGAAATTAGCTGAAAATCTGCGACCTTACTGGCAGATTTATGAAAAATTTGCTCCTTGTGATATGAATGTTGAGAGACAGTGCAAGTGACGGAGCAGACAAAGATGAATGCCTCACAGCTGCCATAGCCTGGGGCCATTTGTGGGAGACATGACTGAGGCAGACATGGGAACCCATTGGTCTCCTCTGTCTGAGTGACGACGTAAATTTAAACTATTCTAATTATTTGTCTTTAATTTAGCCTAAAGGGTTTATTTGGCTTTGTCCATGTGTGCGTGGAGTTACATCACCGGACTTCGTTGCACTCGGTGAGTTAGTCTACATGTCCAGACGTAGGTCCGTGAGCATCTGAGCATGCTCTGAGTGTGTTTTTACTGGTCTCCCTACCAGAGAGTGGTAGATTCTGGACAGCCCCCAGACGGCCGTGCAGCCAACATCAACACCAGCCCTCAGCTCTCTGAAACACCCTCACCTCTTGCTCAGTTGCAGCACAGTTAAACATGTTGAACATTTCCTGTGACAGTCATGTTTCCATAGGCATTGAGACTCTGGATCTGTGGTGAACATGACCCTGTTTGGCCATACTGAGGACTCGCACAGGCACACACACGCATGCAGACAAAAAGGAAAGAAATAGGGGCTTTTTTTTTTTTTTTTTGCCGCTCTAGTTCACAGACGAGGAGAATGCTTCAACCAGCCTGTAATTGCATTTACTAAACAAGACAGCAGCATGAGTCACTTTCCAGAAGCGAGGAATGTCACCTCTTCCTGTGAAAAGAGGAGGAATTGAGGGCGTTATTGCTTCAGAGCAACATTCAGAACCCTCTTTATATCGTCAAGGATGTTGAGCAACCGCAGAGGCCCAAACAACGCGGCGGCGTTCTCAGAGCAGCGAGGGGGGTCTACAAAAATAAGCATATTCGGCCGAGGATGTTGAGGTCCCGATTCAGCAGATAAATCAACACGTCTCGAATTGAGCCTGTTCACCACCGAGTCTCACTTAAACAGATGCGTCCATTTTGCTTACACAGATCTTCCTGTTTGTGCTCGCCGCCACCAAACCTCTTGGAAGTCGGACAAAGTGTGGCAAATATTTGCAGTTTCCCCTGTGGCTGATACCTAATAGCATGAGAAAAGACGTTCGGCGGGGGGAAAGGAAAGGGCAGTGACCTTGAGAACTTCTGGGTTGAACTTTCCCCTCCACCCCCCACGCCCACCCCCCAGCCCTATGCTCCCTAATCAATTACTGTTGGCAGTCAGGAGACCACCAATGATTAGCAGCAGCAAGGCAGACGTGGTTTGGGGGTTGGAGGGTGGGATGTGGGAGTCTGGGAGGGTGGCGCGTGGGGGAAAGAAGAGGAAAGAGGTTCTGGAAATGGCTTTGATCAAAACGCTGCCTCGAGAAAAGCGAAACGCAAGAGGACCCCCCAACCCCCGCGTTTTAAATGACCCTTGAACAGTTTTATTTATCTACGAGAATGAAAGACGGCATTATTTTGCATTTTATTTGCGAGGCTGTCGCACGTGAGCGGACAGCTGGACTTCCCAAACGCTGTTTACACTTGCACATGCCCAGTAGAATCCAACCGAAACCAGCGGGCACAAAGACAACAGCGCAGAAACGCCACACATAAACACAAACCTTTTTTGTTGTTCGGGACTTTGAAGCAGGAGGGAAATAATTTACAGGCTTTTTTTTTTTTTTTTATGAGAATCTGGGCCGTTCCCACGCCCAGTGTGGCAGGAAAGCTCAACAAAATCATTTGTCTTAGATTGGCTGATTGGCTTGCTGGAATCTGAGTACGTCTTTGACAGTGATTGAAGTTTAATTTGATGAGTGGAACTCTCCCACCACACCCAGCCACAACTGCCCTCCTCTCACTTCTATTCTTCTGCTCTCTTTTTCCCTCCATCTCGGATTCTTCCGTCTCTCGTCTTTAAGTTTATAGGTTTATCTCTTTTGCAGAGTGAGAGTGAGGCTGACACAGAAAAGGGGCCCACACTCCCGCAGACGTCAGAAATGTTTGCGTCGTTAATTCTCTCCTCTTGTTTTACAGTCGGCGGGGGGTGGGGGGGTTGTGGTGAGAGACAGTTTGTGTGCGAGGGGGAGAGAGTGAGAGAGATAAACACAGAGAGAAAGACTAAATAAAGAAAGATAAAAGGGGGGGGAAAGAATAAAAGACAGAGGATATGAGCAGGAGAGTAGCAGGGATGCTCTGACTTCATACAGCACAGCAGACTGCAGCAAGCTCCCACAAACCTGCTTTACAAGATGTGGCTTCCTGAAGGGCTCTCCACGGCTAGCCCTTTCTCCAAATCTCCCTGCACACAATTAATGCCATTATGAGCACCACTGGAAAGCTTCAGCTAAACAGTTGTGTCTACAGCTTTCCCATGGGAACACCATTCTGTGTAGATGCCAAGCACTCCGAAGTGATACGGTTATCTCTTTTCACTGATGTTCTTCCTTAGGGACTTGCGCTGTTGAGATAACTTTGAGGAAAATAAAGCAAAATCAAATTAAGTTTTATCTGCAATTTCAGAGCCAACGAGGATTATCATGATACATCGCTGAGCAATGCAGGCTGGACTCTGACTCGGGCCGTTTTGGAATCCAGTCCGCGGTATTGTTTGCTGCTCCGGGTTTGTCTTTGTCATGAGATGTTTTTCACAGCCAGACAAGCATGGTCACTGTGATGTCCGCAGCCAGAGCATCTGAGCCTCATCAGGCAGGCATTTCAAAGCTGCTGTCATGGGTATTTAGAAAGGGGCAGACCAAGGACAAAGGCCGACTATTGGCAACTTGTCCATTTTGTAGCCCCTTTGAGGTTTCCTAACGATGCCTGTGCCCTCATAGAAATCACTGCAAATTAATTTTAACACTCAGTGAAAAGACAGATTAGTGCCGATAGGATGGCACAAAGGGTGTTAAATATGGCGAGCAGCATGCTGGACCACAGGCCAGTCCTGGGACACATTACCCACAGCTGCCAACACTGACCTATTTTCACCAAACCAGCTTAAAGATTTTTTAGCAGCCTCTATTGTGCAAAGGCCCTGCAAAGCACACTATTGAAGTCTTATCTGCATGACCCCCTTTGGGTACGGTGCCCTTTGATGCCTCTTATAAAGGCAGTGATGGGGTTTTAATTAAGTGTGGCAGGTGATTAGATGGTCCATATTGATCTGGAGAGTTAGGGGCAGATGTTGTAAGAGACAGCCAGGGGGAAATAGCTCTATAAAGAACACAAACAAGGGCTCAAACCATTGTGGTGGAGACTTCAGCGACAGACACGACCCTCACTCTTAAACCAAGAAAGAAAAGTGATTTCAGATTCAATTATCTTCTTCGCGGGAGGAAATAGTAAGCAGATGGCAACAATAGTCACGGGCCTCACCACAATCAGCACTCTTCGTGGACATCTTTTCTTTGGGACAAATTTACCGTGGCCTCATGAGGTTTTCATTGAAGTGTTAGCACTAGGAGGTGAAGCTTGCCAACAGGTCAGTGGCATTACAGACATGACAGAGGTCCAAAGCATCAGAATATTTTATGTAAACTCCTTCTGACACCATACCCCTTCCATAAAAGATTTGCTTTGTCTGCTCGCGTTTTGTCAGTTTGATTCGCAGGGGGAGAAAGGGAGTTTTTTTGTGCACCAGAGCTATGCCTAATGTCCTTTAACTTCCTTTGCTGCATATCATTTCATATTAAGCAAGTATTGACATGGTCGACCAACGTTTATACGTGTCAGCATGCAGGTCAGTCAGGAGAACTTATCCTCTGTCATGCTATGAATCATGACCTAAAAGAACGCGAAGAGCGGCTAACCAGTTACAAGGTACAAGGGTTTGGGATTGTTTTTGAATGGTTCACAAGATGACTAATTTGCACTTTATACAGTTCATGGGAGAAATTTATGAAGACAAAGACTTGGAGGCAAGTCTGAGTTTGTCTGCTGGCTACCACTATGGGAGTAGAGTGAGAACCATATTTGAATGACGACCAAGTTTTGTAACACAAATAAATTACCTCCATTTAAGGGTACATAAATCTGATCTTTTGGAAAGGCAGTGACCCTTTTGAGGGAGCAAAGGCTAAACTTCTAGTTAGATTCATACCATTGCTGAGTGAGAAGGGAATGTGTTTACTTTTAGGAAATAGCCAAGAATAAAACAAATAGGACCGGGGAGAAATCCTAAAACGTTAATTGACGAAGAAGTAAAGAAAGATTCAGAGGGTTCAAACAGACAAGTTATCTAAAGACTTGGTTTATAAAACAGCTGTTACACTGTGTTAAGCCCTACTGTACCAATACAGCTCCCTTTGTACTTGGCATGTCTTTAACAAGAGGCCAAAACTTTGAGTAATAAGCAGTGGCTGACACATAAACAGCAGCTTGTGCAACAGTCTTCAGTCTAATCCTTGTTGTGGATCATCACTCATTATTGTCAACATTTGGTGATGTGTGTGCGCGCTGCCATATGTCCGTAGATTGGTGTTAAGTTGTGTGCAGATGTCACTGATGCCTGAGGAAAAGGCTAGAACGTCTGCAAGGTTCTTAGTTCTGTGCCTGCGCTGATTAACAGTCAACTTTTGAAGAAGGATTTGTATGCGTGCTATTAATTAGGACAAACCAGTGGTGAAAATATGACTAATTTTGTTTGTATTTGTGTTATGCAGGTCGTTTTTAGAATGTCAGCATAAATAACGCTATTAAAATGTGTGTGAGTGTGTGTGCAACAGTGTGAGAAAAGAATGAACTATAGGCAGGTTTTAGCGAAATCAGACCAGATCTAAAAATAAATGCGTCGTGTCACAGAAGACGTTTGAGCCTGTTTTTCCTCTTCACTCCTCCGGCCTGTCTGATGGGTGTGATATGCTGTTATGCCACAGTAAAACCATGAATGCAAGGTGTGCTGTGATGTCTGATGTGTTATTGTGTTCTTCCTCTCTTGCATATTAGCAACTTTAATTTACTCCTGATATCACAAGATATATTTAGGTGATTTGTGGTTTTTGGCTTGTGTGTGTGTTTGCATGCTTATCTGTATAGATCTCAGGGTGAGGGAAGCCCATTCAAGACCGGAAAAAAATCTTTATTTTATAAGTGACTGAGCTGGAAAGAGGCACACACACACACACACACAGTTCATTTTTCCCTCCATCACTCACTGAAATCTATTTATGAAGGCCTGGCAGTGCTGATGCAGGATGGCACAAAGGCCACCTTTGAGAGCATAATATCACACATAATGTCACTCAGCACCTAGAATGGCTTTAACAAAAAGCCTGGAAACACAATGGGATCAAATGTACTGTATACTTATTAGTCACCTGTGACAGCCGTGAGTGTTCATGCAGATCGCCAACATTTGAGGAACCAGGGCAGTGATCCTTTAATTTCCCAGAATGAAGTGAGGACAGAAACCTGAACCCTCTCAGCGGCTAAATTGGGAAAAGGCAGCACAATAGTTGCTCATTTCCTCCACTGAATAGACTTTTGAAATAACCTCAAGCGTATTCATCCTCTTACCATTATTAGAATTTGCATGACACTAAGTGCTGTTCGTGTTAGGAACCCGTAATGGTCCTATTTGTAGAAATGATGCTCTTGTCATTTCGCACAGGAAATTACAACCTGAGTTACTGTCTGGTGGTTTGTTCATTTACAAATTCCATTAACCCGTCACATCCTGGTTTATCTTTGCTCCCATTAACTCTTACATATTGAATATAGTGTCTGCTGAAGTGTTTCTAATTTCTAATATTTTTGGGATCCTTCGTGCTTCTGTTTTGCTGTGACAGACGTATAATCTCCTCTGTCCTCCGTGCTGCTGGGGTGCGAGAAGGGAGTATTTGTGTTCTTTTCCTCCCGTGCTGACGGTCCTCTCAGGAGGCCTTTAATGCTGCATGTCTAGTCACGCTAGACAGCAGCAGACTGTTTTAGTACTCAGGTTGCTGAAGGCTGCTCTCTCACCTTGACCCCGCTGAAACTGGAGAGCTTGAATACTTTCTTCCCCCGTTTCTTCAAATAGCAACATCAGGGTTTTTTTTTTACACAAGGATAGTATGGTCAACGCAACCGGAAAACCACTGTTTCTGTGTATTCAACAGGACTTATAATCACAATATATCTGCCTGCTGTATGTATCATTTCCTATTATTTATTGTTCTTTCCTCTTCTATCCTTTGCCTCTTTTCTGTGTTTTCCCCTGTTGTTATTGAGATTGAGCCTCTTGTTTAGTGCAGCTGTCTTCTATTACACTGTTTGTTGTATCAGTGATGTACTTTTGGGTCTTTAGGAGCTACTAGGAGCATGTGCTCGTTGCAACCAAGACATTTTTTGCAAGGCAGCTGGAAAAAACAAACAGCAAAAACAACACATTGTCACATAATATCCAGACAGCAAATATATTTCCATGACCAAGCAACATGTTTTATTTGAATATCAATTAAAATGGAAAATGCGTTAAAATGAAAAATATATTTATTGCCTATAAATTGAATGGTCAAATATCCTGTAATATAATAATTTCACAATTTTTCTAATGTTTTTGTGTCACCCTAAATTACAATTTAATAGATGCAAATAATAGTAACAGTAATATTAATCATAAAAATAGTTGTTGGCCTGCTGTTTACACACGTGAACACCCTTTATATCAAAACAAAAGCATAAAACATTCTCTCAATTGTTGTTGAATGCACTTTTATCAATCTCCATCATGCTGTACTTTACCATTACTAGCCATACAGTACCCGCCTTACAGAAAGACCACTGTATGTGCTGAGCCTTTATAGATATAGCTTGCATCAGCACTGTGAAACAGAGTGTTGATCATCTCTAAGCATCTGTTTAAGCGCAGGAAAGCAAAACCCCACTACAGCAAATCGTAGCCCGTTCCAGCTCCCTTATAGACGGCAGCTCAGACTGAGGGTCAGCTCGGGGGTCAAAAGGAGGGAACAGGTCCATATTGTCAGTTTGATTAGGACTCATACGCTTTGACAAAACCCTGTCCCCAGCAGCCCCCTCGCCTCATCCCGGCCCTGGGTGGAATGCAGGGGAATCTGATGGCAGACAGGAAGTCCTTATTGTACTAGTGCAGAGATCCCGGAGCCAGACAGCATACGGGAGCGATGTCATCCCTGGCCGGGCCAGGCATATCTTTGTGCTTGCTCACCGCGTAACAAAGACGTAAATAAACACTGTTACACCCACCAGTCTTCAACTGTCATTTCAATTAGGCAGGGTAGTGATCGAAAGCCGCGGCCTGTGTTTTTCCCAGCCGTGCCGTTACCTCTGACCCCTGCGGCTCGTGCCTGAGGTGATTTTCTTTATTAGTCCATGGGGTCAGTATTTAGCCCCATCGCCATCACTAGCTGGCTGAAATCTGCAGAGTCAACACTCTGCCTTCCTGGCTGTTAGCTGCATTAACACAGTGAAGCCCCACAGCCCTCCCACTCCCACTCCCCAAACATCCTCCCTAAGACCAGATAACATCTCTGTCCTGTGCACTCATGAGCCGGCCAAAAGCCTGTGTGCTGAAGCTGGGCTTCTGCACATGTTGATGCAGAGAGGCTTTCTAGGAAGTCGATTCAATTTCAGTACGTGACACTGGACAAAGGTTTTACCAACGCTAACAAGTTCAGAGTTAGAAAAGATAAGAATCTTTCTTGGCCGCTTAAACTGGTCTTACTTTCTGTGGCTGCTGATTGATTTTATTACCTTGAACTGTCTTTCAACATCCAAACAGCCTGAAAATAAAAGTTATTAATAGACAAAGGGCTAAAGTGTACCTTGAGGCTATAATTTATCTCATAGTTTTTGTTTAAATAGATATATGTAGGTTCCCCGACCACACGCCATATAATATTGGAGGTCTTGACTTTCTAAACCATCAGTTACAACTAGAAATGAGGCGAGGAAGTTAGCAGAGCTGTGACCAAATGATACATTTTCCAGGAAGCCAAGCCTTTGGGATCGAAACAGTAAACGTTTTGTTACTGGCAATAAATCATGACATTGTTTAATTAGCGTCCTCCAAATTCTCATTCATTGCGGTGAGCCTCTGAGATGTTTCCCTCTCTGGCTTTTACTCACATATTTCTCAAGATATTCCACCCACCAATTTTGCCACTGAGAGAGAGATAGAGGCAAATGGTAATTACACAGGAGGGAAATCTGGTGAGGAATAAAATGGGCCATTGTGATAATCCTCTAGGAGGGATTTACAATCCCTATCAGATAAAGAAACAGCCATTTGCTTATCTGGCTTTCTGGGCAGCTTTTCACATTACACACTGTTTTTTTTTGTTTGTTTTGTTGTTTTTTTTACCATCTAACAGAACGATGTGCGTAATTACAACCTCTGTTGCAGATAAGACTCAAAATCCATCATTTAAACAAGTGCAGTCTCACCAAACTGTCTCCTGCTCTCACTGAAACAATCTTAAACATTGATGAAATACCGTTCCTCCCACTGTTCTCCAACCCTGGGCTTCACCTGAACCTAATCTCACGGGGCATCTCAGCTATACAAAACCCTGTCAACTTGAGTAAGACGATGCCTTGTTGGTGGCGGTCTCTAAAGACCAGCGGGGACAATGGATCAAATACAAACCGAGGGGCTTTGAACTATTATTGTTACTCTGTTTCCCTCTTTTGCCCAAGCCTCTGCTCCTGATATCTCGCTTACTATCCGACTTAGTGAAAGTGCCTCATTCCAGAGCGGGAGGAAATTTCTGATTTGCCTAGCTCATCTACCTGTGACCTAGATAACAGCGTTTGAGCACATGTAGATTTAACAGCCTTCATACTGGCTTACTAGTGTGTTTAATCTGATAAAAATCGACTTGGAATTCCCCTACATCCATCTGGCTGCAGGGTCATAAAACAAATGCAGTTTGGAAACCATGGGTGTGTAGGTAGATCACATTCGCTTCAGAGGAAGAAGAAGGATTTGAGAGTAATAGATGACATGTAACAGGATTACATGTGATCCAAATGATTATAAATTTCAATGTAAAGACAACCCTTTAAATTTCTCATTCTTTGCGTACGCGCCTGTAATCGTTCAATTGTCTTTTCCCCCTCGCTTTTACGCGCCCTTTAAACATGAGCCATGAAACATTAGTCATCCGCAAAGCGCTTCGACGCAAGTGTACTCAGGAGAGGAGCTTGGCAGATATGATTGCAATATTTAACAATAACAGCCTCATAACGGCACGGTCGCAAAAGAAGTCATAAAATTTTCATTATGCATTTTCAGACATGAGCCATGCTCCGACAACTGTCGCAGAGGAGAGGCAGCTTGGAGAAGTGGGAGCTTATTTGTGTGTAGATATAGAGCGCCGCCAGCTTTCATGAATAACACAATAAAACAGTCTGCACAGCACTATACAAATCTTCCAGGTTTCCAAAGGTTTGAAAAATGGGACTTTCTTTCGCAAGAGGAATCCCGAGGAATCCGATCCTTGGATATCAATCTCTGTCTGCGTGATAAAGACACTGATGACAGAGGAGTTGATCACTGGCCTAGGGTGGGGTCCGTGCATATTTGTCTGCAGTTCTACAGTAAATGCTGCTGTCTCCACCCAAACTCAAACCACTCCACAGACTTGTCTTTCTCCCCGAGCTGTCTGCAGACATCAGTTCTAACATATTGTACACGCTGCATTCACCTTCGTTCCATCAGCCAGTTCCACAGGACAGGACCACGAGGAGCCTCGGCTAATGAGAAAACAACATGTATGTAATCAGCTTGAGAGAACGGGGGGAATTCTGCAGACCTCAGTAAAGCTATCGCTGGCAGAGGCTGCTCATGATACAGGCCTGTCAGTTTCTGCCAGCTGGCACAGGCGCCCTGGCAAAACCGTGCCTGGTGGTTAATGGATCATAAAGGTTTGCTGGGAGCCGCTTCACAGCTCGAGTTGATTTAGCAATGTAACACAAACCCATTAGTGCAGCGTTTGTGTGTAAGCAAGCATGGCATTCAGACTCCATGCACCACGCAGGCTCCATGTAACAAAACACAGACTTACAGCCCTTGTAAATCATCAGGTCTGGGCAACGTGCGCAAAAAGGCAGCTACTCATTTCATCAAAAGAAATGATACAGCTTATCACATAATCACTGTAGAATTATTGGCATGCCCAAGGCAATTACTCTCAACTTCTTCATGTTAAACCATTGGAGCAATTTCCTAAGCATTCAGTCCACAAGAACGATCCATTAAATTCAGAATGATGCCAGTGTTTGTAACTTATTATAAGTTACAAGCGCTGCCTTCAACCCCTCTTGAGAAAACTGCCTACATTGTTTTGCCTTCTAGTTTCATAGCACTCCACACGTATCCAATATTAACAATTCTGCATCTCAAAGCTGAAATTAAAAAAAAAAAAGGTTCTCGCTTACCTTCATACAAAAAGGCCCTAGATCATCATTATTCCAGGAGTGTACAGCTAAAACTGAAGACATTATTCAACCCTCACTTTCTGTTTTCGAAGATAAGTGACACACCGTGGATGCGTTGGCATGAGAACAAGCCTGGCTGGCTGACAGAAAGGGATTAAACAGTATTAAGAGTGTCCAGATGCAGGGCCACGTGCTTGGACGTGCTGACACACTGCACCGGAGGGCGAACGGTGATCAGAACCATTAGCATCATCTCTGTATCCATCCTGCCACTGCGTCGCATTTGCACATGGGATCTTCACAAATCAGCGCATGTAAATAAAGACAGTTAGATGCTAGCTACTGTAGCAAACAGCTGAATCTCTGCTTTTACACATGCGCTTTGTATCCATTCGCTGTCTGTAGGTCTGTTGTTTAAAGCTGATTATAGTCCGCCAGATGGACCCCAGAGCCCACACCCAGTCTGTCACCAGCCCACCCCTCAGTGAAGGATGCACATCTGGGTCACAGCTACATTTGAAGATAACAGATGAGATTTTGTGAGTATAGTGTTTGTTTTTCAGATTTATTCATCATGGTCATTGCTGTGGGCTTTCTGGGTGCCATTACAAGTTAATCAGCACAGAATCTCACACGAGGACACCCACAAGATGATTTCATTTTCTTTTATGGCCCATTTAGATATAATTTTTCTATATAATCTACATTTCCTCTGAGGTCATTGTAGGAAGGCAGAGTTTATGAACCTGTAGTGTTGTTACAAAGGCCAGAAACTCCCCAGCCGCAGCTCTGAGGCCGGCCCTGCTCCCTGGACGGCCTCCCCTGGAAGTCTCCTGTGACCCCTCAGACTTTCCATAAATCTGCTGAGTGATTGCGGTGGTCAATTAACACTCTGTGAATTGCTCCCGGTGGAGAGAACGGTCACATCCGTAACAGCAAGAAACCAAAGCCGCGGGTTCACTCCGAGTTCTGCAATAATAACACGGTGGACCTGGTACAATGAAAAATGGGTTGAGGGCCCAAAACTATAATAGCAGCTATTGTGCTGGTGGTCACACAGTCACTCAAGTGCAATATTCAGGAAGGCCATTTCATTACATCCAATAGAGCCTCAATCATGTGTAAAATTTGCCGTTTGAATGGGCTTGCTATCATATCAATCATCAGTGGCTACAGTGAAGGCTAATGGAGGTCCTTTCTTCCTGCTGACTCCTTTGGCTTAATTTAGTGTTTTTTTTTAATCAAGGCAGGTCTTTCACTGATTATTGTTGTGCTCAACCAGGGTGCTCACACCAACATGTTTCCTCCAGATTAGAAGAAAATAGAGTTTGTTCTGCTGGAGGAAAGAAATCAATCAAAGCGTGTTTGATGCTGAACACAGCAGTAGAAACAATATGTTTAATGTACATGTCCTGATTTCGGACAAGAACTATGGTCGGCCCTGCTAAAGACTGAAAGAGCTAAATTTAGGAGAACAACCTTTTTTTAATTTTTGTTTAAGAATATATGAATATGAAGTATTAGCGGCTGAAAACTGAAAACTTTTTTTCCCCAGTTTCTGTATCCGTGTATCCTATGTATCCTTTTTACCTCGTGCCTCCATCAGGTTGACATTTGTGGTTTTGAGTAAAATGTCTTTTGAGTGAATTGCCACAACATCTGTGATCTCTAACTCTTTATTTTGGCATAATCAGCAAGTCAAATTTGCCTCTTACTACCTTCTAGTTGTCAGCATGTTAGCATCATCACAGTGAGCATGCTCAAGCATCGCTTTGCCTAAGTACAGCCACAGAGCTGCAAGCATGGCTGCAGACTCTCAGTCTTGTTTTATGAGTAGATTAGATAACAAGTAAGCAGTGCTCTTACACATGAACATATAAAAATATGAGCATTCAGTGTGCTTAAAACAAACTATTTTACATGACGAGTCCTCTGATTATATCTAAGAGCAAAATGTTTTGCTTACAAATGGCATCTAAAGAAGGGCCTTGTGCTGGAAAACATCACAGCATTAAACAGCATTAAATTCCTTTATTCGTAGCCTCCTCCTGGCCTCATCACACCGTCTCTCCGATGTCTCTGTAAGAACTCTGTGGCTGTTGCACGTCTTAGTTTTCTCATGCAGGGAATGGGGATAATGGCTCACACGGTACGCTTCCAATGAACTAACTGTCAAAATCTTACAAGTACTTCATTTGAAGCACAGTGAGGCCTTCACATGTCCCACGCTCCTCCTTCCATTATGGCCTCTATCAGGCATGAATGGTGCCACTTTATGAATGCATACATGGGGAAGTGTACAGTCGAAGATCAGAGGATGCTGACGTTTGAGATTCACTCAGCAGCTGCAGGAAGCACAGGAGGCCCCAAAAGGGAAGTGATGCAGTCGGCATAATCGCACCGATGATTCACAAAGGCTGCTGCTTTTTTCAGCAGCTTTTGTGAATCATCAGTGCACCCACAGTATTTCATCATCACCGAGAGATTAGCTGTTAGTAGTGTAAATAAGGTTTTTTTCGAGTAGGAATAAGCCTAACAACTGGACTTTGTTTGTGTATCAAGTATGAAACACTACATGCATTTCATATATACCACAATTTGAAGTTAAATGACTGTAATTTGGTTATTCTGGGGAGTCTTGGCATATTTTGCATAGTTTATTGTGCCAGTAATGAATTTGAATGGGACAAAAGTTTAAAAAGAAAATAATAAGCAACCCCACTTTTAATTGAATGCGCAGCTTTTGTTCCTCAGCCCCAAATATTCATTACTCTAGGATGACCTCATCTGTGGTCACAGTCATGGGTGTGTGTTGATGGTTGAACACTTTTACTTTGTTTAAAGATGTTGTGACTTGTGTGGAAAGTGTGGAAAATAGGTGGTCAGTACCCCCACAAACCCCTTAATTTGCACTTTGTCGGCCTTGTTTTTTACGATGCTGCAAACAATTATGTATACAAGGAACGTCCCATAAAAGACACTAATATAAACACTTTATGACTGCAGACAATCTTTTCCCCAGCACAAAGACATTATAGGAAGTAAATACATGACTTCATCATCTATATATTATCTCTGGAGTTAGAATATACACCCTTGCAAGGTGCTTGGCAAGAAATTAATAGCAGACACTTGCTTTATTCCAACATGTAGTGCAGAGGCCGGTCCAAGTCCAGTCCGGCTTTGTAGAACCCAGCTGTGGCTTTTGGTCCCTAGTAAAATGTTTTTACGTCTAGACGTTGCACCAAAATAGAACCACTGAATGGATTTAGCTGAGTGTCAACCATGTCCTACCCACAGGATCAGTGTACTTTCCCATGAGTGGAGAAAAGCACTCTTCCGTTCTGTTATTTGACTTAACAGTTCAATAGACCTATCAGCTGGAATAGTGATGTTGACACAGCAATAAGGACGGGTGAGATAACAATGATATCTGATCGGATCTAGATTTGTAGGCACGCATGCAACACTGCACTGCAGTATTTGTTGTGGATAACAGAGTACAGTTGATTCAAATTCAAATATTTGAGCAGAAGAAAAAGCTTCATTTGATTGTGTGTAACAATTAAAACTACAGCTGCGACATTTAGGAAAGCCCTGCATGTATAATCAAGGAACTGAGGCAAGGCGAGGCTCATTTCTGTGTGGACTGTGCCAGTAAAAGAATGTACTTAGTGGGGGAACAATGATTGGAGGAAAAATGATTTCTGAAAGAAGAGAAAGGAGCAGACTTGGATGAGTGCTATCTTTGGCTTCTCCCGGTGATGAAAAGCAGGGAATGTGTACATTTCAGAAATTGTCCAAAAACTGTTATTTTACTGGTCCTTCAATAGTCTGTTTCTTTTAACTGCTGACACATTGTTTGCCCAACATGCCTCTGGGTTTTGTTTGTATGCCTCTGTGCCGGTGTTAGCCATGGCCGGAGGCATTATGTTTTTCATGTTGTTCTCCATCTGTCTATCCATATATTTTCATTTTTTTTTTATCATGGGACGAATCATATATATATATTTATATTTAATACCTGAATTTATTTTTATTTACATTTGTCTTCTTCTTTCTGCTGTGAAGTTGTCCATTTTAATGTGGAGACCTATGGAGATTTTTCATTTTTCTGTCTTTTCTGTCTTGCTGCTTGATTATAAACCATACTAATTGTGACTGGAGCAAAGCAGGAAGTCTGGTGGCTGTAAAGAGCAAGAAAGTCTGCATTTTGAGAAGGATGTGGTGAATGGAAACAAACACAGGACTTTAAGCCAAGAGACCACTGTGTGCGTCCGGTGTGAAACCGAAAATCAGCATTGACCCATTTTAATTTAGGCACGTCACAGTAACAAACTTATTTTAACCTGCGATCTTTTCCTAAACCTGACTGACAACGTGTGTTGCCTAAACGGAAGCAAACTGCAGCTGTTTAACAACGTTAACGCTGTGAGGACGATGGTCCGGTACAATGAATGTCTGCCTTCATGGGAACTCAAAACACATTTTTGGCCATAACTCAAGAATTCATATGCTAATTATGACAACATTTCACACTAATTTCTCACAGAATAATATGATGACACATTTCATATCCAAAGGGTCAAAGGTCAGCTTCACTGTGACCATAATGTTCTGCAGAAACCCTTTTCTGGCCATTATTCAACACCAGAACTGAGGAGCAGATGGACTGTGACCTTATTTCACATTTGATCAGATGATTGCTGATATTGAGCTTCAGGGGGTTGTTGTTGCACCATGTTATAAAGCTCTCCATCAGTCCTCTGTCCTCACTGGAATCTTACATGTCAGTAATGGTGATATCATGCATTTCACCCAAAAAATACACTTAATGCCTTTTATTAAGTTCCTTTAAAGTTGTCACTACGTATATTATGAGTCTGGACACATATGGATGTAAACTACAACTTCACTGGCTGGCAAGGGGATACAAATGTGATGCGGTAAATCATACATTCTGAATTGCTCTGCAATTTACATTTCCAGTTGACTGTTCCTTGCTAAATTTCTTTGGAAAGGTGCTTGCCCAGTGAGCTAATGAGTCAGGGTTCAGGAATCCCCTCATTCACTGCTAATGCACAGAGACAAACAGCGAGGATGGATCGGGGTCTCCAAACATTCTCCACAGGCTTCATAGAGCAATCAATTTATCACAGGCCTGGTAGAGCGGTGCCAAGGCTTTTAACTGCAACACAAGACGCACTCCGTGCTGCTAACACAGGGAGAGCATGGAGATTGATGGCCAGATGAAGCTCTATTATGACTAACCCCACTTGGTGGTTTTCAGACGGTGCCGCCGGGCCGCTTTTGCAGTGCCAGTGGTGCTGGTGGAGCAGCGTGACCCTGCCAGTAAGAGTGACGGGGAGGACTTGCGAGTGGCACAGCGACATACTGAGGATGTTTTGTGGAGTCTGAACGATCTGATCTGCATTGTGTTGATCTGCAGTCAACAGACAGTGGCCCAGCTCTGGCAGTGGTCCACGCTAACAAATACCAGATTTAACTGTGGAGAACAGATAGTCTCCACTCTTATTCTGAGTAATGTCTGCCTCTCATTCATTTGGGCGGCGCATGAAAAGTTTTCAGACACCGGGGCCATGCCAGAGGTGACATCACACCATATTTTCTCCTCCTATGAGGCATACTGCTGCAGGATGTTAAGGAGGGTGACATGACAAAACCACCTCTGCCTACCAACGCGTACGTGTCGACGCCCTTTTTATGTGCGCGGTGTGAGAGTGTGTGTGCACTTGCCTGTGCCAGACTGTACGTGTTTATGATCGTGTGTGTTCAGCGTTTGATGATAGTGCAGGTCTGTAAAGCCGTTTTGCAGAGTTAAATGGAGTAGGGGTGAATTGCTTGAATAAAACATTTATTGGACCACTGTGGCATTATTCTATTTTCTCTGAACTTTTTTAAAGAGGTAGAATAACTCATATTTCTGAGATCTACATCCAAGAAATAGCCGTTGATGTCTGGGGTTACGCCTGATGAGCTTGCAAATTACAACTATTCTACTTTAGAGGATAAAATGTCCCTTATTTCAGATTCTTGCCCTTTCCTTTTAGTTTTTAAATAAGTTTGCTTGCGATTGCCTCACATTTATCCTTTAAGCCTTGATACAATTAAAAGACAAACGTATATACCTTGTTCAACTCTACATGTCTTCTCAATTAATCTTGTTAAAACATTAGGAAAGCAGTTGTCTAATCCATATTATTACAGATTATTATCCTACCTTTAGCATTTTTTCAGGCCTTTGTAGACCACATGTTTTCTTAACTCGCTACTGGCAATGATTGTGATTATACACTTTTATGTTCCATCCATTGTAAGCTTACTCTTGCCTGAGCCACTCTGCAGTGTAATTTATATTTCAGCACTGACTGCAGATAAAGACAAGGGCCTTTGTGTCTATGACAGATGGAATGTAACCAGGAATTAACCGAGCTTCAAATGGCCTAATACAGCTAAATAATTACCCATGATGATTGCAGTTTGTTTAAGCACTAGATAGAGAGGGCCTCAGAGGTCTTGTGTTTCAAAACACTGTTTTGCATCACGTGTTCTTGTTCAGATCATCACTTAGGCTAGATTTGCGGTAGTCCTTGCGGCTGATATACGGAAACATGAAACAGGCATCACACCTACAACTTCCCCCGTGCAATCAGGGCTTGTCTCTGTGGTCATCACGGTGGTTGACTCTCAAGTTCGTTGTTTTAAATTCCCCTCTTAACTGCACATCATTTAGTTGTTAGACTGGGAGGGGGAGAGTGATGTAGGAAGCGAGACGATGGGGAAGGGGGAGTGTGTTTGCGAGGTTTTTTTTCTCCTTAACTTAGTCTGTCTTCCTGCTGCATTCCCTTGTCCTCAGTCTGCAGTCTCTAACAGAAGCCTCTTCAAGGAGAGGCTGGTCGAAGTCAGACAGGGATGGTCCTGAAAGAGGCGTATTGTGAGGTCACATTCTTCCCAAATGCAGGCAGGAGCCAAGTCAGTAGCTGGCGGAATTACCCCCATGAATCATGCCCATTGTGATGCCTACCCAGGATGAGAACATGGAAAGGAATTAGGTATGGCAGAGCCTTATCAGCTTCCCATTCGGAACCGGTCGGCCGTTCGGCGCGAGCAGCCGGACAGCCTTTCCCATCCTCGCTCATGTAGAGTGTCCGCGAATGTGGAATTCCTCCACTGCCATGTGTTGTTACTTAAGGGTGTGCTGCAGCCAAGTTACTGCGCACTTTTCCATCCACGCCCGTCCTCCTGTCTGTGCACTTCCTTCCCTCCCATTTACCCAGAGATCTTTGTGGTAGGTCCTGGAGTTCAGGCAATATTAGGTTGCACCTCTTAAAACATGTCAGGCTTTGTGGTGAAAATTAAAGAATGGAAAAATGATGAAATGTAACATTTTGCTTAGGGCTTTTTCACATTTAAGCAAAAGGGAGAGAAGATGAGACGGATGGAAACACATTTGACAACTTTTATCATACTGAGTTTATTTTTCATGTACGGTCCCATTTATTTCCTCTTAAACAGCTCTCTGCAGAGTCCATGTTAAGTGGTATGTCTTGGGTGGCATCTTTGGTTTTAAGATCGACCAGTTGTCGCGCCAGTAAAGCGAGAAAGACGTGAGAAACAAAATATTTTCGCAGTACAATTTTGAGGGATTTTATATATTATTTCACCTCAACTTTCCATTTGCATGCATTCATAAGTTGCTGCTTGCAAAAAACAGAAATCCCCCTCAACTCTGCTCTTTGTCTTGGGATGAGAGATTCTTACATGATATGACAAATGAAGTGAATTTCATGGTGAACAAAGAAATGTGTTTGTCATTTTTGTCAAGGAGGATGAAAGAGATAGACATCGAGAGTGAAATGCTGTAATAGAAAACACTCCACAGCTAAGGCATGCGTCCTCACTCAAAACCAACCCTCTGGTGATTTGAATGAAAAGCGCCAGCAGAGGATAAATGAGTCTGCTGCATGATAAACTATGCAACGCAGCTATGGAGCCTCACATGACTTCAGCTAAAGGTTTTAGCCCTCCAGGACTTCGTGATGGATGGTAAACAATCCTGAACCATTCTGAAGCTTGTAGGAATGAGGTAATAGCAGCGAGACAGGAAAATGGACTTTGCCAGGAAGTCTCATGTCAGCATTTTCAACTGTCCCCGAGAACAAAAGAGAAAGAAGAAGAAGAAAAAAATCTTGCTGCATGAATCAAGCCATCCTGTATCTGTCTGTGTGTGTGTGTGTGAAGTTTCCATCAACGCCGGGCAGGACAGGGTGTGGGCAGGAGTCACCCCCCCACCCTCCTCCAGCCCCTCCTCCCAGCCCTCTCTGCCTGGGAAGGGCAGGCTGGGTGGGGCTGGCAGAGCTCGTGAGGGCCCCCATACCTCATAAGGGCATGACACAAGCACTGACTGCATACATCCGGGGAGTGAAGTCTTTGTCATAACACAGCTCTCCGCAAAATAAAATAAACACACGAGAGGGTGAAAGGAGAGGGTGGGGAGAGATAAGGACAGGCAGGGAGCCAGTGGGAGCAGGTAGGAGGGAGCGGAGAAAAAAAAAAGTTGTGCAAAACAAAGAAAGGGAGTGCGGGAGAAAGGTGGCGCATGAAACAAAGCGACAAGCCCCCCCAAGTTGATTACTATTGAGTAAGCCCCGAGTCCATTAGGCCAAATAACATCCAGGTGCTGCTGTGGCTATGGTGGCTTTTTTTTCACTGGGGTGTAAACGACCTGCTCCTTTTCATGCTCCAACACGGGAGGCCGGGAAACAGGCCAGACAAGCGCCATCTCCCCTGGGCTATTCCTCTCTCCCTCTCCCCTCCATCACCTGAGTCCCATCAGGAGTCCCGCTGCTCCTCCAGGCACGCTCTGTTCATCCGCCGCCTTTGACATCACCCGACAACATTGTTGCTCTCTCATCTGTGTGTGTGCGTGTGTGTTGAATGTGGGTGTCTTCTCTCCCCGCTTTAGACCTCCCTCCATTAACTGTTGCAGTTCTCTTGCCACAACTGAGCTCGGGGGGCCCCCGAGCTCACACCAAACACGCTTTCTTTTTCGCGAGTTTAATGAGGACTAGGAGAAAGAGAGGGGGAAAGAATGCTTGGCAGAAAAAAAAAGGTGGAGGGATTTTTCAAAACAGCCACAGAGGATTTATTTGACAGAGGCAGAAAGGAGAGAGAGGGAGAGTCAAGAGACATTCTGGATGGGGGAGACAAATATGTGCGCATGGAACCACATTACACCCATGTTACCTCTCATTACTTCCAGATAAGCAGCAGTACACCACAGCTGGCTGCTGTCTCTCAGTAATGACCACTATAGTACAAATTAGTGGCTGTGGCCAAGCCCAGTCTCTCTGGCTATTAGACCTGGACTCTGCATCCTCCGGGTCTGTGTTTCACAACTCGAGAGAAACAAGCTCGAGTCATTACGTCCCATTTGAGGCTGCAAGTCATTCAGGCCATAAAGTCCCCCTTTATTCTTTATTCTCAGAGTCGTGAAGTAACTGGATTACAGTAATCTTGTTACAGAGCATAATAAGTGCAATCCATTAGAGACAGAGTCAGAATCACCTTTACTGGCCAAGTACACGTTTACAAGCAATGTGACTTGGCAACATTGGTGCTAAGACACACACCTACGCACATGTATATAATGGCAGATGGAGATGGCATAGGACAGGACACCAAAGGGGAAATTGGGACAGGACAGTGCAATTAATATGTATGATATTCAGATATAACACTGGACACTGGACATCTATAGTGTAACAGTAGCTTTATTGTTGTTGTTTGTGTGAAAGCACAAATAGTATATTAACAACTAAATTATACTCTATTATATATTAAAGTATGATTAATATGGTAGAAATATTACAGTAGTTACATACTGTATATCACAGTCCTCTACACGTCTCGCCACCCATTCTTCCAAAAATATACCTTCATTTGGTTTATTAAGGACTGTTTAACATGTGGCGCCAAAATCTCCCATAGGTGTTCCATATAGGCCATAGCATATAATTCACATCCTTTTCAAAATCATTAAAACATTCACCTTTCATGATGTTTCTGTACTCATTTGTTCAGGTTTATTCTTTGAAGTGGAAACACTTTAAATAGCCTTTATTGGTACTACTATCATCACTGCTGTCGGAAAGACAATAGGATCACTTTGGTTTTCCACAGAGCCCAGCGACGGCCAAATTAATGATGCGGCGCATTTGTTTCCAAACTGAAGCGGAAGAAATGAAAAGCTCAAGAGCACCTTGGAATTAAGAGAGAAAAAAAGGAGTCACTGAAGAGGTAAAGTTAAATTGGCATCATTTCATATGGACTAATAACATAGTTTGAGTATTGCTTTGTGCAAACACGTAACTACAGCAGAGGTTGGCGTTGGGGAGGAGGGAGTAGTAGAAGAAAAATCAGGAGAACAAGTGTTGACTTAGTTCATTTAATCTAAAACAGAGACATGAAAGCAGACAGAGATGGTGCCACCCAGACAGGATCACCAGTCAGGAGTCAAGATTTTCCTGGGAGATCATACACGGTGGCAGATAAAATTGCTTACTTTGCTTACTACTTCATTACTTCAGAATAAGAACTTAGAGCAAAAAACTTGTCTATTGCAAGTTTAATTTATCATATCCTATAGTTATTTTATATTTAAATTTTATTGGTCAATCTTTTTATGCCAGTGACAACGCTCTTGTTAGTCATTATAAAGCACTTATTAATGCTTTACTCTGGGGGTTAGGGTTGTTAAAATTCTAATTCGTGTGCAATAACTTCCTTAGTCCCTATAAATAAGCAGTAATTAGGAGGTTAGGGACAGGTTAATTAGGAGGTGAGGGAAAACTCTTGGTTAATGCACTAATCGTTGTAGAAATGCAGAATAAAGTATTAATAAGTGCTTTGTGATGACTACTAAAGATTTTTCCCGACCACTAGAAGTACTAAAAAGTTGATAACAATCTCACCTCAACTTCCATTTAGTAACTGTTATTGAGCTTTCAGTCATGTCACATGATCATCATCAGCAGACGTCTTTCCATGGAGCGAAGTCAGAAGAAAAACTAGTGGCAGGGCTCAGTTTGTGTCACGAAACGTTCATGAGACCATAAAGTAAAAGACAGACAAAAGGTAGTAAATAGATGGCCACCACAGACTCTGCAGAAGGCTTTGCATGTATGCTCAGGTGACTGTAGAAAGATGAAGGTGCTCAATCACTCCAGCCTTCACCATTGCCCTCATGTCTCCAGCAGACCTTCGTGGGGAATGTATTGTGCATGTCAAAACAAGAAGTCCTTGCAGGTAATGATCCTGCGAGCCTCCTCTCCTCCTCACCACAATATTTGCACTGCTAGCTGCTGCTTTGTGCCCCCTGTTTACCCCTTTTTCTCTCAGAAGCGCTTCACCTCTGGTTCGCCCCTTGATTGTAAAACAGTTTGCATTGTAGTACGAGCTCCGTGTCGTCCTGTGTCAACTCCCTGCGAGGATGTCTGTGAAACATTCACTCAGCGGGGATACGAGCAGTTACAGGAGGCTGCATTGGGGCCAAACCAGGCAGAAAATCCACTCATCCCTGTGGTGACCATTAGATGTGGTATGTTGACGTGATACAGGACCGGGTGGCGTTTGAGGTGAGGAGGCCTCGTCAGAAGACACAGCTCGCAGTCTTGAGGATTTCAGCCTTAAAACACCGTGACAAGGAAACAAAGCCGAAGCTGTGATCCTTAAGCCCCGTAATGACTGTGTGCATGTCATCCATAGGGACTGATCTCATTTATGTTTGCAGTGTTTAGGTCTGCGAGCCTCATGCTCTTGCCTGCACTCTATAGCAGTGTTGAGGGAGTGTCTGGAATCTGTCCAGCTCCGTTATCGCTACAATACAGAGATGTGAAGATGGGTGTATCTAGATTTGTGAGCACAGTGAGTGAAATGTGCGAGCACAGTGCTGGGTGGAGATCACAAAAGTAAAGGTGTGTGTGTGTGTGTGTGTGTGTGTGTGTGTGTGTGTGTGTGTGTGTGTGCATACCATATGTGTTTGTTCATATTTGTGTTTGTACATGCCACTGCTCCAGAGTTTGTGTAAGGCATTTATCTCTTACTGGAGGCCTCCAGGAGGAAAATCTGTTTCAGCACTGAATAAATGTTATTTATGGCCACTTTGACAGATGCTCATACAGGAACTGTGTACACGGAAGCCAACTCCAAGCACTTGGCATAAACAAACCAAGTGGATAAATCCTAGTTCAAAAAGCTGCTTAACATTACCGTGAGAGGATCTTGCTTGTGCGGAGAATGAGGAACATTGTTTGGAATAGTTCAAGGAGCTCTGCTGTTTGCTTTAAACAGAAAGTTTTGTGAATGAGCGGTTTGTTGAAAACATGCAGAGATGGGAAAAAGACATGAGGACATCACAGTGTTGAAAAAAATACAGCATGTACAGTAGTCAGCAGAGAAATCTCTGAGCTCGCGATCGACACTCCTATGACTTTTAGCCTGTCAGTGCCCTGGTCAAATGCCTGCCACCATGACCTGAACCCTCCCATCACCAGTGCATGTTCTGCCATCCTGCCGCCTATGATGCAATAACAGTAAACCCACACTTTCAGTGGAAATCAAGCGTGTAGTGACAGATCAAAAATTACTGCATCAGCTTTTGCCAAAACAAGGAGTCACTACTGGCATGGCGGTATCACCCGAGGGATGGGACTGCACAACAGATGATCATCTTATTATGTGATTCATTTCCTTTAGGGTCTTGTTCATCATTGGCGTCACATTTTAAAATTCTCATGCAACAGTAATTGGAAGGTTGCACAGGAGGACCAGTTGCTTTTACAACGCAGGATTTCAACACGGATAGCAAGTTGGACATGCACCCGTTTAGGCGGTAGCACCTACACAAGTGGATTTTTGCAGTGTAGATTTTTTTCACCTCCTGGTTGTGTCAATGTGACGAACCCTCAGCGTGGGCGAACTTGCTGTGTCTTTGTGCTAAAACCCAAACCCTTTTGGCTCTCCTTGCCCCCTCTCTGCCCTACTCTGATGCACTCTGTTCTACTTCAGTAGAGCTGCACACTTGCATTAACCCACTTTATTATACTTTATTATGTTTGATTTGCCCAGTAAAACACACAGTTCCCATGGCAATGACGAGGCTCTGCAGTGAAAGCCTTATTTGTTTGCCGGATGGTTTCCTCACCCTCACTGGTTCACTGCCTTGGGTTGGACTCACATGTTTGGTGGATTTGATGAGCGAACAGCAAATGTTCACCGCGTGTTGGAAATGGTCCATTTCTGACCCAATTCTCCGCTCTACAGTGTAAGCTAAAATGCTGTATTAAAAACAACATACTGTAGCTGGTGTGGCAGGGTCATTGGAGACATCATGAAAAAAGAAGTGTGTGGCATTTTTGCGTTCATTGAGTGCATTCCATTTACTTTCCAAATTGCAGAATTCCCCAGGCTTGAGCACATGGCAATGATAGGTACTGTAGCGTATTGATGCATGCTTTAAGTGCCACATAACCCATAATTAAAGCCATGTGTGCCACGATGCATTGTGTTTTTGAAAGAAAATCTAAGACAACAAGGTATCAGATCTGACGGCCAAAATTAGAGTGCATTCCACACTCAGCCATTAAAAATTAGAAATCCAACACTGGTGACCAGCAGATTCCTCCTGGGATTTTTTTCCCATTGCAGTGAAAGAAAATGCATCATCCTGTTTAACTGCTCCGACGGAATACAACATCATTAGCAGGAGGTTCTCAACCAAACTACAGGGCATTTTTACAGTGGGACTGGCCGAATAAATCAGCTCTCTTGGAGTTCTCAAACTAAGTAGGTTTTACTTGGCCTCTTTGATCTCTGCAGAGCACCTGCATCCGATGTCTCAGGGAAAATCCTTTAAAAGTCAGAGGCATGTTTATGTGGCTGCCACAGAGACCTGCTTTCTCATCACTTTATTATCAAGTCTTTTAACTCCGTCTGTAAGAAACCAGACTGAAGCTCCTGAGTGGTACCAAAGCATGAGCATGAGGAAATACCTAAAGACATAATAATCATTAAATGATTAAACCAGGAAAGGGGGCACTGAGTCATCTCATGTGTATTCAGTGTAAGTGCTGCAACTCTCAGGAGGCACCTGTGTTCCATCAGGATGCCATTAGAGTCTAAAAAGATCACGTCCAGGATCCTGCAAACATCCTGTTTCTCCTCGCTCTGTGTGTATGTGTGTGTCCATGTGTACTGTATATGTGTGGAGGAGTAGCGGGCAGGGAGGGGGGGTACTAGGCTAAGTTGTTTTGTTTTAATCAGTTTCGCCTGTAATCACACTACTTGGAGTTGGCAGGCGATGAGACTGGAGATGGGCCCGATGCGGGTAAAATGACTTCCTGTCTCTCGCTCTCTCACTCTCCGCGGGCTGACTCATAGCTGGGGAGCGGCCGTGCGTGTGAGTGTGAAGACGAGGGGAAGTGAGCTCACTGGTGGGCCGAACTGGTCCTCTTGGGGCCAAATCGCTGCCCGCTAATTAACCACAGAGTGGCCCCTTCCCAGCAGCACCCAGCAGGGAGTCCGCTCACCACAGCCACTGAGCTAAGAGAGTCAGTGGTCGCCGTGTGCAGCTCTGCAGTACTTTCTTGCATGAGCATGTGCACAAGTGTTGATCCTCTCACTAATCTAAAATGTACCTGGCAAAGCGCAGCTGGCATCTCTGTTCAACACTTTGAGTGACATCAATTGTTTTCTTTGAGCGTCGACCTTGATGATCTGGCTGTGGTCCTGGGGCCGTGTTGCCCATGTTGCCATGACAGCGTGTACCTTGTGTTGTGTAATGTGTTCCAGATGGATAGGTAAAGCCAAACATACTACATTACACCAGCGTCTGGTAGAATAATCTTCTACCACCTCCAAAATGCTTTCCTTGGATGCAGAAAGGAAGTGATGATCACGATTTACAACAATCTGCTTTGATTTCTGGAAATCTAGACCACCACCTTGTCTTGGCTGGCTGTGACTTATAATCTGGCAAGGTGGGAGTCTGTGGCTTGAAGCTAATAGGCAGCCAAGCCCACCCACACCTGACAATCAGGGGTAATATCCAATAAAAAAAAGGCAGGCATGAAGTGACCAGGGATTTGCTTTTTTGATTTTTACTCACTCTTGAAAAGTCAGGGTAACTATTTAGCAGCTCACCGCGGAGTTTCAGGCATATTTTCGTTCTAATGATGGTAAACAACATATGGTGGTCTGGCTCACGAGGGTAGCAACATGCTGATCGACAGATACTTTCCAGGAGAATATGTCCAACAAGGGTGCAGGAACGATTAATGTGGTCAAGTAAACAGAATGATCTTCTTTTTGCTTCTTTTCTTCTGGGGTTGAGCAGGACCTCGAATAAACTCTCTTCAATATGGATTCTGTTCAGCAGCATTACAGCAGTGCAGTTACTGTACACAAAAAAGCACAAAAACATTTGTATGCTTTAGCTTTTAACTAGTAAGTTGCACTGTTGTGTGTGTCTTATTTGCATTCAAAGTTGAATATTACTGCAAATCAAGACTGAGATGTAGCAGCTTGAAGGGAAAAGATGATTAAGGTGATTAAGAATTAACTTCATCAGCAACATTTCGATTTAAAAATCCTGGTTTCTGGTGTGGACACTTCTGTCTGAAGTGATGAATCAAAACTCAGCAGCGAAATACAAATCCCCCCCTAAACACTGTGGAACTGTGTTCAGTCGCATTACCATGAGAATTTGTGGGTTTCTCATTACTGGTGATTTCTTTTTCATTTTGGACCACACATGAGGTAACATGATAGACATCATATGAGATTTATAAGACTAATATTGATATTGATACTTGTTTTAATGAAGACAAATTACATAGACATATAATAATGTCTCCGTCGCCCGTTTGGCGCTCCCTCTGTGCACTTTAAAATAGAATCATTGCTATCTGTTACAGCACCACTTGAGAACCAGTATTGAGAGCCGTATGACAGCCATTGACGGTAAACGCGTTAAAGCTTTGCATCATGGGATGTGTCATCAGTTGAGCAGTTGGCATGGCACTATGTTGATGTAATATGGCAGTCATTATCTTCCAAACTCCCTGCCAAAGGAGGAATACCCTCTCAAATGTCAAGTCAGATCATCTCTGTGGAAAACCGCACTGACTACAAGAGCCAATTTGTCACACTGCAGCTTGTGGCACCACACCAGCTCCAGTAACATTCATCATTGCCCTGATTGGCCCTCATTAGGAGAGCAATAAAATGATCTGACTCCGTACAATCCCACTAATCATACAGATATTGCATTTTCTTTTCATTGTCAAATCCAATTGTTGGCCAGAGGATTAATTCCATTTTTGGCCTGCGCTGCAAATGACTACCACTTTAACTTTAATTGCCAAGAAAAATAAATGCACAGGAATTTGTCTTGGCGCTATTAGTGCGGAGGCAGATGGACAATATACAAACCGTACTGACAGACATACAGTAGAACAAGGACAGCAGGACCTCACAGACTGTGTACTAGGGATGCCACAGTCTACATGTATATACAGTGCTTAAAGAAATATATATATTTCAGCATAAACTGCCTGCTCTAAAGTTTGTTTTTAATCTGCAGGTTGCTTTGAATGCAGATGGCATGGCCCCCTTCCATGAGTGTGGCCTTCAACCCAATGCAATGCAAAAACATTCTGTTCATTGTTTTCTTTAACATAAATTAGTTCTGGCTTTGCCTTAAACTATTTTATATTGCAATGTTCTGTTTTGCTTAAGTGAAAGACAGTGTGTGTGTTTGTGTGTGTGTGTGTGTGGGGGGGGTGCTGATGATTATTCTGAGCTGCACTGAGCAATGCTATTATTGCACAGGCATGTGAGAATATAGCTAGTTTTCTATATCCAGAGGGCAGGAATGGGATGGCTCCCAGAAGCATCCGGAACATACCTTTCTGTTGTGATTGGGCTGAGATTAAACTACTGAGGTTACAAACACAAATGTGGACCACATATGAATTAATGCAAACTACAACCATATGAAGCTGATGGCAGACAAATGAAAGAAGGAGGAAAATAGACAATGACTGCAAGGTCTATTGTAATTAGAAGCAGTGGGCCTGCTGGAAATACCCCACTGAATTGATGAGATTGATTTTGTCTCCGTCTGCACACACACATCTATAAGTACACCCTTTTGCACGTGCAAATGTACATGCACACGCTCGCATGTGCATGTACAGAGCTCTGGAGGATTTACTTTTCCTGGCATGCCTACCATACTAATACTTTTATACAGTGAAGTGAAAAAAAGAGGTTGTAGTCAGGCCCTTTTGCCAATAGCTGTTGCAATACTTCTCTCATGCAGAGTGAAAATTTGGGGTTGGGAATATGAATCCACAGTGTTACAGATATACACTAAGTAGGCAAGCCAGAAAGTTTTCTGTAAAACCACCCCTGCATTTCTGGTCCCATTTAACTCGATGAACAGTGTGAATACATGTTCTGTGGAAAAACATAACACAGTTTTTAAAAATAAGCTGCTGAACTTCTTGGATTAATTGAAATGACAATTCAGTTATGTCTCGTCTCTAAATACTCTGAAAGCAGACTGCGCTCAGTTTCATACGGTTAATTCCTTTCATAACATATCAATTGCTGTAAATTTCCCTTACTGAGATAAGGAAAGGTAGGAGTATGGGAATGTAGAGCAGGGGTTGTAGGGAAAGCATGTTTCTGAGGGAGAGCCCTGCCTTGATTTCCCTTCAGAAAATAATAAACCAAGCCATTTTTGTAAAGGACGCACTCTTCTTGCTCAGGTTTGTACATACAGCTTAGCTTTCAGTCTGCTTTCAATATTGTTCCACAGCAGCTGGCAAGCTACAACACACACCTGGGTAAACACACTATGCTCTAGCTCAGTCCTGTTCTCTCCCTGCCTCTCGGTGGAGCCGATGAAGATCATTGGCTGTCGCAGGGGCCTTCGTTTATCTTCATTCTTCATCCTGCTCCCTTTCAGGCTCACGGGGCTCATCTGCGACCGCAGATCGAGCTTGCCTCACCAGCACTGTCCATCCAGACACCGAAGGGACGCCACGTCGAAAAGGCCCACCCAAAATCCCTGCAAATCCTCCCCATGCAGAGCAAGCAGGACTCACAGCAGCGTGCATTACCTCAGGAGGCTGACATGGCCCAGCCCCTCCGCTCTGGACTGGAGGGCTCGTTTACAACCAGGACTTTGATTGTATCAGCCCTGGTGATGTCAGCCTGCTCCGCTGCTAACAGCTTTCTGCCACTCTCTCCCAGCTCTCCCTCTATGTCAGTCCTGCCAGCAGATTAATCCATTCCTCCCCACCACACACTCATCACTTTCCCAACAACAGGCACAAACTCGTACTGCCGAGAGAGGGATACAGGCTATTAATGTCTCACCTGACTGAAATTTACATAGTGCAAGCTGCTCTCACCCAGTCCTACATTACTATTTGGTGCAGCAATTTATTTCACAGTATTGAAAAAGCCTGCTCCTGTGCTGACCTCCCCTCAATTGCAGCGTGGGCCTCCAGATGCTGGTGACTTAACCCCTTGCCTGTAAAACAAGAGCAAGAAAAACACCCTGGTTATGATGACTATATTGGTGGCCTCGTTCTCCCAGGGAGCAGAGGCTTGGCTGAGGCTCTGTGCGACTACAGTGGGCCAGTGGGTATTAGTGGTTACTGTAAAGTTTTTTTGGGACTCATTTAGCTTGGTGTCAGACCAGTGCGCCTTCACTGACCCTTCCTCCTCTGCTGTGCCCCTTGTTGCCCCCCTGCTGTTCCCCCTCAGAGTGAGGAACTCCATGTTAGAGGTTTGTAGATCTCACCGTTATTTATTTATGAGTGTTTAAATGCCACAGCACCCTGGCAAGGGCTTTAATGGAGGTGAGACACTCCCATGTCGCACTACTCCCCTCAGTAAAGTTTTACAGCGTCCCACCACACTCTCCAGAGAGGCCAGGGGAAAGTGACGCCATAGCCTAGGAAAATACTCTGTACTCATGCCTGGGCTGACACTCTGGTGCAGTAGAGTCGGGGGGCTGTGAGGTTTTGATGCTCCTTTCAAACAATTCCAAATGCTGCGGTGGTCAAATATCACACCTTAAAAGCACAAGTAAGCTGCTAAAATGCAGTCAAAACAAAGGACTGTGCCACATTTGATAGCAATTATCGTAACATAATGTCGCTCATGTAATGGCGCCCTCTCGACTTGTGCTAATCAGCCCACAAGCCGGTTGTATCTGTCAGGCTTCACCACCACTGCGGCTAATGGATCCCTACTTTATCATATTGATTCTCCCTGTAAAGCCAGCCCTCCTGTCAACCCACCCACCTTTCCCCCCTTCCCTCATATGGCCTTGATGAGATCCAGACTTGGTGTGGAAGCATATTAAAGTGGCCCAACAGTGTCAGCAGGAGAGCTAAATGGAAGGTAGTGAAATCTTTTGAACCTCTGTTACATTATAACAGTTCTAAACACATCCAGCTGGGTCCAAAGTTCAGGGAAGACATAAAAGCGCCATTGCATGTTACCTTGGTGGATGATAATAGCCGAGCACCACTAAAACTACTAAGACAGTCCACAATCAAAGGGCCCAGAGGAAAGACTCCCTGCACTTCTTACTGGCTGCTAATGGCCTGTGTGTGTTACAGACAACCTATCTGATAGTCGTTATATCTCCTATAACACACACTCTTTGTGTTGTAAAGACAGGGAACTTTTTCGGTGTTAGTGATTAAACTCCATTAACTTGGGGTTAATTAAAATACAAAAGACTTAGAAGAACAGTAATTACCCTGTGCCAGCCAGATAGGTCACCCTTTAAGCAAGTTACAGCACACTGATCTTGATGGGAGGCTGCTCATGTCGTGACTTCATGGCTGCCAGACGTCTTTGCAGACTTGTTTTACAGGAGTTGGACTGCTGACATTGACAATATTGCTGATTCTGTCTATGTTACAGAGGAGATGAGCTGGGCAGACATAGCAGAGCGAGGCCAGACAGTATACAACATGTGTGTGTGTTCCTTGAGCTATGTGTTGGCTGTGGGCTCCTCTGCGGCGTTTCAACCACACACGATAAATATGAGCTTGTGGTGAGGCCGTGGTGCCCCAGGAATGCTCACATGTGGTGGAGCGGCTCTCACCACCATTGACAAGAGAGTTAGATGGCTTTTGGTCATCAAGATTCCTGGTGGGGAGAACTACATAGGAGGCCATTTGATTTCAAGACTTGAGGCCGTGGTTGCCAGTTTCCTTTCTGGCTCACGTCTCTTACTAAAGCGTGTTATTTGTTTACTCCAAACTCTGACGAAGCAACCAATCACACTATTGTTTACTGGCTGACTGATCTTGGTCAGGGCCAAAAATGCACTTAATCACCAGTTACCAGCATCTGAAACAAACATGGAATGGCATGGGGGACAGCAATATTTCCCAGATCAAGTGCAGCTATGAATGTCTCTCCATATTTATTTATACAACTCAGAAATGCTCTCACAGCCTCCATGAGGCCGAAGTTAGCTCCGGCATAGCTGGATTGGCCCGAAGTGCAGGATCTGGCCAAGAAAGCGAGCAAGCAAGAAGTTTAGCAATCTGTGTAAGATGCCAAACATAATATGAGCCGTGATAAGATCAGTCTTAGCTGTGAAGGCATCAATTTAAAACCCGGAGGCAGCTAGACTAACCACACCCAAAAGACACATGATGCCCACCGCCTATCTGCACACACTCCTTCGTATTTTGCTATCTTCTGGTACTTTGATGTAATTGGGCTTGACATGACCTGTCCCTCCCAAGCCAAAACTTACTTTAACATGTTCAATTCCATCAAACTGGCCAAGTTAGACGAAGCCAACGATATCTACGATGTGTAAATTGATGCACAGCAGAGACAGTTTTATAGAAGCCACCGTACCAAAAGGAAAAGCGTTCGTCCTAAATGTTGTTTCAGCAATTTGATATCAAGAGTCCAGAAACATAGAGCCAAAGTCATTTGTTAACATCAGCAGTTGCGCCAAAATATTTCTATGGATCTATCATTCATTCCTTACAGAGCTCATTAGATGCTGGCATAAATAATACAGCGGCTGGACTTGAAATTATTTCATGAGAACCAACAAGGACACAATCATCAAAGGGATTTAATTGGGTCAGTTATGCGGTGGTCAAGCTACTAAATCCATTTTCTACCACACATCAATAGTAGGAAGAAGTCAGTGTAATTCATCGGACTCTAAAATGCCCTCTTCTTCTACACATCCGTCATCGGAGACTAATCTGTTGTCTCCCATAACTTCATGGCTGACAAGGGTCATTCGCCTGAGGCCCCGGCGGAGACTATATCCCCTCTCTGGACAGATGCAGTGGCATAAGGGGGGCCCGGATGCCCCCCTCTCCTCCTGCTGACCTCTCCCTCTCTTCCAGAGTCTGAGAAAGGGTCCCGAGGTTGAGAAGGTCCTGGGGACTGGACACATTGCGGCATTAATTACACACTCAGTTACCATTGAGCCTAATGTTTGGCCTCCCCCCCTGGGGTTAACTCCTTCCTGACAAGCAGGGAAAGTAATGGGGCCTCTGTGGCTCGTTTGCCAGCAGTCAGCCAAGACAGCTCCTCTACGTCCTCTTCCGCAGCCCTGTTCTCGCTGACTGACAGCAGCTAAATGCTTCAGTCCCGCGTCGCTTCGCAAAGGGATCGCACACAGGGAGGAGGAGACGGAGATAATGGGAGGTGTGAGGCGGTGGGCGACAGGCGGGACTCTTCATCCCATCAAAGGCTTTTTCGCTGGTGGGTTTGTGCAAACAAAGATCCTTTTTTGGGGCGTTATCTGTCGGAGGCTTCTCCTGCTGACACCCTCACTGTGCCCGCGACTGTGATTGGCTGAGAGGAGAGAGAAAGAAGAAAGAGAGCATCGACAGGATATCCCCCCTGGTTAACAGCAAAGTAAACACAGTAGAAAGAGAGAGAAGGAAATCTACCTCTGTCACACAGACTCGAGGTGAGATGCTTGCAGATGTCCGTCCATGTATAAAAGATTACTTCCTGAACTTCGGCGGGGCTGGCCTTCTTCTCCAAAGCGCTGCCGGCTGCAACTGTAATCACAAGTGTCTCTGCCTATTGCTGAAGTAATCCGATTTCTGTTGACAGGGGCTGTAGTCGGTAATCTGATAGGAGAGTACTTACAATATCAAGGCTTGTGTTTCGTTTGATTAATTCATAGCCTACAGGGTCTGTGAGATAGAGGGAGAGCGCAGCATGAGATCATGACCCTGGAATTCTAAACAATAACCATCTGTGGTGAACCGTGTTGAGCTCGATCCGACTCTCGCTCTTCCTCCCTCGCTTCCTTTTTCTCTTCCTCCCTTCTCTCGCCTCGGCCTCTCTCTGCGAGGGAACTCGTCAGAACACACCCACACGTGAAACACGCACACGGGCACCTGCAACGGCCGCTTTGCACAACCAGCCAGGAACCACATATATGTCGCGACATGCACGCTGTTAAAAACGGCATGCTCCTGGATCTGAGGCACATATCACCAAAACACCTGAGCGTTCGAGAGCGAAACTCCTGTGTGCTGCACAGCCCTCTGCTTGAATCATTTTACTAGCAAAGTTGAGGACAAAAGCTTTCCTGATTTATTTTCCCTTTTAGAATATCATGTAATTTAACAGTTACTTAAATATAATCATCTTGGCAGCAGCACCCTACAGGCTGTTAGTGTTAACAGCAAAGAAAAATAATCCCTGTTCCATGTTGTATTTAATGAATTAGTCCAGTGCGCTGCGCTGGAAAAAAAAAAATGCTCCTATGTTTCTACATGCTTGACTCTGACATTTTAAAAGAGGGATGGACTGAATTAAAAGTTTGAAGAATTTCTTTTCTCCGCTCCCCAAAAAAAGGAAAACAACACGTCTGTAAATGTCAGAGCTCTTCCAGCATCTCCTTCGTTGTTGAGGAAAAGTGACGTGGTTTGTTCTCTTTCAGCTGGTTGCCACAGGGCTGCGAATGATAGATGAAGTGTTACTTTGCGGACTATTTTTAACTTTTCCAAACCGATGTTCAGACGTCCCATCTGGACAGGGTTAGGGGCAAGGCAGCACAAGTTCTTTGCCATTAGTTACAGTAACAGACACCGTGAGCTCTTCTCAGAGGTCAGAAAACAAACATTGCACTTGTTTATGTGCCATGGCATGATGAGTGCAGCCTGGTTAACAGTTTGGAAGAGGTGATGCGTGACTGTTTAATATGCTTGGACAAAGTTGTGTTAAATGTTGAAGGGTCGGTTTAAAAAGCCTCAGAAAGCCTTTTCTGTTCATAAAGCTGAATAGCTGAACTTCCACAAAAGTGACAACATACCATATCAGTGTTTCTGTTCAGAACAACAGGTTATTAGACTGTGCAAGAGGTCTGCACTTGCAGCATTGATGCTATAAAAACTAGTGTTGGGAAGGTTACTTCTGAAGTGTAATAGGTTACAGATTGCTAGTTACCCTGTTAAGAATGTAGCAGTAAAAGTCATGTTACTATTTTAAATACTTTATTAAAGTAATGTAACTGGACTTTAAAGGTGAAAAGTCCCAAAAACATGAACTGAAACTAGGTGTAAACCTCACAACAGTAGCCTTCGGTAGTCTTCAGTGCACATAAATAACATGGCGGGATGGGAGGCACTTTATTTTAGGTGACTGATTGCAGTAACCTACCTGTTTCCTCAGGTTTGACATGGAGCATTCCTGTGTTGACAGCATTTTCACCTCTGGCAAACAAGCTTCACGCTGGGAGAGGCGGTGCAAATTCAAACAAAGGAGCCAATAAAAAAGAACGTACAAAATATGAGCGCATGCTGCCCAATGGAAGGAGCCTGCCTGAACGTAGAGACAGCTCCTTGTGAGCGTTGTGCCCTTGAAGGTGTTGCACTCGAATTTGTCTCGATGGCCGAGTCCCTGATTTTTCTTCTCAAGAAAAAAATGCATATAGAGGATGACCATTAGAGTGATTGAATACAATGAGGGAACTTGTTTCCTTGCCCTTTAAATATCCTTCAATAAGTCCAAGTCCCATAGTTCTTATATGACTCTGCAGTATAATATTTGACGAAAAGCGATTAAATGAGTTCGTAAACATCTTTTTCTCTCCCAGCCACCTCACGTGCAGATTTCTAAAATTACAGGACCTACAACCGGCCTCCACGGGCTTTGCTTTGACCTTTGACCGAACAGGATGAATGACCTGTGAGGGATGTCTAGCTATCAGCCTGGAATCTCATAATGTTTATGCTTTAAGGGGTGCGTCAGGATGAGACTGTTCGGCTGAGATTCTTTTAGAGAAAGGGAGGTACGCCCTGCCTCACGGCTAGAGTTGAATGTCAAGTGTAGATACGCTGCAGAACAATGCGGCGGCAACACCGTCTCTAATGAAAAATGTCCTCCTGTCTGCAGCTGGAGCAGAAGTGGCCCCACAGAGCTGCTCTAATACGCCACATTTCCATTCTGTTTTTCATTTCCAGACGGACCACAAGGTCCACAAATAACTCTATATAGCACATAATGCATTTTATCAGCGGAGGACTCTCACTTCATACCACTATTTTTGATTTTATAGTGAGAAAGGGTGTTCCCTTGATTATGGTTATGCAGCGAACAATAACTGGAGTTAAGTTTCCCTCTGTGCGCCTCAAATAGCGTGTCCACCGCAGAGAGAGCCTTAGGTTTTCAATTACACTCTCAAAGTGGTCCCCGATCGCTCCCCTTGTCACAGGTGGTGGGATGTATGTGGAGGGGCAGAACCTGGTGTTCCATTTAAGAAATATGTGGGAAAAAGTCACTCTGAGCCCTATTTGTTTGGAATGTTTTATGGTTGCAGATGTAACTCCTACTGCGCCAACGTCACTCTGAACTAACGGCGTCTCTGCTCTGCCTCTAACCACTAATTACAGCAGCTAAGCCCCTCATCAGATGTGGGACTAATTAACACGTAGCGTAACCAAAGAATACAATTTATTTTATATTGTACTTCACACATTATATTGTAAATATAGAAAGACTGATGCTAATTTTCATGATGTTTAAAAGCTAAAACATATCTTGAATGTTGATACAGCTAATGAGCAGTGTTTCAACAACCTCCTAAATTAAATTTACCTAAACTCGAGCATAAACACTTTCCCTGTCAGTCTCTGTCACCTTGCGGTTGGCACTTGCCCGGGTGGCCCCATATTGCTTTGGTGGGAGCCTTGGGGTACACAATATTATGAAGTCCCACCCACCATCTCTCTCTTCACACTCATCTGTTTTACATGTGTTATTTGGGGGGGCAGTAAGCCACCAAAGTAGAATACAAACTTCCCTCTCAAGGAGCTTTGTGTTTGAGAGAACAGGAGAGAAACAGAGTAAGAGACAAAGAGAGAGAGCATTGTGTCTGCACTCCCAAGCCAGAGAACCACGGTGCTCCACCAGAGGACTCTGAAGGGGAAGCCCACACAGCAGGAACAACAGTACAGTACAGCGTGATGGGAAAACATCCACGGATTGATTTTCACCAGCTATAACAGAAACCCAGAAGAAGAAAAAAAAAGAAAAACACTGACATGCATATCATGCTTAAATCCGTCGAGCTTCCTTTGCTATATGTCATGTGTAAAGCTGTATCCTGTGGTTCTGCCTGGTGGTCAGGCAGAGTGTCTGCAGGGGCCTCAGGTCCCTCACCAGCACTCGCAAGCGAACTGCGAGCTTTACCTCGGACAAGCAAAGGTCAACGGAGAAAGAATCGTTCATCCCTGTTTCACTGATGTTTCATTTTCATACTACAGCTCAAAGTCTTGATCTGCTCTGAACACCATGTGGGAATGTGTGACGAGTCATGAATGTGCCATGAAGGATCACACACTCAGCAGTGACCATGTATTCATACACACATGAACAAAACAAACAAAAATGAGTTAATCTTAAATTATTTTATATCTTCTTGGAAACACGCTCATTGGCTGTCTTACCAAGACTTGGATGATGAAATCGATAACTTTCTTGTATCTGTATGATAACTATGAGGTTAGCGTAGCTATCTTAGCTTAGCATAAAGACTGGAAAAAGGGGGGGAAAGCTACTTTGACTCTGACCAATCAGGTAACAGTCTGCCAGCACCTCTCAGTATAACTATTTAGCACTTTATATCTTGTTTTTCTATTCCATTCAAAACATGAAGTGTAAAAATGACACAGGAGATTATGTGACAGATGATTTCTTGGCCAATGCAGAAAGCAAGTTGCCTGGCAACCTCTCAGCGATGACAAGGTTCCAGGATGCCACGACGTGTCATCCTTACACTTTGGGTTTTTTCACAGATTAAACAAATGAGATATAACATGTTAATTAGTGAGCTTAACCATGCTACTAGCTTCATATTTACCGTACGGACATGACAGTGGTATCAATCTTCTCATCTAGCTGTCAAGAAGAAAACAAATAAGCATATTCCCCAAAATGTTGACTTTTTCCTTTAAGGAAGTGTGCAAGGAGTTATGGCTGCTTGAGCCATATGTTCTGGTCAAGTGCTCCTTTTTTGTCATCATTTAAGTCGTCCCCCCCGCATGCAGTTACATATTTAATCCAAAGATATATGTGTCCTACGTATCAAACCTCTTCAGCTTTTGTCCAGATGTGCAGCAGTGAGTATAGAACCAGAGCAAACGGCCTCTGAAACTGACCCCTTAAAAGGCAGCAGCGCCCTTTGACCCCTTCCATCCTTCCTCACAGGAACACACTTCCAGACACACACACACTCCTTACCCTCGTTAGCAATTAGGATTCATTAGAAACTGGAAATTTAATTAGTGGTTTCAGTTTGTCATCGGGCAGCATTTCCTCTGTCTGAAAGCCCACCGCACAGGCATTAGACACCACTAACGCCTGTTAGCGAAGAAGGAGTTTGAAATGGAAATGCTGTTGTGGCCGACCTCCACACCCTTCTATCATTTGTTTTAACCGAACCCGCCCAGAAATAAAATTACTCAAATGTAAGGGGATTTTCAATTATTTTTTCCCTCTCCTTTCTCTCTTACACTGCGGTGCTTCTTTTTTGCAAGTGGAAAAGCAGCACGCTTTGCGGAATCCAGTCGCCCACGCACTCTGTCAGGACACTTGATTCCAATTAGATATTTTTCTTTGCTTTCTTGTTCTAGCCTGTCTGGGCCTCCTGCTTTTATCCCTCCCTCTGCCCTCCCCACTAACTCCCTCACTGTTGAACTCTCCCCTCCTCTCTCCCATTTCCTCGCTCGTGTCCTCATTCTCTCAATCTCTATCACAATATGTAGTTTTGTGAACCGCAGTACCCTACTTTGCTTTCATGTACTCGCACATACGCAGATTTCTCACAGCCCGGCATCCTGTGACCGATTTTAAACTTTGACACCGCCACAAACACGTCGGTGCTGTAAAACGCTGTGGCACGACTACTGCAGCAGAAAAAAGCAAACAGTTTCCATAATGATAAAGCAAGGATTTAGAGGTGGCTTTAGAAGTTTGCAAACCGCCTTTGTTTTGCTCCTAGGCAGTGAATATTTATTAACCTATGGATCCATTTGATTACAGTGTGAGGTCAGCTCCGTGCTGTGAAGGTCCTCCCACACATTCACTAATGACAGCCTAGCCATGGAGTGCATACAATACATTTCACCCAGAGCGCAGTAGCCACACGCAATTCTTCATCCAAATTACTGTAATTAAAACATTCCACAACCCTTCATGTGTTATTTCTTCCTTCATGTGCTGTTGTTTCTTGTCTCGGCTCTCTTTTAATGCGACAAATCAAATGGAGGCTATTAGTCTCACAGTAGCTGAGATTTGCATTCTGTGTTTGGAAATCCTCCTTCTGTCTAGCGACACTAATAGTTCTGCTGACTCACACGGACTACACGCAGCCCAAATGCAGGAAAGAAAAGTCTCTCCCTGTTATTATTAGCCTGAGAAAGAAAGTCAGTAACATTTCTGCACAAGTACGGGTTGGTGCACCAAAAGGCTATCTTTGCTAGCACTGAGTCCATTTGATTGTCACAGGCCGCAGACGGATGATTTAGAGTGCAACTCTTCAGCCTAAATTGCATCCAAGCGGGGGGTTCCTCTGCAGCGTCCAGCCCATCGCTTCACAACTGCGGGCCTGAAGTTTCTGCTCCATGTTGCATGGAAGTTTCCAAGAACCGAGCTATTGTATGTGTCAGCCACATTTATCATGTAGTAGTACAACCCTGGAACATTCTGTGTTGCAGTTTGCAATTTCATGGCTAACCACAATAATCGAATAATAAGAATATCTAGTATGTTTAATTTTTTCAAAGTTGTATCTTTAGAGTTTGGCTTGCAGTTGAATTTGTTACTGAGCTGGCATGGCTGTGTTTCTTACTATGCAATTGCTTGATGGTTGGCTAAATTAATTTCTATTGGAAAAGCTGAGCTTCAGAGTCACTTCTGGTTACCCACCTTCAATTAGTCATGATTTTTGGTGGAAGAGATGGGCCAGCTGAGGCAGTAAACTCTAATTAGGAGTGATACTCAGGGGACAGATTAGTACTGAATGTATGTGGATGTGGGGGGAGGTATATACACACTTGTTTATCTCTCACCTTCAGTTGAACGTACAGACTGCAGAGTAGCCGGTGTTGTGCAATAACAGCTATGCTGGGCTGTAGGTAGCATGCACCGCTTTCAGCTAAGAAAACTTCTTACTGCTCACTCGAGGTCGAACCCTTCATCACACAGAAAAGGGGGATGGATGAAAACGCACCCCCTGGTCAAGGAGAGAATACATTCAGTAAGTCAAAAAATCATCAGATTGCCTCCAAACCCAAAACACATCCACCTCATCCGGAAGATAATATCTAATGTCGTGCATGGCCTGGATGTAGATAGCAGATGGACCTGCAGATGGACCTCTCTTATGTACTTTCCAGATGACAAGATTTACCCACAGATTCAGAACCCTCAATTGCACCGTAAAGCAACCTATGCTCAGCGAAATTACATTTGGAAGATGGCAGGCAAAACGATATCAAACAAATTGATTTCGGCCAGAGAGAACAGGAAAAAAGTACGGGGCCAGATTTAAGTGGAAAACCTACATAATTACAGTAATCTGTGCTATATTCAAGGCATTTTGCTTTCCTTACTACTTGGAAAAAGAAAATCAAATTCATAGCAAACTAAAACGTGGAATGATTAAATAATTGTGTTTACCATTAAATATAAATGTCCTCCTGCAGCTCTTCATGCAAGTAACCGTAAAAGGCAGTAAGAATGTTTCCAAGGCCCTGGAAGAAGTCTTCCAGGATTTCGGAAGTGCCAGCAGGTGGGATTCTGACTATCCCTGAATATCGTTGAATCTAAATGAGGAACACATGCCTTTAGCCAAGCATTAGTTTAAGATTGTTTCAAAATCTTGCCCCAAGAATCTCCTCCCAGTGCGCTTCAAGGAACCGAGAGGAAATGTTGCATTGACAGACGTGTCATCGGGGAAAGTTTGGACCACACAGGAAAATCCTTCATGGCGCTTCAAGGACGGAGCCATGCAGGCATGAAAAATCTGCAACTGGAAGAGAAGCCTAGCCTTGCACTCTGCCTCTTAAAATGCACTCGCTCTCCTTGAGTGTCTCCAGAGTGGGACAGATGCAACAAGGCAAGGCGACCTCTTGGAGGGGTCAAGGAAAAACACAGGGACGCTTGGAAGCCGGGGGGGTATCTATCATTCACTGAAGATGTTGGCACCTCAGCAGACACACACACACACACACACACACACACACATGCCCGAACATGCACTAAGAAATCGCCCGCACACACTTCTCCATCCTCTTTTCATGACAGGAGGTCTCTAATGAATGTGGCACTCCGGAGACCCTTGAGAGGAAGCAAGGCCGCTCTCCTTCAAACCGCTGACTCTGCAGGGCACAGAGAGGCCCTCGCACGTCTGCATTTCACAAGATAACCGGATTGCAAAGCCGTCTCCAGACAAGTGTGCTCTGTCAAGGGCTGAGGGCCGTTTTTATGTCTCCCTGTCGCTGTCTGACAGAGACGTGGAAGGTCGGCTCTGAAGGAGCGCCTGTTCGTGGCTATTACAGTCGCTGGTACAGTGATGGGGCCCCTTTGACGTGACAATACCCACATTATCCATCTCTCCCTTTGTCTGCCTCTGTGATGTGCACCAGGCACTCTGTCTTGATACCCAACACACACTGTCAGCATGCTATGGCCCCACTCAAGTGACTGTATAAATTCAGATTATGGAAGAATTATTCTGGTCTGTCTGGCAATTAAATACACTCATGTGTGGCTTTCTGGGGCAGCCAGCCAAGCTCTCATCGGCACCAGTCCCAGTCCGATCTAATTCTACCAAGCGCCTCCCTTTGTCTGTGGTAGTACATTTTTTATCAGAAGGGAATGTGTCTCATAGGATTGAAATATCTCTTTCCACTCACGCCTCCTGAAACCTTAAGTACAAAAGCAAAGGCATAGAGGATCTCTTTTGGTCTGTGTGGCTGCGTTGGTAAATCCAAACAAGATGAGGCTGTCTCACAGTCATCTGGAGTTTGTGTGACAAAAAGGGATGTCCAGTTCAATTCATTGTTATTTAATACTCATCGTGGCTTGTTCCCCTAGGAAATAAAACGCCAAGTTCTCCGTCTTGACTCCTCTGTTGCTGGAGAGTGTAATGAGCAACTGGCGGTGGATAAAACACAGTAAAAATCTATTTGAGGGCCAAGTGGATATTCTGAGACATGGTGCAGGTTGCCCGTGGTCTCTGGGTGTGGAGAAGATACATGTTTATTTTGGAGTTGAGTGACAGTGAACACAAGCGCAAAGGCTCTGAAGTCTCAGGGACAGGAGACATCACGTCAGAGCTCTCCTCACCGCAGTGGGAGCCACTAACGAAGGCTCGCTCCCACCAACATGCTTGTAACACACACACACTCTCACACCATCACCTTCAGAGGGGACCCACCACCCTGCAGCAGAGCCTGGCCCCTCGCCAGCGGAGAGGGAAGAGGGGGTTTTAAGTGCGGAGCCTGGCCTGGCCTCATCCAAAACGCAGAGACCACTTAAAACACATTCCTGCAGCTATTTAACACAGCGGCCCAACACAGCTCAACAGCTGAGGTCTTCCAAACTGCGAGAGCAGTTGAACCGGCTGAGGTCGGGGTGCAGAAGGCCGATACTGTGTGGGGGGCTGTGGGATTAAGCTATTACCTTAACCACGGGAAGTCGATGAAATATGAAACCTAGTAATTTCACCAAACCTCCAGTTGAGCTGTGCGTTTCTGCACAGGTCTTTCTGTCAAACTCTTATCTCGTACTTTAATTTTCGGGACACCACCACTTATCACGGTCATCTCATTGTTGAGGCTTGCAAAGAATCATCAGATAAGGAAAGACTTGACAGACAATAGTGGATCAACTCAGAGAGAGACTTATAATCAGTAGAAACTATGATCAGAAACCAAGAAGCCAACCCTCTGGTACACGATGCCCTTATATGTAAAACTGCAGAGGTACACAAGCTGAATGGCAGCATAAAGCTTTCATGTCTGACAAGTAGAAGCTTGTCACATCTGGACCCTGCAGCCATATACATTGACACACCTACAGAAAACATAATTACAACTAAAGCTTGTAAGTTATAGTTTTTTGGCACGATGTTCAGTCTTTCTTTGTAATAATGAAAGGTTTCGTCCACTATTCCCTCCACATTAAAAATGAAGGGATGGTGCTCTGTAATCCCACAAGCAGGTGCCTCAGATCGGCTGCGTAGAGCTTTATTAATAAGAATACTGTTTCTTAATAGACACATATAGAACCTGCAGCCATACTAGCAGCAGGTATAATGCTTACTATGATCACCATCTTATTTTCGCGTGTTAGCATGCTAACAATGCTAACAATTAGCACTAAACACAAGGTGCACCTGAGGCTGATAACGTCATTAGCTCTGCAATATTTGCTAAGAGATCAAAGTACCGGACTGATGATGGCGCAAGATGAAACGCTAATGAATCATCAAAATACTACAATTACGCCTGAGGAGAGCATGAATGTTGGCAGTCAAATTTGGCAAAAAACCAAACAATGTCAAGTCATTGGTATTTATCCACCAGGGACCATGAATGTCTGTGCAAAATTTCATGGCAGCAGACCAAGGTTGCCACCCCTAGAGCCACTAGTCAAACATAGGCCTTAAAATACTCTGAAGTTGGATGATGTTTTAGTTTTTAAATTCAGTGCTTTTATGTTCAACATCTAAAGATGTCGTCCCTTTTGCCAGATAGTTTCCTCAAAGACTAAATCATCTTTGCGCAGAAAAGACAGAACACACAAAAGCTCCATTTCTCTCGGGGACACTTTGAATAAAGCTTTGAATTATTTTCAACTTGAGGGGCAGATGAAAGGTTTTTATTCCTCTGCAGATGCATGTCGACTTCAGGGTAAAGTACTCCCAACTTACGTGCAGTTACAGTTAAGTTTAGACTGCGAGTGATCGTGATTGTAAATGAAAGCGTGCAACACTCGGCGCTCTGAAAACTCACATGAAGGCTTCAAATAGAACATTCCAGTGAAACAGCTCTATGTTATTTCGCTTCCTTATAAAACATCTGGTCTCACTTTGCGGTTGATTATTATAGAGCCTCAGGCTACCTGTAGTATCATGTTGGACGATTAAGTCACATCAGGACAGTACATACAGTAATCTCCATTTTACTCAGGACCCTCTCTAATGATCTGATGTGACCACAGGGCGTTAATAGCCTCTGTCAATGCCCACGTGAACTCGGTACATTTTACGCAATTTCGAGGGAAGCATAAGAAGCATTCGACTGCAATGTTAGAAAAATAAGGAGTAACTGAGGTCACTATCTTGCAGAAGAAAGAGAGAAAGTCCCTCTGGTTAATCTGACAGAGGTGGTAGTTGTTATGAGGAGGACAGATAACACATGGGAGCATGTGGAAAGAATCACAGTCGCAGTCTCAAACACACGCGAGTGCAGGCACACAAACTTCCTGTCACAAACACTTCCTTCGCGCACTTTAACACATGCAATATGAAATTCAACCCATTCAAACACGCCTATATACACCAGCGCTTTTATATCCTGGTTTACCGCACAGCTCGCCTCTTGCACAAACAAACTCTTGACTCTTTCTGTCAGATGACTTGTTACATACTGTATGGTCATTTGCACGCATGCACATATGCACACACACACACACTGGCCTCTTTTTTGTTTTCCTTTTGGTCCTGCACTGGAGCATGGACAGGCCAAAGCTCACTTTTCAAGAGGGGATGCTTTGAGTTCCAGAGGGGTGCACATGAAAGAGTAGCAGAATATAAAGGAGTGCCCAAGGATACACTGCAGCGCTCAATGTGAGGACAATTTAGCCCTGATGGAAAACCTGGATCAAAGGCCTGGCCTCCATAATTGCACATTCCCCAACAAACACTGTTCCATTTGAAGAGTGGGCCAGACCTCCGGACTCCTGAGACCTGTTCCCGTGCACAGACACAGGCCGCCCCAGTCCTTTCACCTTGCTATGTTCTCTATCTCAATGTCTCGCTAAAAGATTAGAGAAATGCTTTCATTCCAAAAGTGCTCACGATTTCTCTGTGAATGTCAAGATACTGACGGAGGCTGAGCCAAACGGCCCTCGAGGTTTCGTCTCTCTTTTGTTAAAGGTCACCGAGTCATGGTTATCGCCATGGTGAGTCATGGTGTGATATGACAAGACTCATACTGAGATGCAGTTTACTCAGTACTTTAATCTCTTTGCCCTTTTCTTAGGTGAACTCGAGGCTGCAATGTACGAACATCACCAGTAAGGACACCTAAGTGTTGTGGTTGCATAAGAAGTTCACAAATTAATGACTGCATCCCACTGCTGAGACTCCAAAACAAGTTCCTGCTTTCCTGACTAATTCTAATGATATTAGGATGATCTGTTTAAACCCGTGGGTTTATCTTTATGAGAGAATCCGTTGTGTGCAGGATATACTGTAGCTCTGCCTGTGCTTACCTGTAGGAGCTGGGCAGGAAATTGATTTATAACCAAATGTTTCTTGCTTCCCTGAGCGCTGCCTGCAGGTTTATTTTCTTCTGTACACAGGTTCAAGCACCAGAATGCATTTTCAGAGCTTGTAAATCTTGCTTGGACATCTTGACTGTGCTGCAGGTGGGAGACCTCGGGATATTGTGGAATGTCTTGGCTCTGCTGCGAAGGAAACCATCAGCAAAAAAAAAAAAAAAAAAAAAACAAGCTGTAAATATTACAAGTCAACATGGGAAATCTTCAAGAAAAACTGACTCTTTCACTGTCAGCATTTTGAGAATTTTACTTTGTTTGCCTCTCGAATACTCACATTACCAGACGTTGTTTTGAGTCTTAAATCCTCAAAAGTCACAACTCATATCATAAACCGGTGGATAAGACAATGATCTACGTTTTGTTTGCGCTCATGTTGCCTCACTACTGTATTCCTTCCTTTTGCCCTGTCGCCGTACATTACAATCAGCATACTGATGCTTGCACTGAATCTCTCCTAACACTGCACAGGCAGCGGCAGAAAACCAGCGTGGTTGAGCAGGCACTGACAGTTCTGTCCATGAGAGCCTGTGAGTGCTTACTCCAGGACTTCTGATGGTTTTATGTTGCGTCTAGACTTTAATAAGTGGTTGTGTTTTCCTGAAAGCGCACCCCAAATCCCCCCTGAAAGACCTATGGCGATGCTTTAGTAATAAAATACTATATGCATGTGTTGTTGAGCTGGACTCAAATAAACATGCTCCTAATAGACCCGCATGTGGCAAACCTACAGAAAGTGCCCTGTCATCAGAAATATCACTCAGTTTGTGTGTGTTTTTCTGCATGTTCCGACATCCTGGCACATACTTTGAAGAGGTTTTTATGAAGTAGACGTCACATATGGAAATACTACAGTGTAGACAGCATAAATAATTTGACTTCTTTCCTCAAAACTCTCTATGATTTTAACCCTTGAAGTCAGCATGGGAGCGTGGAGCTGCATAAACAAACCTGCAATTAATATCGAGCAACCGGAGTTTGACCATAGCGGCAGCTCTCATCCGCTGTTTCTTAGCTTTAAAGCAGGACAATGTAATTTTGGAAAGAAACAAAAGCACATTCCTCCTCTCACAGATGAAAAAGTTGAATTCATGTGTTATAAAACACACACCCGCTTAACATAATGCAATACACTCTGGGTATCCAGTTCTAGCATTTAGTATCAGCTCATAATTGTCACTTGTGGACATAGTGGCTGCTTTTTAGCAAAGCAAAGTTTTAGACTCACTTTAAGGTTCATTCCAATGCAGCTTTGGAGGAAGAATCATGACTAGTGCAAAGTCAAATGTAAATAAATACCTCAGTTATCAGAGAGCCTGACAGACTCCAATCAACCCTATATTTTTGGGTTATATATATGAGTTGTACATCATATTTTGTACTTTATTGTATCCTATTTCAAACTGACTGTGTGTTTTACGTGCTCCTCCTCCTCAAGGACTATAAATAAGAATTAGCAGTAACTTCGGTACAATTTTGAATAATGTCTGGTCCATGTGAAGCTAAAAAAAAGTACTGTAAGCTGCCTGTATTGTTGAAATATAACCCTACAGCTCGCCAACAGTAGTTTATGAATCACTGGGGCCATTAAGATCTAGACACACTGATACGCATACATCTACCATCTGCAGCTCACCTGTGACCCAGGCCTATTATAGTTGCTAACCAGATGGACCATCAGATAGCCCCTCTCTCGGGACTCTGTAAGTGTATAGGCCTAAGTCTCCCATTCAGCGCTGACCTATCGTTAACCTGGGAGGATTTTCTTCAGTTGTCAGTGAAAAGCATTTGAGCGGGTCAGATTGAATTTCTCCTTTTCTGACATTCAAGTTCAAAGCAATCGTGTCGAGTAGGTAGAGAAAATAACCGAATTTAAGAGCTGGCTTGAACATTTTTCAAAAGAACCACGATGGGGTTATGATGAAGCATAATGATCATTTCCTTGCCGCTCTAAGCTTTGAGGGGAAGAAAAAAAAACTTAGACGACTGAGCATGTCCAAGTTTTATTCCTTCTTGGCTTCGGCGAAACCTGTTGAGGTGCTAATAACAAGACGCAGACTGTCCACAGGCTCGATTTTGACAAGTCCACAGTCTCCATTTCACTGAGAGGGTAGATGACTGTAGAGATGAAAGCGGGGAGGGGAAGGGGAGGCCTTTGGTGTTAATCAGGTGCTGATTGGCAGCTTGGGAGCCTTTAAGAGTTTGGAAAACCTGTAGAGAAAAGGGTCATTATCCCTGAACACCACTGCATTTACTCCTTACTGTTGTCAGTGGCAGCACTGAGATCAGGTCAAAGATTGATCCATACCCTCTTTAGTTCAGCAACACCAAGGAGAAAGAGGGTGCGCCTCTGTCTTATATGTTTCTTAAAGTTAAGTATATTTATTTTTCTGCAGTCATAGTCCCCCTGTATTAGTGTGTGCGTGTGCATGATTTTTGGGTTTTGACTGTTAGCTGCTTGTTAGCCAGTCCCGAGCCCCATCTATGATTTTAGCACTCAGTACAATACTCACTTTTTTCTGTATATTTTGGCAGTCTTGTCATTCACTGTCACCACATCTGGACCCATGACAGAGAAAACACTAGCCAGATGCCCCATTCTTTCTCTAATGCATGACAAACACAACGCTGAGTTTGCAGGATCTAACCCAGCACGTGTTGAAATCACATTAATGAAAAGTCACTCCTAGTGTGAATCAGTGCTAACGTTGCCCCTAAACTCCACCGGGTGGGCTGCAATGCCTTCCGGCCAAACATGGTCGTGGAGCTGATCGCTGCCATTGTAGACAATGCGTGCAATTCCAGACGATTGTATGCTAAGTTGTAAAGGGAGAGGTATCGTAAATCATTAAAGGTTGATCACCATGTGTACGGTTTGGAGGGAAAAAGGGAAAAAAAACACTGTATTTGTATTCGCAGGCTACAGGCCGCAGTGTGTTGGTCTACTGTCAATAGCGTACCACAGCATGTTGACATCATATCTAGCAATGCCCACATGTATCCCCACCACTGCCACGGCAAACTATAGCTGTACTGCCATTATTACTAAAAACCTGTCTTCCTAAACCACCAGCTAAACCCTGTGACTGAACCGTACCGAGGACAGGAAGATCTCACCCTTTCATGCCCAAATAAAGCCCCTCTCCAATAAATATGTTCTCAAGATCTTTTCGGAAATGGGACACAAGTCGGCTAATTGCAGGGGTGGCAGGGGTTAAAGACTTCCCTCAACGTTTCAATCTGTCACTCCTCGCTGCTGCATGCTGGGACCAAAGCCTGGTCCCGAATGTGGGAGTCCATCTGCGCCTTTCCAAGGACGCTAAACTGTAGACACCCCAGAGAGGCTGCCACTGCCGCCTCAGAGGAAGCACACAAACCAGCTGTGTGCCACACACACCCTTCACACTCGCACGGATGCCTGTTAAATTCATCACGCCACTACTGCGCTAACATCTCAAATAAAAATGCGATTTCTTAATCAAAAACGCCTCTCAGACTTAAAACTCCACAAACTGCAGCTAACACATTTTCTCAATAACGCTGCTCCATTTCCATCTAAAGTAATGTCATTCACGATAAACTGCTGGCAGCGGCAAATGTTCCTCTTTATCCTGTTGGGGCCTCAAAGTTATTGAAGTCTCACTCATGCCTGTTTAACCCCGGGCCCTCACAGGATATGGCATGAATTACACGCACACACCACACTGCTTAGATTGTAATCTTTTGATAATATACAGCCAATTTCCACCATGTTACATGCAGCTGATTGGCGCAGAGTTAGTGGAGCAGTCCACGCCTCCTTCGGTGTCACGCTGAAGTATGTGACAAGTCCCCAGTGGTACAATATAAACAATCACATAATGAAGCTTTCATCAAGATGCTCGCAAAGTTTTCTCCTTTGTCTCAGACTAATCATTGTTTCTTTTTTAATTAGGCAAACACGGCTCTTTGTATACACAATTCTACATTTGCAAATTACACTTTGATTAGCTTTTTCTTTCAGATGTTGCGAGATAGCAATGCAGATGGCTAAGGAGGGAGGGGGCTGTTACATATTTGCTGCTGTCTTTCAACACTAAATGAGGGGTGTTTTCTGTCTCTGGCAGTTTGTTTAACCACTTATATGATTGGATTGCTCATTAATTCTCATTCTGTCACGTCCCAGCATTAATCATGTTTTAACTGTGCCTTTTAACAGCCACCCTCAACATCTGTCTAATGATTTAATGTTGACATATTACACAGTGAGTTGTTTTTCTGCCACTGATATATTCTGATGCTTTGATGCAATGAAGCGTTGTAATTCATTTTAACCAAATTAGTGCTCCGCGACATATTAGATTTGATATGGTGAGGCCCGGGCACATTCTGCGAGGAGCGAGTCTATAAAAATGAGTATGGCCCTTAAAACAGTTAGAGGGGAAGTTGTTTTTTTGTGTTTTAAACTATCAAAGCATCTTAAGTCATGTACAAAAGCCATTTTTGTCTGTAGGAAACAATGATAAGAAGGACAAGCAGGATGTAAGAATGTTCAAGATCCTTATCATTATTATCCTTAGCTCTTCCCACCCAACTTATCTTGATAGGCCGTCAACTTTGAATTAGCACTCAACATGAGGCTGAGGTGAACAAATGTCAATCTTTGCTGTTTATTTTTTCTACTTTTTTCTTCATTTTTTTTTGCTTCGTACTGCTTTCTGCATGTGTTATTGTGCTATGATTTCCAAACTCTGCAGCCGCTAGCCTCAATAGCCACAACCCAGCTGACTGCTGGTCACCACACCTATAGGAAACACACCCACAGGACATGGTTCATGCCTCAAAATATTGAAAATATTATCCACATCCATTTGTTGGGTAAACAAATATTTTGCTGGCCAAAAAAATCCATCAACTTATGTGAAACGTTCAGAGGCTTTTGCAACAAAATTGCCAAAGAGCATCACACGCTTTGCAGAAACTCTGGCGAAACAAACAAGAGTCTGAGGGTCTTGCAGCTCTGCAGATTTTGGTTTTTGTGAGTTTACTTTTTGCTTTTTGCTAATATTCATACTTTTTCTCCTCATCTTTTCTACCGTGTAACATACAGCAACAGTTTCAAATGCACCTTCCCTCATGGTTGCAGCATATTCTCTTGTTTTTGAAAATACTATTAGTTGTAATCTGCAAACCTTTTCTCTTCAACTTTTCCAGAAGCATCTCTGCAAATCTTTACCTTTGCAAATTTCATTGCAAACTTTTTGTCCTCACAATTTGACTGGCATTTCCATTCAGATGTTCATATGCAAAATTCAAAATGCTCATAAAACACGTGGAAACTCGTTCTATTTTATGGCCTGCAAGGGAGTTAGAAATGTACACACAAAGTCACAGAGGCACAGCATGTGAATGTCAACTCTGTCTCCTAAAAATTATGTTCATAATCAACTAATTTGCCTTGCCATTTTGTTGGAAACAAACGTGCGTTTACATGTTTTATTGTCAAGACGAATTCTCAATGGTGAATGTTACACTTCCTGCATCAGAATAAAACATAGCCAATGAGCATAAATCAAATCGCAAATACATGTCTTCACATACATATTTGCCAAGGACTGATAATGTATTGTAAATCTTTTCAGTTTGTTCATTTATAATGACTTTACACTTTAAAAAAAAAAGGTGCATGTTCCAGCTTTAAGACGAGTATATGAATGGTTTGACACAGTGGAAGGACGGAGGCCAGCTGTGGTTCTGATCCAGCCGTTCACTTGTGTGGGTCCAGACAGATCAGTGTGAGGGAGGGTTTGCTGCTGTGGGGCTGCTCCACCTAATCCCAGGGCTGCATTACACAACCAGTCCAGTCAAACAGCACACAGACGTGGGGACTTCCCCTTCCCTCCAAAGACGTAGAGGAATACTGTATTGCCTCATGCACCACTGAGGTAATATCATTACTTCAACCAAATGCTGCAAAGTATAACCTGAATAGCGTCTTAAGTGTCCAAACCTCATTGTGTGAGAGTATATGAAAGACCAATTTTTCCCAAGAAATTTAAAGCAATAGCATTTCCATAATTTTTGGATTATTAGTGCATCAAAATACATCTCACGGTGCTATTTAACAAAGTTTTCGCTGGTTGTAACATTAGTCTGCTGAGAGTTCTCCAACAGAGCATTACCTTGACTCCTGCCAAGAGTATCGAACAATGCTCTTAGTCATTTTCATGATTTTGTCTGATAGATACCAATCAAAGTTTCTGTAGGGGAAATCCATCACATGGGTGTGCAGCAGCTCCACGAGGTATTGTCTTTTGCACGCAACTCTGAAATTACTGCTATCCACTGTTACTGGCGCTCTTTCAACACCTGCAGGGTGTTAAGGGGTGTCATTTCTAAAACGGCCCAGTACTCTGTGGGTAACAGTGTTCATATCTGTTGGAGCATGGCTCATAAAATCCACCACCTATTATCATATGCAGTTCACAGGGGCGTAACTGACCCTTCGCCAAACCCGTCCTGCAACTGTCCAATCACAGCCAAGTAACTCTAACCAGGCCTGTCAAGCTTTGTAATTCTCTACATGTTGATACGGTCTTTATGAGGCTCTAAGGAGAGCTGAGAGATAAGAGATATGAGGGCGGCATCTTTAGTTTTTAAAAGACCTTAAACACTAGAGCAAACGTGTGAGGAATGGATTAAACTTTGTCTTTAAGTGCTCCATAAGCTGCAAAAAATTTAGCATTTTCTTTTTAATACCACACTATGGAGCAAAAGTAGGTCTACACTGAAATACACAAACAATGCTGCTCTTTTGTGTACATTACATGCATCAACAACTGGTGAGGATGTTGATGTTGCGCCTGCTACATGTAGCTTTAGCCTCAGTCTTTTAGCATTATATCATTTGTGCAACCATCAAGTACATATTTAAGACCCTTTTGCAGGGCTCTCCTGAGAAAATGTGTCACATGGAAATGTCACCTGGAGACGGACTTCTCACCTGAATCACAGAGTTTGACCGCTCACATTAGCTCACATTAGCTCACATTAGCTAGCTGCACTTATACAATGCGCTAGTCATCATTTTAGCCAGCGGGGGCTTAGCGAACAGTCAGTTATCTGTGAATGTGGTTAAATGATGATGAGAAGTCTCTGATTTTCAGCACTTTCCATTAACAAATGTGACACTTACCCAGACCTTCAGGTCAGGTGTTACTGTAAGAATTAAAGTCAAAGGCAGGTTCATTTCTCTTCAGTAGCATAATGAGGAGAAGAGTCTGTGTAAAAAGTACAAACTGGATCAGCACTGACATATTTCCCTCGATAGATAAATATGAACTTGAAGCAAAGCGTTGGGTCTATCTCTGAAAACAAACAGGGCCATATATTTCACTTGGAATAACAGAGATCAGCTGTATCAACACTGGTCCTCCTACTGCAGCCAGCCACCTCAAGTGAGAAACCATCGGGCCTGAGAACTGTCCTCCGAGTGCATCAGAGCAGACATGAGGCACAGCCGTTGTCATTCGGCTGAGTGGGATACTGAGCTGATCAGGGTTTGACACCAAGGATATCTGGTTTAATGAGCAATCTCATCTTGATACGACTGTCAACTCCAGAAGAATGTTCAGACGGAACACAAATACCAAATCTACAAACAGACGGAGCTGAACGGCACTTTATGGCTGCTCCGATTTGATGGCAGTATTATGTTAGCGAGGCCGGCCTAACTTTTCACTCGCAAATAATCTGACTGCTGTTTGCACTGGCACAGCTGTTTGCGTCGCCTTTGTTCAGCTGTCTGTGCGCTCCCTCCCTTTTCCCGCTTTGATAACATAATACTCTGAGTATGTTTCTGAGGGGCAATAAAGTGAGAAGGAGCCGCTATCTGCTCTTTGATTGAGCAACAGCAGATTTAAACACATCCCACGAACCTGGAACACTCTACCAGCCAGTGTTTTCTCTCTCTCATACATCCTGAGGCGGTCAAGTGTGCGGCAGGGTTGAAAGGCTCAGAGAATTATTTACTTTTTAAGTCAAAACTGTTCACAACACCAAATTTCCAACCAGCCGACTACCAACAGTCAACCTTTGCCTAATCTTAAACTAGTCTTTCTACTTTTAACCATAGCCACGATCTATTCCTAACCTTAATCAAGTCTTTTTTTAAAAAATCAAGCCTCACCAAACATTAAACATAATGACAACAGATGATAAAATGATCATATAAATAATTTTCGTAATGCATTTTGGAAGATATTGTATTCAGAAGTGTGTATGTGTTTCTTTTTAGTACAGCTACACAAGCAAGGAGCTGCTTTGTGTCTATTTGCTGCCTTAAATTACCAAAAAAGTATGCAAAAACCATTGGTAGCAAAGTAACGGAAGCAAAACAGGCTTCCATTTATGCTTCCAGGTTGAAGCATAAATATTAAACTAATTCAAGTAGATACATAGTGTTTACACACACACGCACACACACTAACACACACACACACACACACAGGATGAAAGAGCTTTTCCTTTTTTGCACTTGGATGACAATAGCATATTTGGGTTGCAGATATTAGACCATTTTAGAGGGTTGACTCCTCATGTATTTCATTATATAGACTAATTAATCTGGTACATTTTACTTTACTGACCGCTTTTATGTAGATTTTTTTTTTGTTTTTCTTCTGCCACATGTTCAGTTTCAGTTTTAAGTTTCAGAAGCTTAAAACTTGCTTGAGATAATCTGTCGTAGTGAACATTGAGATCATCATCATCAGTTTATTTCTCCATTTCACTTCTCTCAGACTGATCAGCTCGTTTCCATCACTCAGCTTGACGAAGAAATTTCACACAGTCAGCTCTGTTTCTGCCAACAGTGCCCCCAATTCCGTGTTCAACATTCCCGCCTTGAGCAGGCTCCATAAAAGAAGCTACTGTGAGTCAGCAATATCCTTATCGTTATCATCATAACACCTCCGCCTCCCACCCCAAAACACCACTTATCTTGACAAGCTGTCAGCCTTGACTCAGCATCCAGTAAGAGGCTGAAGTATAAACACGTGCTAAATCTTTGCCCCCCCTCTTGTTACTGCTTTTTGCATTTGTTAATGTCTTACGATTTCCAACTCTGCGGCTGCGAGCCTCCGTAGCCGCAACCCGGCCGACTGCTGGTCACCACTCCTATAGGAAACACACCCACAGGACATGGTTTACGCCTCAAAACGTTGAAAGTATTATCCGCAGCCATGTGCTGGGTAAACAAATATTTCGCTGGCCAAAAAAATGCATCAACTATACTGTTATGGAAAAGGAAAAAAATTACAGGGGAGCTTTACTAGCTGTTCTCGTTTCTGTTGTTGCTTCCCACTTGTCTGCTTATTACTTTCATGAACTGACGCTGACTGATTATATCACCTTGCTGATAAGGGACCGGTTTTGTCATGAAGTCTGTTGGACTGACATGTTTCCTCCGGCATGTGTGTGTCCGAGCACACATAGTATATAAGATGTATTAAATGTGTTTTATTTCATAGAAGGTCAAAGAATTGTAACCCAGCAGATCCACCTTTGACCTCACAAAATCCTTGTCCCTGTCAGCACTGCCTGCTCATGTGCGTGCCATCAGTGGAGCTGCTCAGCGTGTGTTGATTGATGACAGTGGACTCTCTATATTAGAGCCTTGTTTGTAGTTTTGGAAGTTGTTAAAGTATACACATCTAGACTAAACGCGTACAGTAAGAAAAGGGGCTCAGACTTTGGGAGCTGCAGGCCTCATACAAGCATGACCGCGTGCTTAGTCACAGACCTGCAGGCTATGGTCGGGGGGGGGGGGGGGACTCTGTGTTTTGTTTCAATCATCAAAGCTATTGGGTTTAGGGTCTCCTCTCTGTGCCTATCACTCAGCAACACTCAGGGCCACTCGGACCCTGAAATTTTACTCCGGGCGGCTGAGAGGAGCGGGCGGTGGGGCTGAAGAAAACGTCTCCCTGTCCTTGCTCTGCACTGCCGGGGGTCAGTCTGCCATTCTTCTGTTACACAAAAGACTTCTTCAAGTGCCTGTGTGACAATGGACTTTAGATCAGTGGAGCGTAATGATTGCTGGTTAACGTGAATGCACTCCGTATTAATTGAGCCAGAATTAATATGAAGTTTTTAGCGTTTTTTATGAGTTGGCAAGGAAACTTGTTAGTAGCGTCCAGTAACCATGACTAAATGTTCCTGCTGTCCTTCATTAATTTATTTGTTGCATAGCAGACATTATTGTGGTGGATGATAGTTAAAGACCTGACGGATTGGTCCCAGACTGGGACCCACTCAGAGCCTGTTAATGAGCACAACCTCTCACTTTCAACCCTAAGAGCTAACATAATGTCACTCGCAGGCTCCTCATAATGAACGTGCACTAACCACATGTCCACAATAGCAGTGAAGCATGATTTCACCAGACAGGCCTTTAACTTAGCACAAAGGAATGTCAGATGTGCTGACACAAAAGATCTCCCTTTTTTCTCCTTGATTTACATAAAGCATAATGCACTGAGGGAGATGAGACGTTCAAGCGTTTGTGCACCACATTAAAACACATTCAGGGATCCTGATTAGGTCGGAATGAAAACCATTATTAAATAAAAATAATTAAAACAAGTTTTGGAGTCTATGGTTTCCAGACTGTTTTTGTTTAGCCCTCGTCACAAACAGGGTTCGCTGTGTCTGTCGGTGAATTAAGAAAACACTGGGCCCCTTCTGCTGTGCCGACCTCGATTCACAGATCCTGTGAGACTTGCCAGCGGTTCGCTCTCTTTCAGCGCGAGTCGACTCAGCCAGTGACAGACAGGCACCCGCGTGTCAAAACACTGTCTGCCGCCGCTGCCAGCCTATAGTCAGCCCCAGACAGCATGCAGCAAGGCACGGTTACACTGTCATCCTCGTCTACATCACTAACATATGGATGGAGCACATTCTTGTGTGTGACGACATATGCAATACATTATAGGAGCAATACATCTCCTCGTTGTGAGGCAACAAAGCAGCCAAGCAACATCAACAGTCATTCACTGATTCTGATAAATGGTTTCTGAAGCTCCTCCATGCACAGTCCTCCCTCTGATCTGCAGCCCTCATCTTTTAGTTCCTCTCTCCAAAACGACTTTCACTCGAAGAGTTTAATCTGTGATTTTAAAACTTTCAGTCGTTCTGTTCACATTTCGCCTCTGCTGACTATTATCTTTGCCAGGCAGTGTTTCAATATATTTCTTTTGTCCTGTTTGCTGCTAAGTGGAACACTTTGCTTCAGTGTTTTGGATCATTTAGTGTGGAGTATCCACAAGAGGACAGAACCAGGCGGAGATGCCAGTTTGTAGCAAACTGACACCTCTTCAAAGGGCTGCGAGTCTGCCAACCATGCAGAGGTATCATCTTTCTGACCTGAGTTCAAAAGGCAAACACTCGCGCTCACACTTTAAGCTGATTGGATGTTTAGCTTGACAGTGCTATATCTGAACGTTCAAGCATCTATATTTGGCTTAATTCAAGTTAAATGAACAGAGCGGCATACTGGTACCTGTGTACTCTGAAAGCAGCCAAATAAATGCAACTTTTTCCCTGCGCGTCTATTTTATTCCCACTTCAACCACTGGAATGCTCTGAGGTACAGGACGAAAGGAAACTGTGAGCCTGAACATTCCCATTTCTCACTTTTCATGATGTCTTGGATGCAGCGGCACGGTGCACAGAATTTCCCTGCCTTCACGTGATGTAGGAAACCATGTTTTGTCGCCAACATGTTCAACTGCAGGAACATGGAGGATTTCTAGAGGACAAAGGAGCCCATCATTTTTTACTTGGACAAATGGGAATTGAGCAACATTTCCAGGAAATATGTAGAATTAAAGAAAAACTGGGACAGATAGTCATGTGTGGGTACTTTGTATGTTCTTTTGTGCAGTACTGATGATAGCTTAAAAGGTGAATGTTCATTCACCAAGTTATATTAGCTTTTTGACCACATGCCTTTTGAATTGACCTTATGTATAATTAAATCACTAAAGTCTTTTATTCTATTTAGCTCAGCCAATAAGATTAACAAGAACAAGAAAGCAACTGTACCAGGAAAATTGTAGTAATGTAATACTCCAGATAGTATAAGCAGATAGTTATTTGTTATTTTCTCTTACACCAACAAAATAAGCAGCCTTCAGATTAACTGTACTATCATGCTTTACAGTATGTTGCCTGTATGACAACCACACTTGCATTGCCTACATGCTATTTGTCACCATGCTGTGTGGAAAATATTGCTCCCACTGACAGTTTTATGACTACTTCACACAGCATTTTGAGCGTCATGGCCAAGAAAAAAAAAAGAGATGGCAATAAAACCCTCCTGTTGCCTATTAAACCATAGTGAAATTTAACCATACTGAGGTTTACCATTGATCATGTGTCATGGCTCCTATTGTGCAGACGGAACAGAAGCATGACATTCTCATGACATGTCTTCACAAACTGTCTGAAAAATCTCTAATTTGTCTGCACTACAGGACATGGTAACGACATACGAAGTTAAAGTCTGTCAGCTCGAGTCAAAAAAACCAACAGTCAGATGTTCAGCTGAGACGAGGCTGCTCTCTGTGGACGCATATTAGATGACTGCTCCAGTTAATCCAGTTTAAAGCAGTTAGAATCAACACTTTTATGCAAACAGTGGATCCCATCACTGCTTGCAAATGAAAGGCATCGCTCAGAGTGACGAACCCACGAGTAATTATCCACCCAGTGTGTCCTTCAGCTCCACATAGTTCAGCGTCTTTTCAGCTTATTGTTTTGGTTTCTCGCCCCCAAATTCATCGCTCTCATGCCTTTGTTTTTGGGTGCAGGAGGAAGCTGTTTTCGCTAGAAAGTGTATGTGAAGACCTAAAGCGTGGGAAACATTTAGCCTGGCTCAGTCCAAAGGTAGCAAACTCAGACTACTATCTGCAAAGCTCACTAATTAACACATTTCATCTCATTCTGTGTACCTGTTTCCCCTTGTTTTATGCTAAGATAAGATACTGGTTCTAGCTTCATGTTTAGCAAACTACATCAAGTTGTACTTCCAACAAGAAAGCTATCAGGCATTTATTCCCAAATAGTCAGACTATTCCTTTAGAGTACAGAAAAGTTGGGAAAAAGTAAACCAAGGGGCCAACGCACGCAGCAACAGTCAAGTGGTGCACCTGCACGAGGTGATTTACATCATGTGTCAGACCTTTTAAACCAGCAGCACATTCACAATGGGGATGGAAGTGGGCTCATTAGTTTAACATTAACAGGTAGTTGACATGCTCCAGTGAAGGGGAGCATCCAATATTCAGCCTTGCCTTGTGTCTTGTAAGTGAGCTGTTCCCACATATTTCCATGTTCTTTGTGACTGCTCCACCTCTCCTGCAGCACAGTCAGACACATGTCTGTAAACAAAATGAATACTGTCCTTCTCTTGTTAGTTGACACTGTATAATCTAATTGTCAGTATATTGACTTGCGAAATGTTGGCATTGGGTCCGAGCCCAGCACTAAACATGACAAGGAATGAGTTTATTGTTGTATGAGATTAACAGAGCACACTTGGACTATATTTTAACTACTTACTGTGAGGAAAAGTGTATAGTAAACATTCTGACAGGCGTCTTCGATTGAGTTTTAAATCTCGTATTGGTCATATTTTTACTTCCTAGCACCGCATGCTTTTTAATGTCATATCACGGACTTCCATCCTGAAATAACAGTGTGGCTTTCAATCAGCGGACTTACAAAAACAACATCAATTCAAGCTGGCTCGCTCCAGAGTGAGAAGATTGAACATGAAAACATATATCAGCTCGTGAATGCCTGTTCTATCTCAAGACTCATTCCTGGTGTGTGATCACACGTTTTGTATGTGTGTGTGTGTGTGTGGGAGAGCTGGTGGATTTTGTTTACTGTAGAGGAAAGCGAAATGCCGGGGTCGCCTGTATTAAAACTGACAGGCCCATTTGGAAGCAATCATCAAATGTGTCATGGAAAAACCGCTATGTCATGGCACAAGGGACGTCAAGACTTTGCCAGCATCAATATTTTCCTTCAAGGCTGGCAGTGGACTTCGTTTTGACTGGGCTTATGTGCATCGAGTTCCTCTCAAGTCTGCAGGTCGTTTTTTCCAAGAGCTTACAGTAAGATGAATAATTGCCCCCCTTATTTCCTCTGACACACCTGCACGATCCAAAGTTTAATGTGATCGACAAACAGAGACAAAAGAGAGGAAGAGTTTTATCAGTGTCACCTCCTCCAGATAGGAAGTTCAGGTAATTAGCCGCGCTCACCTCAAGCGAGGGCCAATATCCTGTTTGAAGAGAGCACTGTTCTGGCTCACTGATCCTGAGGGCGACACACACACACAGGCCCTCCTAGCTTTGGGAGACCACCTCGGATGGTGTGATGGGCAAAAGGATCTAATCTTTCCTGCCTGAATGGTTTGCGTCCTCCCACCTGAGACTTTGTCACACTGATCAATGATTTAAGCCGCAAACATTCCTCTGCATTCCAGCTCGCTCTCAAACAGCCAAACCAAATCTAATCAAACACAGGTTTGACTCTCCACAGTGAAGCGACTGTGCTATGACATATATTACGCACTCACACGCTAATCGCTTAATCACATGATGGCAGGGGTCAGCTCAGCAGTATGAGCCCTGGTATTGTTAGCCAGGTGGAAATGCTATGCTGGCGAGTAGTCGGTTACTAGCCTAAGCAGAGATAATCTGATTTGTTTCACTGACTGCAGCCCTCTGGCCTCCCCTCCCCTCAGAGGATCAAACACCTCCCTGGCCATTAAGGATGTGAGGACACACACACACACACACAAACTGATGATACATTCACAGCTTCTTAACCTGACGTATGTTCGTGTGTGCGGACTGCTGATCCAGCCGTCCCTTTGCGCCGCTGACGTGCACGCTAAAACCCCTGTACTTCCCCTCTGTAAGTGACTTTGGGGAAGAAAAAAAAATGAAATAAAGACAACTAGAATAAACATGACATGAATGAGTCACCCACAGCACCACCACAGCAATTAAGCACAGTTTGAACCAATGAAAATCTAAACCCATGCTCTCATCCTAACCCTCTATAATCCAATTTTTACGTAACCCCCACATAGCAGCTGGACTCCCTGCGCACTGACCGCATCGAGGTACTCGCACATCCACAGTCACACATCAAAACACCGTCACCTCACAGAGCGGGCTCTGGAATAAACGTGGAATATAACATAGCGGCCAGCTTTAACAGTGGAAAATAATATTTATCCGAGCGCCGATTGCCAATACCATCTGTAACACGTTCTGTAAAAGCGGCCCCCATAAACACACCATGTAAACACTGTGATGCTTTTAAATGGGTCAAACAGTGACCCAGAGACAGATCCTCCCTTTTCCCTCTGTAGCAGTCTGAACTCTCATCTCCTCAGATGTGCTTCTTCACCTCGCACATTTTTCACTCACACACACACCAACTGACCGACTGGCTATATGGTAGCTAGCATATGCTAGCTGCTGGCTTTCCCACCACAACACTTTGAGTGATCGTCATAGCGCCACAACACTGTATTGATGAGTCGAGATGATTCCACTGCTGCATTACTGTATTACAAGACAGAAGATCAGATATAGATGTTTCCTATATGAACAAACAATGAAAAGTCCATTAATGCAGCTTTCTCACTGTGTACTGGAGGTTTCAGGTTTCCACATTTATCTTGTGTTTGTTGCACAAAATCCTCTCATACATGAGCCTAACAAACTCAGATTTAAGGTGACTTCTGCCATTCAGCTGGGTAAAACAGCCTTCGGGTGTCAACCTCTGCACATTTCTCATTCTGCGCAGTGAAAAACAAGCATCAATCTTAAGCAGCAGTAAGCAAAACACATTTATGAGTGGAGGTGGACCTCAAACCTGCTCCGCTTTGTCTTCAATTCCTACTGGAAGCAGAAGCATGCAGGAAAACGCACAAGTAGCCGCAGCTGATCGGTCCCAGCGCTTTCCAGACGATAATGACATTAAAGTAAATGGGATGAAATTTTAAAAAGAAGGCTGGTAGTTGTAAATCTTTTTAGGAGAGAGTGCACCACAGATTCTAGTAAAGGTAGGGGGGAAGGGAATGCTCACTAAGCACCTAATCCACCACATTCTTGTTCTTCAATGCCATGCACTGCGATAGGAGGGGTTGCAAAAGGCTGAGGTAATTGGATTGGAATACGGCATTGAGTGTCAGACAACAAAAGATATCCATCTCTCTCATGGCCGTTCAGCTCTTTTGTCGCCGGCTGGAATTTATTTAGTCATTCACTCCACTCTTCCGAGCCCAGCGAGGACAGAAGAACAGGGGCAGGCCACCGGGACTGGCTCAGTCTGGTGGTCTCGTATGCGGGCCAGTGGAGTCACAGCGCCTGTGCAGCCGCTGTGTGAGGATGTGTGAACCACGGATCCCCCAAAGCCCAGGGGTCATTTGTGTGATCATTACCATAATCACATTAAGACTGCAGGAGATTAGCACCATGGCCTCAGAGGAGAAACCCTGTCTTTGCTCCATGACGACTACAGACCATGCTTACAAGGAACAGTGAACACGCTGCTTGGATACCTATTAGCTGTGTGATAGACGGGCAAACTGGCAGTCAAGTGGAAGAGTTGGACAGAGCAGGGAGGCAGCCTTACTCAGCTTGTCCTTTTGAAAATGCCACTTTTTAAATTGATTATGTGCATTTTGTATGTTTTGTGCAAACGTGTTAAGACAGGAAAAGACATGATGGTGATGCTGAAACTCACTTTCTGCTAAAAAAAAAAAAACAAAACAAAAAAGAAAAAGAAAAAATGTTTATTCCTTACTGACAATAGATTAATTCAACAGGATTATACTGTACACCTCGCTGTCCTATCATTATGTGTTTCCATTGATGATCAGTACCATCACCACTGTCCCCTCACCCCTGTCATCAACCAAACACAAGCATCACCTCTGGGCAGGTCATGGGGGCACACCGTCACATCCCCCCAAACCATCCACAGTCTCGAGACTCAATTTTAGCTTTTGCCATCAAGGCAAAAAGAAAAAAAAAAGCATCCCTAGGGTTAAAACCTTCCCCAATTAACCCTAATTACCCTGAGAGAGCATTTCAGTGAGGCCTGTAACCTGAGATGTCTATCAGTTCGGCAAGTGAGGCGGGCGGGGAGGCAGCCGTACCTTTCATCTTGAAGTTCAACCACAGGAAACATCTGAATCTTGAGAGCAGTGATCTAAGATGGTGGAAATAACACTTAGAGGCTTCGCTCTTCGACTATAATTCCACCCCAATTCTACACATACTGCTACTACTTTAAGCAAGGTGTTTCAAGGCAAACGCCTAAGCACATTTATCCTTGCAGAATCTACTGTGCACATCTTTGTGTCACTGAGGAATCCAAACTAAAGATACGCCGCTTGCTGCTTCAGTGAAAACAATGAACTAGACCTTGGTTACCTGAACGCATTCTAATGAAAATAGTGAAAACATACCAGAGCTTTCTGCATATCAGGTTCAAATGCATAGGAGAGACACGTGACACCCTCATAAACAGCTATAAAGTGTGATGGTGAAACATGACGCAGTTACTGATTGATACGGCCCTCTCTATGCAATGCACCAGTTCCAGACTGTGTTTCCTTGATTGTGACCCATTGACTGATCTGTGTAATTGGTCCACACAAATCACTAACCACAGGGGCAGGGGGGGTTCCCATCCTCTCATATTAATGTGTGTGCGTAGTCACTGATCCAGTTCACAGATTGCCTTCTTGCAGAGGTAAAACTGGCCACAATTGCCCTTCGACACCAAAAGCATCCTCTGGGAAATAATACCTTTCAGCAGCCTGTCAGCGTATTCCTCCGTGTTAAAGCCTCGGGGTTTCATCCAGACTAATGTCCATTATGTTCGGCTGTAAACTAGGGGTCGATTGCTTGAAACCGCCTTAGATTGCAAGTCATTTGAAATGTGTGACATTCCTCAGGCAGGCATAAAACCTGCAGGTCTGCCACTCTGGGGCACTGTTGTGTGCACTCCTGCTAACATCATGTTGTTAGCATTCAGATTTATTGAAATTCCAAACGTGAAGGTATTTTTAAACAGCTGAAATTGTGCAGATAATGCGAACCCAGTGCTCTTTATCCAAGGCTTGCATGACAGGAGGAGAGACGTCTGCCATACCGTGCATTTAACAAAACGCCCTGTACTCAGCTGCTGGCCTTGGTGCTCACTTTGCAGCCCAGATGATTTAGTGTGTTATCTAATGACACAAATGTAGAGGACAGTAAAACCAGCTAAACGGGGTCTACCCACCTTTTAGGCTGACATTAATCTTTATGAGGTAAAATAATAGTATAAATTGTGGTCAGTCTAGTGTGCAGCTAACGCAGGATGTAAGAAGATACGGAGATGCAGAAATTGGTGCTTGTCTGAGAACGTAATTCATTCATGTTTAGGTCTGTGGCTGCGATGACTTGTGATTATCAATATGAGTGCAGGTCACAGATTGTTTCCACTCTTATTTTCCATCACATCACCGCCAAAGAGTCCTCAGGAGCGATCCTGAGCGTATGATTATCCCCATAACGCGAGAGGGGCGGGCGCACCGGGGCCCTGCTCATGAATATGGAGGCCCGCAGCTCCGCAGACACTCCCTCCCTGTTGAACTTGTGCAGCCAGCTCCGGCTCGGGCCAGCAGTCAGTCAGTCAGTCAGTCAGTCAGCAGTGGGCTCGGCTGCCGCATGGCCACTGTGTGAAAACTTTCCTCAGCACAACAAGTGGAAACAGTCGGATCAGCAAGGAGAGCAGGCGCTCGGAGAGGTTCAGGGACATACTAGGAAGAGGTCTCCTATGAATGTGGAACTGGCGCTCCGCTCATCAAAGTGTCGTTTCCCACTCGTGCATGTTTAAACCAGAGGAGAGCTCTGGTGCCGTGTGTCGGCCAGACGACTAGTACAAACGAGCGGCAACAGCAGTCCGGAGGCATGATTTTGAGACGGGGCTCGGTCGTCGCTGCCTTTTTGCTCTGCTTTCTCGCCGAGGTATGTGTCAAAAAAAACAAACAAACAAACAAAAAAAAACATAGCGGGCAGGGTCAGTCGGTTCAGCGGCTCGGATGCGCTTTGGTTGCATGTGCGTCGCCTTCTCCACGCGCGCGGCCATGCTAGCGTTACGCGCAAGCCGTGTCTCATGCAAACAAACCGCGTCCGCTGTAAGCCCGCAGCCGCAAGTGCAAACGGTGTTCAGAAACAGCCCGCTCGTGTAACGAGGTCAAAGTTTTTTTCCGCTGCATTCACTGTTCTGTCTTCAACAGGTGTCAGAGGGATCGGGACAATTCGAGTTGCAAATCCTATCGATGCACAATGTGAACGGAGAGCTGCTGAACGGCGTGTGTTGTGACGGCACGCGGAACACGGCGGATCGAAAATGCACGCGGGACGAATGCGATACGTTTTTTAAAGTTTGCCTGAAGGAATACCAGTCGAGGGTTTCCGCTGCAGGGCCCTGCAGCTTCGGAATGGGATCTACGCCTGTCCTCGGAGGGAATACCTTTTCTTTCAAGAGCTCTGTGAGGAATGACAAATCCAGGATAGCTTTGCCCTTCAGTTTTGCCTGGCCGGTGAGTTGGAGACTTCAAAAACAAAAAAAAAAGAAAAAAGTGTTTCCCGACGCTTCTGCAAAAAAAAAGGGAGAGAAAAAGTCTGTTTTTGCAGGGCAATTCTATGCAATTACTGTCCGTCAGTCATTCTCACTCCCCAAAAAGTGGATCGAAAGCACAACAAACAAAGAGCGAGCTTCGCTTTTGGTAGTTAACCCTCTGTGAATTATCCTTTTGAGGAAGGACCCCCTGGTCTCCTCATCATCTGCGCCAATTAACCAGGTGCAGGTATTTTTCTCCATCAGACTTGTCTGTTCTGTCTCAGTAACGTTTAAAACCCCTTTGTGTCATCATGAAACCTCAGTGAGAAACTATGACTGCAGTGAAAAACCTTAGGACGCCAGTGTGATTAAAAATGAAATGTTTCATGAAAAAGATCCACTTTAGCCCCCCCTTGTAAAACTGATCTACTGTCAGGAAACTACCTTGTTCAGTGCATTCTTGAAATGTTCCTCATAAATATTTTTCCCATGTCTGACTTGATTCAACAAATAAAGTGGAGATGAAGAGTTGGGCGAGCTGCGTTCTCCCAGATTCCCCCTCCTCTGCCCCCCCCGGCAGCTGCTCGTGTTGCACAGCAAAGTAACTTCAGAGTGAAAACCCCACTTTCTGGTTTCCTCAAGTGTCAGCTCTTCTTTGCAGAGTGAATGCACGGGCCTGACAGGCCTGTGGGAGTGTTGTAGCTCTGCGAGAGAGATGATTTGCCATGCTGGAGCGCATTTCGATGCAGTGAAAAAAAAAAAAAAAGAGCAGGACTGTGCACAGACTGACTGGCCCCACAGCTTGGCCCGCAAACTCCTCCGCTGTGCCTGATGGGTGAAAGGCACAGTCCGCTGGTATGTGTGTGTCCAATTACATCAAGGCTATTTTTACCTCAATCCTGATGGAAGCTGTTGTTGTAATTTCGAGCATTGTGCTCAGCGGTGGCCTCAAACAGCCCGAATGAGTGCAAGAGCTGGAAGATCATGAGTGATTTCCTTCCATTTTTATGCGTGTTACCTGTGGGGCAGAGCAGATCATTTAGATTTGTGCTTTCACTGTGATCCAGTAAAACAGTGTTCTCAGCAGGGCAGCGTGCAATTTGATATGGCCTGTATTTTTTATTTGCTCTCCACTTAGACACTGGCGCCTCACACCTTTTTTAAAGACAAAGGTTTCTGTTTATTTTCACGCTATGGCAGCACTAAGTTGGCATGGACGCTCTGAGCCAGATTAGTCTCATCTTACTGGTTGAAAATCATTCCTGCTTGAAAACAGCGCTTGTTGACATTGAAATGAAGCCTGGTGCCGTTTCCAGTTGGAGCACTCGGCTAGCTTTACTCCCGTCCTGTCTGCCATGTTGATAAAATGTATCAACATTACTAAATGGCCCGCATGTCCTCAACCTAATGGAGGATGTTCTTGTCCTCTTGGCAGGAGATAAATGGAAATACCAAAACCGGGGGGTTATATTGCCTGTGAAACTTGCAGAATAAGATGAAGCATGTGTATTGAGCTGTGTCAGTGTTTCAATCAGGAACTCTCACATGCAGAAAAATGAATTTGATACAGCTGTGTGGTAGAAGACAGGAGTTTGGAGCACCCGGGCTGAGATTTGGGAAAGAACAAGGCCACTAGTTAGACCCTCTCATCCTTCACTTCAAGTGCTTTACTTCAGTGCACATTAACAATCGTCAGGTTAGGTATGATATCACTCTTTGTCCTTTTCATCAGTTGATTGGCTGTTGTGGACAGATGGCAGTGTGGTGCAATTGGGTTGTTGGGTACTCCGAGTTCATGAAGCTTTTTTTTTTTTCCTTCTTTCCCCCCTTCATCCTCTCTTGTGAGCTGCATGAAGCTGGCCTCTTGTCCAGGCCAAGGGCTTTGTTTAAGTCACGCTCGGTTGGACCCCAGGCATTTCATCGCTTTAACCTTGCCACCCACAGTAACTGCTGCACTTAATGAGGCCGCACACATGTGCTCGGACCAGGTAGGGCCGGAGCCGGGCGTCCAGCTGGATGTCGTCGGCTGGACGTCTTTAACGTTAGCACATGGCTGTGCTAGAGCCCCGTATGGATTCGCCCATGTCTGCTTCGTGCTTTTATCCCGCAGAGGAGTGAGGGCCCTCACACTGTATCAAGCAGGGACAATGGCGTGCCCTCGGTGACTACAGTGAGGATTACGGAGCATAATAGAGGCGGTGCAGCTGTAATGCCAGCGCAGGGCAAGCAACAGGAAGCAGTTGTAGTAGACTCAGCAGTGATGAAGTTGGCTCTCAGGCAAACTGTGACCTTGCTTCTGTGGCCACCTCAGCATATTTACCCATGTTACACACAAGGGAAGAGGAGGCCTTTTCTATTTGGACTTGGTCCAATCCCTCGGAGGTTAGATTGAGCTTTTAGAAGCACTTATCTTCTCACTTGCCAAATAGTTTCTTTCCAGAGTAATCTCGTTGATCTGGCACCCTAATTCTGCTCAAATCTTATTTAATTATGCCCTCATTTCAAAGCATAATTTCCCTCCATCTTTCACTTAACCCTGTGCCGGCGTGTCCTCTCAGACCCGGGACATGTTGGCATCGGTGCGATTGATTTGTTGACAGGCCGAAGCCGTCTGAGAACCGGGATCAGGTGAGTCGCAGAACAATGGGCGGCTCAGCCCCGAGGGCGAGCGCTGCAGGCAGCAGCTGTAATGACACGTTTGTTTTATATAGTCTGCTCTGATGTGGCAGTTAAGTGCAAATTGCTCAAGTGAAAGAGGGAAAAGAAATGTGTTCTGCGTTTTTTTTTCTCCCCACCTCACCCCGTCCTCTGCTTTAGCGAGGCCTAGTTGCAGCGCTGGTGTCAGTGTGGCGTTACATAATGGTTTCGCTGCTTATCAGAGTTGTTTAAAGCTGTTCGGTAGCGTGACATGCATAAAAAAGCATTTTAATTTGCATCAACTGTGCCCTGTTTTTGTTTCCTGTGATGGTGAATAACCCTCGCAAAAGACAGACGACTGGCTGCTTGTTTAGTTTAATTCTTGATGTGACTTTCATTCCCGGTCCCGGGTCCATGTTTTGATCTTGTTTGCCTTGCGAGAGATCCAAAATCTGCTTGCAGTGTCTCTTGTTTTCGTTGGCAAAAGGGTGAAATTCTTTCATCGGGTCGAGGTTCTGTCCTCTGGGCTGACGTACCTTTACAGTACGTTTAATAAGCTGTTGGTTGTACAGCAGTCTTCCTCCAGCTCTTGTTGTGATGAAAATCTCTTGGCAAACAATGGATTCCTTCCTTCCCTGTCCATCAGTGCAGCCGGTGGCTTTGAAGGTGATTATGAGAGTTGTCTTTTCACAACTGGGTTTTATGGCAAAACAGGGTGTGTTACCTAGCAGGCCCAGTCATCGGTTAGATCTCGGTTTGATACTATTGAAGTGATTGACTCAGGAAAACTGATACAGAAGGTCAACATCCCTTTGACTGGACTGTTGACATTTCCTCTGTGCTGAGTGTAGGCCTCGACCTGCCTAATCTGTCGGGCCTTGCCTTTATTTAGACTTTTGACTTTTGCCTGTTATTCCATGAGACATACCATTTTGTTTTAGTTTGTTAGATTACCTTGTAATGGTACATCAGATGGCTCCATTTTCAGTTAAGGTCAGGATGAGAGGCCGTGTGTGTGTGTGTGTGTGTGTGTGTGTGTGTGTGTGTGTGTGTGTGTGTGTGTGTGTGTGTGTGTGTGTGTGTGTGTGTGTGTGTGTGTGTGTGTGTGTGTGTGTGTGTGTGTGTGTGTGTGTGTGTGTGGTGTATGTGCGTGTGTGTGCTGGAAAAAATTCCCCTACTGAGAGGATTCAGTAGTGTTCTTTGGCAAGTCATTGTGATTCGAACTGGAATGATCTTTATCGCTTATGTTGCTTGTCTGTTGGACAGTGTCTTCTTGGCCAGGAAAGATAAGAAGACATATGGCCACACTTATTGCACTTGGACGTGTGTGCATGTATGTGTGTGTGCGGACGCTCTGTAGTTCAAAGAGAAGTTGTGAGTCAGCTGGGAGCCTGGGAAAAGTGAACCTGGCAGTGGCAGACGGTTCCAAGCTGATAACCGCTGGGGAGTTATGGAGTGTTAGTGTATTAGGAGTCAGGCAGTATCTCACTTTCTGGAAGCAGTTATTTGGTCTGGAACTAAACATCCAATAATGACGAGGCCGCTTGTCAGATCAAGCCAGTGCGACATTGTTGTTGGATAATACAAAGCCCGTGGATCTTCAGCTGTAGTTTACTTGATGTGAACTGAGTGAAACTCAGCTGGCGAATAGTAAACATTCGTATCTAAGGCCGCTGTGTTTTGGCTCTGAAGTTTTCATAGCGTGGGCCTTACTGAGGTTTATGTAGTGCTAATACGTGATCAGTCTGTGGTGACGGTGATCACAGTGCTGCAATCGCTTCCATGTCGAGGCAAGTCCAAATCGTGCGAGCTATGGGTGTGTTGTCTTGTTCTTGTAGATCTGCCTTCAAAGGAATCAACTAATAACCCATTACATGTAATGCGAAAACGGTCCACACAGTGATTTGATATGTTTTTTTTCTCCCATTAGTCCGGCCCTGGACACCGTGTGATGTTTTGTTGCGTAGCAGGTGAACCAGGCTGGTTGATGTTTTCATTTGGCAGGGATCCATTGTTCCTCCTGTTCTAACTGCCTGTAAAATGATAATGTTAAAAAAGGCTCAGAATGATTATTAGAGGGGTCACTGAAAGGTGGCTTAACTGTAGGAAAATACTAAAAATTCTAATGCAAGTTTTTTTTTCCCCTCCATATCTGCAACTTCTCTTATTAGTCACATGCACGTCAGTTTAATGTTGCAATGATGACTAATACTAAAATTCTGAGAGACTGATAACTTACTCAGTCTATGTGTGTGGAAGTGATGTTGCATTCGAGTTCCTGTTTTGGGGATGAGCTCACAGCGTCTGACGCTGCTGTGTCATATATGTGGGATGTCTTTTGCGTTGCCATTTCAAATAGATTTTCCCCGACCCAAAAGTGCACCAGAAGTCCTATGTGGACATGCAGCTGGGAGTGCAGACACTGGAATGATGTATTCAAGTGCAGTTGTACAGGCTAGAATCATTGGAAAAGGTAGCATGATACTGTTTAATGGTTGATGAGAACCCAGAGGACTCTTGTTCTTCGTGTTAGTATAGTAACTAGCTGTAGGTTGGGTCTTAGTAGTAGATGATTAGGTATCACATTACCACTGACTCACTCGAGTTGTGTGCCAAGTGATTGCAGCCGATTGTGAGTCAGAGTGTACTGTAAAGCCCGGGTTCGCTGGTGAACCCTGCGATTCAAATAATAGCTGCCCTGATTGCAGTGAAATATTGGCAAAGGATGAGATGAATGTCTCCTGGAAAGATGGAAAGTTGAATGGCTCCCAAAAACAAGGTGAAGCCATGAAAAGGGTTCAGGAGTGAGTCATCCCTTTTTCCTTTCTATGGAGAGTGAATAGGGGGTTTCCTTCAAGCAGGTTTGTTTACCATGAAGTCATTGCAGCACGGAGGGCCACAGTGGCCATGCAGAATTTCTGAAATGCCTCCAAGCAGCGCTGCTAGGTGCAAGCATGTGTGCGAATATAACAAGTAGGTGTTTCTAGTGGAAGCTTGGGCACTGCAAGTGGATTACACTTTCTCACAATCGCATACTTTCTCTCCGACTGTGCCGTGCACGCTCGCAGACGCATTGTTCGCTCCCTCATGACTGTGGGCGCAGGGCAGCGTGAGCGTGTAAGCCGATATCGGTGTGAGCGCTACCGACCCCGAATCGGACAAAGCGTTTTTCGGGAGCGCTGAAATCAAGACAGGACCTCCAGAGTGTAGCGCTCATTCAGTCTCTCTCGATCTCTCCTTCCACGCAGTTTTTTTTTTTCGGCCTAACCATCCGTCACATGCACTTCTTCTTCTACTTTTTTTTCCTCTCTCTCCTTTTTTTCCCAGCCTGTGTTGACTTTGCCTTTAAGCAGTGCAGTTTGGATTGTTCGCAGCATTCTCAGCACATGGCACCAGAGGGTTAGAAATAAGCATGAAATTGGAAATCCCATATACATTGCAAAACAGAACCGACTGCGAGCTCTGTCACAACACTGGAAACCATTCACTGACTCCTCTCACCACATTTTCTAAACGTGGAAAAGCAGTTCCTGAAGAGAGCACCATGACCGAGATACGGACACAGTTTTTCTATGTGCCGTTGTTTTTATTATTATGGTCATTACTTGCGAGTCTGTCCAGTGTGGCCTCGCTCTGTCTGGCTGCTCTCTGGTGTATCAGACGCCCTCCGGCTCGGTGGGTGTCCAGATCGCCGCCCATGCATCCGTCATCCTAATCGTAGCAACCCGGAGACCTCTGCACCGCCGCGAGCTTATCCCCTCTTAATCAGTCCAACGGGACCGTTGTTGTAAGTTAACAGTGAGCAGCTTCCGTTGTGAGCGCGCTCAGTGACAGGGAGATGAAACGTCATTGGCAAGGCTGGTGAGGTCGTGGGAAACTACAAAGTTGTGGATTTGGAATTTTTTTTGAAGTATTGAATGATAAATTTGGAAAGGAAAATATGTTCATGTCTTTGTTTAGTTAAACTCTGTGACGTTTGTTAAAGGGGAAACATGTGTGGAAACCTGGTGCAAGTTAGTTTGCATGGTAACCAACAAACAAAAGGCTGTGAGCCGGTCTGTGGTTCTCTGCGCCGTTTTACCAAACATCTATCACCTCGTCACTGAATGGTAATGGTTACTGTTTTGTCTTATGATACAGTGAATGCTTGATGGTCCTGCTCTTGGCTAACGCTCCTTTCCTCTCCGTCTTGTCTTCCTCAGCGGTCTTATACTTTGATAGTGGAAGCCTTGGACTTCAACAATGAAACCAGTGGTGAGTATTTGTCCTTGTCTGGCATCTCCATCTCGCCTTCCCCTCCCTTTTTGCCCCCCCCACCCCCCCCCCCCCCCCCCACCCCCCCCCCCCCCCCCACCCCCGCCTTCCCTCCCTCACCGCCACGTCTGGGAGGAGTCGTGTTGAAGGTCAGACAAGGAAGTTTATTCTCCCTGAACCCCCTGCCCTTTTCCACATGGTCCACTGGGTGTGTGTGTGTGTGTGTGTGTGTGTGTGTTAAGAAAGTGTGTTGACAGGTGCCTGTAAGGCGAGAGAGCAGGACAGGGAAGCGCGGGGGAAGAAGAAAAAGAAGAAGCAGGAAGAAGAAGCAGGGACGGGGCAGATGGGGTGGCGGGGGGAGGTGCAGACAGGGAGAAGGAAGTGTGGCGAGGTAGAGGAGGGGAGGAGACCCGAGGGGGCCACGCCGCCCCCCTTATGAAAATGTTTTCATTTGGCCGATGAGTGATGTCAGGTGCTGCCAGCCAGAGTCGGGGTCACACTGTCTCACTGTCACTGAGGCGTGAAACACAGAGTTCATCCGGCCGCCCCAGCCCAGCGCTGCGACCCGCCCGCAGTCACAACGCTGGGGGGGTGTTAAAGTTACCTGTGGCGCAGGTGGGCTACAGACTGCGAATGTGCAGCTGAGGGCTATTTAGTGTACTGCGCGTTCCTCCCAGGAACGTGGCTGAATCTAAATCCCGGTTGCCAGGTTAGGTTTCTGCCGTTAGCTGTGCTGGGATTCCTGCCCGCTGCTCGGCGGTCAGATTGGCGACAGCGTGGTGATTCCAGCAGAGGGGGAGGGCCTTACCCCATGCCTTTTTATGCAGGGCTGTTCAGGGTCAACAAGGTTTCGGCCTTTTCTGCTGTATTTGCCGCTCCCCAGAGAGCTATTAGGGCATTGGTGTGAAAAGCCCCCTGAATGTACACAGTCAATGCTGGTTAAGCCCCTCTGAGCTCCACCAGGCTAGCTCACAGCTCTCACAGCGTCATGTGTCGCGGCTATCCTAACATTTAAACACCGACTGCTTTCTAATCAAAATTAAAAGCTTGACGCTTATGTAAAATTTCCAAGCACAGTTATTTTTGTGTTTGAAAAAGTCAATTTTGTATGACTGATAAAAGTTTTTACAGCTGAAAAGCTTTGATTTTCTCAGCACAGAATGGCTTTGGTGCTGGAGCATGACCTTTCTAAGCTTTATGAAGCTTTCCTGATTTATGTTCAGCTCCGAGCCAGGCAGCAGGTAGTAAGGATGTGCTACTCCTGACACTGCAGGCCAGCAGTCGGTAGAGAAATGCCACACAGCTGAGCTCTGGATTCCAGACCACTGCGAAATGTTACCGGGCACTGTGATTTCAGTGCACACCCCCCACCCCCCTATACACACCACAGCACTGTAAATAAATGACAGCAGGCCGTCCCCCACTGCATTGCATTGCATCATACTGCACAGAGGAGCGATTCACCCAGCGGTCAGCCACCTCTGCTCATGTGAGTGCAGTAAATAACAGCTGTGACATATTTTTCATTCTCTCCCAGGTGGAAGATTTGGATATCAAGTAGCGAGCGCTTTCGTGGGCGAGTGAATGAGCGGTGTTAGTGCGCAGGGCTTGTATGTATGCACACAGTGTAATGCGTGGAGATGAGGCTGAGCGTGTTTGTGTGCCATCACAGACCCCCAGGTCAGTCCTTGTCCGTTTGACTTGTTATGTTTGACGTGACAATAAGTCTGCCTGAGGGTCCAAGTCTGTGTGTTTTTAGGTCTCTTAAAGTATTGCGCAGTCACAACATAGGCCGGGCCTTTGCTGAAGTATAGATAGACTCCTCCAAGTGTGTAAAAACGAGTTGACTCGGGAATTTTTGACTGCAGTTCATAGAGGAATGCATGCGAGAAAGGCCCGTGTGGAAAAAAAGTGCTGATGGCACACTGGCAGGCTTCCCAGCAGTGACTGTGGCATCGGTGTCCTCCTCACGCTGTAATTTATGGCGGCTGTGGTTCTGTCCTCGCCTGAGCAGATGCAGAGGGGTAGCATCTGAGACCAGTAATATCCTCAAGCTGTAAACCTGAGAATCAGAAACCAACCAGGGAGAGTTGGAGAGGGAGCGTGAGAAAAAAAGCAGTTAAGAGCGCTCATTACAGGCAGCCTTTTCCTTTTTTCTGTATTTCCTCCTTGTACTTTTCTTCCTCTCCAGCACACATAGTTGCTTTAATTACATATAATCTGCTATCTAAGAGATCTTCTGCAATTTGTGTCGGAATTTTTGGGGCATTTTTGGGTTCCCACTGTATGATCAGGGAGAACGCTGCAACCATCCAAATGCGTGACGTAGGATGCTGCATTCCGCTCTCCTCTCCCTGGCTTAAAGTCTCCTGACAAACACTAAATTCAACTTTTCAACAAGAATTTTGTGGTCTGTGATGATCGTGTCAAAATTGACGTTTTAGGCGCAGATGGGAAGTTGATAGAGAAGTCCTCTCATTCCGGCATGATCAACCCCAGCCCGCATTGGCAGAAGCTGGCTCACAACGGCCCCGTGGCTCAGTTCGAGTACCAGATCCGGGTCAGCTGTGACGAGCACTACTACGGCTTCGGCTGCAACAAGTTTTGTCGGCCCAGGGATGAGTTCTTCGGGCATTACACATGCGACTACAACGGAAACAAGACTTGTCTGGAAGGCTGGTCGGGACCTCACTGCAACACAGGTAAGCCCCGCTGACTGCAGCATGTAGCGACAGGTGACATCACCTCGCAATGGAAATACTGATCAAGACAGCAGCTCGAGACAGTTGGATTAGTGTTTATGACTCTGAATAAGACGTCTAAAGCTAGCAGCCAGACTGTAATCTATGATTCATGCTGATACGCTGTCTGTTGCGTGGTTTGCATTGAATGGAGCGCTTTGTTTCTGCACTCTCACTCCTCATCATTTCCATTCAAATAAAGCTTTTCATTGCCTGTATGACCAGGAATAAACTTTTAGCCCCAGGAAATCAGCCTGGGAAGCAGTCAGATTCTTGTTAAACATTTTACTGTGCTATATGGCAGGCCCAGCTTGATTGTTTGTCGACAGCAGCGTTTATTCTCGCAGGCTGAAATTATACCATCTACTGCTAATTAAAATGTGCCAAAAAAAATGGAGCTAAGTTTGAATGTAGTTATCTGGCAGTGATTCTACTTCTTCCTCTTCTAGCTATATGTCGACAAGGCTGCAGCACCGAGCATGGATTTTGTATGGAGCCGGGAGGATGCAAGTAAGTGATGAAGTCTGCCCTGTATGATTTATTAGTCAGTTATCAATGGTTTTACTGCATTTTGACTATGTAAAATGTCAAACACGGTTTGTTCAAGTGCCGTTACTTTTTTTGGAGGCTGGTGCCAGAAGCATGTGGTGCGGATCAGTCAGATATGTAGGGATCGTGTCCAAGCACCAGTTCTGTCGTGGCATGGATTTTTCCCCCCATACGTGCCTGGCGTCCTGGCCAAGAGACTATCAGTACCCGGGCTTAAGCAGAGATGCAGGCTGAGCTGCAGATCTCTCATGGAGCTTTGGACCGGAGCTGCCCGTCTGAGGAAAGCAAAGGCTCGACTGCCAAGGCTCCACGATGGAAATGTAGCCTATGCGTTTCCCTCTAATGAGGCAAGCGTTATCAGTCAAATCATGTGTAACATTCGGATGAGCCTTAAAGTGTATTGTTTGTGTAGCTAATGGCTTCCTAATGCTGTTTATGCACACAGCCAGAGGAAAAGCAAGGCGCAGATTGATATCAGAGCAGGGCATTGTGTGCAGTAACAGTTGTATCTCATCCTCATCCTGGAGGAGGCCCCGCACTGCCCAACTCTTCCCACAGCTCAGGCATTGGTTGCTTTCTTAGTTGTCTGATTTGGCTGTAAATCAAGCACAGGGACGATCAGGTTTGTTCATTTTGTGCCGCAGCTTTGTTGTTTTTCCCAAGCCTTTGACATCATCAGGTTTCTTGTAAGTGCTTGTGTGGCCACTGGCAGAACAAGAGGTTCAATTGCTTTAGTGTCTGTACAGGTGTGGCTATATTTAAAGCTCTGGGTTTAACTTGTTTTATGTGCACTCTGCCAACAAACTCTCCGAGCAAGCTCGACCGCTGTTGTAGTCGGTGAGTAGTTTCCCATCGTTGGGCTGCAGCAGAGTGTTAAACAACAGCAGTACATAGCAACATTGGCTGCAGGCTAGGGCAGCCTCTTTGTCACTCACTTTATGTCAGCAGAGCCACAGCTAATGACGCTCTGTGGGATTTTCTTTCAGCGGTGACGTTTTTAATGATACCCCGTTTGCATTGTTACCGATACATCAATTACAGTGCACCTGTGTGCCAAGATTACCACAGTAGATAATTGGTTTGAAAAGCATTAACTGTGCAGCCACAACATGCAGATTCTTAAAAGACGTCTGTTTCCATGTTGGGGGCTGAAATCTTTATGTGCATCAGCAGTGCTACACAATGTAATGTCACATTCCCTGGTAATTTGGCTGCGTAATAACTGTAAATGATTTAGGATCCCGCCGGGGAGTCGTGCTCTGCTTCTCATGGAGAGGATTAGCACGCTTTTAAGAATAGCCTCTTTAATCACAGACTGAGGTTTACTTAACCACCGCGTTTATTTTTACAGTCCGTCCGTTTCTTGGGGCTAATCAGCGCGCCGCTCCCCCAGGGGGGACACCGTGTTTCCTGTCGCTAGGCTCCACAACAGCAACAGTATCGCCACCTAGCCACCTTTTTAAAGAGCGGCCTTATCAGCCAGGCTGGATTGCCGTCTTAATTATGGAGCCCGGGAAGAAAAAGGGCAGCATTATCAGTGTAATTATGGACCTGGACATTTCAGTGGTCGGCAGGCTCCCCTCCTCAGCCTTGGGGCACAAGCCAGAGTCCTGACTCATGGGAACCAGGATGAGCGGCAGAGCAGCCGAGAGGAGGGCCGAGCGGTCCTCTGTGCGAGGACGTCGCTACTGCCAAGCCACAGGCACAGTGTTGTTAAAGGGAGCGTCTGGCCGCATGCTAATGTTAGCTGTGCTAAAGGTCCCAATGGAACTGTAATTTAGTGTTTTGTTTTTTTCTGTTTGGTAAAATGCTAAATGCTCCTCTGTTTCCTTGTCCCCAAGTATTGTTTAAAAGCTGTTGCATAAACACCCTGCTGCTTAAGATTCATTTGTGGTCTTTTAAGACACAGCGCAATTGTGAGGGCAAGAATACTGCCTCTTTGTTTGTCTCATTCGTGCAGCTCCATGCTGTATATGCTAAAGTGTAGCTCATTAAGTTCAGATTATGGCTGTATTGCTTGTGAAGGAATTTGGAATCAACAGAAGATTAAGATATTAGCATTTGCAGATGCCACAGGGATTATCTGACCTCACTGTGAGTTTGTGAATTTGCCTGAATGTTGTGCATGTGGCATGGTGTGTGTGTGTTTTTTTTTATTTGGGCTGATTTATATTTGAGGTCCCACCTCTGAGGCTGATGGCATGGCTCTCTGTGTGTCTTGCAGGTGTCTGTATGGCTGGCAGGGCCAGTACTGTGACAAGTGCATCCCCCACCCTGGCTGTGTACATGGCACCTGTGTGGAGCCCTGGCAGTGCCTGTGCGACACCAACTGGGGCGGCCACCTTTGCGATAAAGGTTAATTCCCTTCTCTGATTTCAGTCGCAGTCGCTGTAGGAGCGGCCCGTGTTGTGTGAAAAACAAACTAAAGCGGTGTGAAATGCTCTTTTCCCAGATCTGAACTACTGTGGCACTCACCAGCCATGCCTGAATGGAGGGACATGCATCAACACAGGACCTGACAAGTACCAGTGTACCTGCGCTGAGGGATACTCGGGTGCAAACTGTGAGAGAGGTGAGCGTCGCTTATCTTCTGCAATCTGATCTTGTTATTATTGCAAGCTTTAAAGGGCACGAGTACCGCTCAGCCTGTGAAAACAGGTGTTTAGACGTGTACCACGCAGGATTTCCCACAAAACAATGTGCAGACTCATGCAAAAGTAATCCCCCCAAATAATCACCTGTGATCCATTATAAGTGTGTTGCAGTGTGTTCATCTGCAGAGACCCTGCACTGCCAGTATTTTCTCCTTTCCTTCTTATTTTGCTATGTTGAGCTGCAGCCTTTGAGCAGTGGGTGTGCAGCCTCCAGCCAATAACTAATAACAGGGCAGTCAGGGCGTTATAAGAAGGTAGCGACCAGGCTGACACTGTCATCTGTGTGATTTTTGCTCAGGCTCGGGGAGCTCCACTACATTCTCCTGTCCTGACACAAAAACAATTAGCTGTTGCTGCTGGCTTGTTGACTGCTGTCTGTAACACGACAGATTACTCTGCATTATAATTATGTTATTATATTGACTCTAGTACTATGCCTGTTACTGAGTTGGGCTGAAGATGGCTGAATGACAGGTGCTGAGTAGGATTACTGTCGCTGTTCATGTACTCAAACACCATCATTTACACGCGATTAACACATGAGTTTAAGTATTTGCGAGATACATCATAACTCATTTTCCTGCAGGTAGTCGGGTACACCACTCCTGAGCCTTATGTAGGTATGTGATGCTGCAGGTGGTACGCTGCACCGCGTGTGTTGTGACACCTGCAGTCAGGGGCCGGAGAGGAGGAGCCAAGTTTGAATGTTGTGTTTACAGACAGTAGCCTGCATAGTATACCTTTAATGTCTTCTGGAACAGTGAAGGGAGCTTTCTAAAGCCTGAGGAAATCTCATGGGGGTTCAAACTCATGCTTGCAGTTGTAAGAAGTGGGAAGGTTCTGGGCTTGCTGAGCTTACAGACAAAAGGTCAGAGGTGCCTCGAGTTTGTAATCAGAGGAGGTGGTAACTCGGCAATAATCTGTTTCCACTCCAGCACCAGTGGCCCCCAAGTCAGGTAATCCACCAGTTTGATCTTCAGGGGCCGGTCATCCCTCTGCTCCTCAGACACTTGAGACAGATGGGTGCGGTGCTAAGGTTCAGCTGCCGCGAACACTTACCATGGAGATGATGGTTTTTTCCTCATTAAATCTGAGCCTCGCAGGGTGCTGACAGCTTAACTGCAGACATGTCAGGAAACCGTGCCCTCCGTAACAGGAGGTCCTCCGACCAGGGGATACGTCAGGCTATTGTAACACAGAGGCCCCAGGGTGCAGCGCTGCATCCTATCCCCTTCCTCCTCCCCGCAACATGTCAAGAGCCGTCCACCGATCACCTCCAACTGCCTAGTTATTCCCAGAGTGAATCATTCATTTTTGATTCATTTGGGACCCACTCATCCTTAAACTAGTCCATAAAGGAGAAACTCCAGGGCAGTGGCTCCCCCTCTCCCGCTCGCCCTCCCGCCAGCCTCTCATCTTGTGCCGCCGCTCAGAAGAAGAATGGCGGGGAGTCAGAGGGAAGTCACGGTGCGTTGGTCAGGTCAACTTAGCATGAAAGATGATTTCCTGGTGGTGTGGTCTGCCGGGCGGGTAATGAGAGTGAGATGGGGGGACTTTGAGCGGGCTTTTGGGACAGGGGAGGAGGTGGAGGAGGGGTAGGTGATGGGTGAGGGAAGGAGTCAACTCCCTGGGTATGTTCTGCTGACAGAGGCCCAGGGCAGAGGAGTCAGAAGCTGAAATGCATTTTTGCATCTGATCTGTTTTCTTGTGAATAATGGGGCAAATGTAGACCGCATGATGTCACAGCGAAGACCGTCATGGCTGCGAGCATAAAAACATCAATCTGAATATCAGGTTATCAGCCAAAAAGGGTAAAGTGTGTCCGGTACATTTGTCAAATTTAATCACAAAATAAGTGTCATAAATTGACGAAAGGAGTATCCAAGGGTGGATTTTTCCTCTTTGAAATGACTCACAGGGGTGTGTGTGACCTGTTTTCAAAAATGTTCTCTCTCATTCTAGCGGAACATGCCTGTCTGTCCAATCCGTGCTCTAATGGAGGGAGCTGTTCAGAAACCAGTCAAGGCTACGAATGTCAATGTGCGCCAGGCTGGAGCGGCCCCTCCTGCACCACCAGTAAGATTGCACTCAACCAGCAACCCACTAAATGTCAGTGCCCTCATAGAAAAAAGTCACGTTGAATAACTGGAATTGACCTCTTCTGCTTAGACGTTGATGACTGCTCACCAAACCCCTGCAACCACGGCGGTACCTGCCAGGATCTGGTCAACGGTTACAAGTGTCACTGTCCCTCACAGTGGACAGGGAAGACGTGTCTGATAGGTGAGCCGCCGAGCCTCTTTTCCCCTTTCCACCACTTCACGCCCGTCAACTGCACGTGCAAATGCCACAAACCCTCTCTCTCCCTCTCTAGATGCCAACGAATGCGACAGCAAGCCTTGTGTCAATGCCAACTCGTGCCGCAACCTGATTGGCGGATACTTCTGCGAGTGCGTCCCTGGTTGGACGGGGCAGAACTGCGACATCAGTGAGTTGAAGGCTGTCAGCTGCAGCTGTCCAGCTCCTGCCTCCTTCATTTCCTTCTCTCTGCATTGAAGCTGCAGCGCAAAGGCATAAAGCAAACAGTTGGACAAGTGCAGCCTTTTCCTGCAGTGTAAATGAATCTGCTGTATCATTATTAGCCCTGTGTGTGGCCCCGGCTGTGGTGATTAGAGGTGGCTCAAAACAATCCCGGGACTAGTTTCACTTGGCAGCAGGCGGGATTGCTCAATACTCTGTGTTGCACTGATTGTGCTGCCATGTTATCCAACTCTTGCACAGCGCTCTCTTGCTCCGACAATGTTTTTAAAGGCCCCTAGCATGGGAAACATAAAGCACAGACTTGTTTTCAAAGACAGACTATTTAGTCAAGCTGTTCAGAATTAATCCTCACATTTGTTTTCCCGTGCAGATGTAAACGACTGCAAGGACCAGTGCCAGAATGGGGGGACTTGCAAGGTACGTGTCGGGTCAAAACCCATGCAGCTTTATCTGGTATCGCTGCTTTGTTTGCCAGCTTGTTTGTTTGTTTTATTGTGTCTTTTTCTCAAAGCCCGAGACATTTACAGCGGTTATATAAATAGCTGCTGTAAACTGTTCCCTCCAAACCGACAGCGGAATTGTTGTGGAATTCCTCGCTGAAATCAAATCTGAGGGGAGTGGGTTCAGAGGGGTTTCTAAGGGAGGGACACACAAGTTTCTTGACCACACTAGATTGAATTACCATAAACATTATTGTGTTGAGCCCGTGCCAGGAAAATGTGTTGAAATAATTGTAGAGCTGTGATAATGTTCTCCAAACTTGTCGCGGCCCCCCCCCCCCCTCTCAGCCCGGCTCCTCGCTCTCTTCTCTGGTTTGACAGTTATTGTTTGGACCCCACCCTGTCGAAACAGTTGATGAAATTTGCGGCTCACCCCGGTTTCTCTCTCTCTCTCTCTCTCTCTGTCAGGACTTGGTAAATGGCTATCGTTGCACGTGCCCCCCTGGCTTCACCGGCGAGCACTGTGAGAGGGACATTGACGAGTGCGCGAGCTCGCCGTGCCTGAACGGCGGGCGCTGTCAGGATGAAGTGAACGGCTTCCAGTGCCTGTGTCTGGCTGGCTTTTCAGGAAATCTGTGCCAGGTGAGACGCGGCTCCCGCTGCTGCCCCAGACACAATTAAGCACACATGCATCCATCCTCCCTGCTATCATTTAGCATCTTAAGCCCTTGCCCTCTCCCCCTCCCGGCCCCCTTTCTACCAGCATTGCTGTATCTTTGGGTTCGTTGTAAAGTTTTCCTGCCCCACCCTCTCAAATGGCTGTTGTTCCACAGTCCTCCTTTTTAAAAGGGAGTGCTTTGTTGAAGCTGCTCCTGGCTACAGCGGGATACATTCCTCAGCGCTGAAGCCCAGACTCAGAGGACGGCTCCTATGTCTCTGCCTTGTTTTTCCCCTTCCTCCAAGTGCTGTGCGTGTGTTGTTTCCTGGCACAGCCTGTAGGGAGGATGCTGTGGGTTTTGCTCTGTTTAGTGTAGCAGAAACTATGTCAGCTATCAGGTTCACCGCTCTCTATTCAATACCTTTCTGCCCTAGCTGGATATCGATTACTGCTCGCCCAACCCGTGTCAGAACGGAGCGCCCTGCTTCAACCTGGCCACAGACTACTACTGTGCCTGCCCGGAGGACTACGAGGGCAAGAACTGCTCTCACCTCAAAGACCACTGTCGCACCACCACGTGCAAAGGTACGTCTCCTGCCTGCAATAACCGCGAGCTTCTGCTCTTTGTCTTTTTCCAGAGCGTTGCTGTAAGGCGATCCGCGTAGCGTGCTGTAGTAAAATTGTGAATAAGGCCAGGTCTTTGCCATTTGCCTGAACACTTTACCCACAGTTTTCCCATGAGGGCAATACCTATATTTTAGTTTCGTGCACTCAAGGTTCTTGGCCAAGGTGAGCAGTTTTTTGTTTTTTTTTTTAGCGTAGCTCCCTTGATGAATGCCCCCCTCCATCCCCTCAGCAAAGCTTTTCCAGTGATTCTCCCCTCCTCTGAGTTCTTTGAAAATCTGGCAGACGGCTGATAGCACTGTGTGTGTTCTTGGTAATGACTTGGTGGGCTACCTCTTCTTTTTCCCCATCAATGAATGTGCACATTTTTCTTTGTGTGTGTGTGTGTGTGTGAATGTGAGTGTGTAATTGAGTGAGTGGACCAACCACGGAGTCAGATACCAGACGGTGAGATTCTCTGCTCTTGGCAAGAATTAAGTGATTACAGGGGAGCAAATTCACCCGCTCTCCTAACCTGATCAGACAGGGGGAAAGGAAGGGATTTCAGTGCAGAGTGAAAAAGATCACTCTGAATTGCTTATGAAAGCATAACAGCTTATCGCTGTTTCTTCTATCATTTGTTTTTTTTTTATAGGACACTTTTTATCAGGGGATGGGAATTTTTTTTTTTTTATCTGTAAAGACCTGTTACCTTGTAGATCTCTCTGTCACTTGTTGGCTCCCTCACTCCTTATTTGGAATAGCCAAGTCTGATTGACAATAAACTAGATGCCCTCCTTTTCACTTGGAAGACACAAACCACGTTTTAACGATTTGGAGCGAGTGTTTGTTCAAAGAGGCTTCGCCAGTAGTGTCACTGTGTAATGATCTCTCCTCTCCACAGTGATTGACAGCTGCACTGTCGCCGTGGCGTCCAACAGCACGCCGGGAGGAGAGCGCTACATTTCATCGAATGTGTGTGGACCTCACGGCCGCTGCCGGAGCCAAGCCGGGGGTCAGTTCAGCTGCGAGTGCCAGGAGGGCTTCAGAGGCACCTACTGCCACGAGAGTAAGACCAGATTCCACAGAATACGTCGCACAACTAATCGCGATAGATCGCGGCGGCTCAAATACTCAATCTCACATTTCTCCCGTCTGTTTAAACCCCAGACATCAACGACTGCGAGAGCAACCCGTGCCGCAACGGAGGCACCTGCATCGACAAAGTCAGCGTATACCAGTGCATCTGCGGCGACGGCTGGGAGGGCGACCATTGCGAGATCAGTGAGTAGGGCTGCTTGTCCCGCCACCTCAAAGCAAAGCCTCACCTCCCTCACGGGACTGTATGTGTTTCAACATAAAACCGTCGGACTGATGATGTGTTGGATGTGCCACACATAAATCACACTCCCACCTGATGTCTCCACCAGACATCGATGACTGCAGCACCAACCCCTGTCATAATGGAGGGACGTGTCGAGACCTGGTGACTGATTTCTTCTGCGAGTGCAAGAATGGCTGGAAGGGAAAGACATGCCACTCCCGTAAGAGCCCTAATTTTAATTTTTTTCCACACCTGTGTAGTCTGTCTGTGCAGGCTCATGGTATGTGCTTATGGCTCTATATAATTGCCCAGTGTTCTATACATTTTTGTGTGTTTTTTCACACTTGTGTAAGGGAACAGCTTAAGCCACCCTAAGATTTTAAATGCTCCCCCCAGGCGAAAGTCAGTGCGATGAAGCCACATGCAACAACGGAGGCACCTGCCACGACGAGGGCGACACGTTCCAGTGCAAGTGTGCCCCAGGGTGGGAGGGTACGACGTGTAACATAGGTGAGTCAGGGCGGTCTGGTTTAATGTCTCATATTTACACACACACACACACACACACACAGAAGCTTTGTGGGAGAGCTCCGTCTTGTCCCAGATATTAATCAGATCTGTCAGATCTGTGAAGTCCACAAACAGTTTTTATCCCTTCACTCTGTCAGCGCTCCCTCCTTTCTCATCCCCCTCCTCGCCCATGTCTCCCTCCCATGTGAGTGCTGACAGACATCCGCTTAAAATCCCTGATTGCACTGACAATACACTTCAAAGTCGTGGAATGCAGATTCCCTCAGAGAAAACAGAAACCCGGCTGAAAAAAGCCAACCGACCAACCAACGGCGGTCCGCTGTGACTGTTTAAGGTTTATGAGCGCTGATTTCACTGCTAATCCTCTGAAGCTGGGGGGAAGAAAAAAAAAAAAAACGTGCTAACAAAACGACACTTCTCTTTTTTGTCTTCCTGTCTCTCAGCCAAAAACTCAAGTTGTCTTCCAAACCCGTGTGAGAACGGAGGTACCTGTGTGGTGACAGGGGAGTCGTTCACCTGCGTCTGCAAAGAAGGCTGGGAGGGTCCCACGTGCACCCAGAGTAAGTGTTCTTTCAAGGGGAAAGGTGGACAGTTATTGCTATTAAATGATGATAAACCTCCTGCTACCTAGTGCAGAGGTGAAGTCCTGCAACTGATTAAATCAGACTGTCCCAGCCCCTCTTGAATCTCCTCTCTCTCCCTGGCTGCTGCTGGCCATGTGAGGAGAAGAAGAAGGAGGAGGAGGAGGAGGAGGGAGAAAGGGGCTCAGGAAAGTGGAGACAGATGTTTCCCCCCCCCCACACCCCACCCCCGCCCTCCTCCTTGTCCAACACACCCCTCTCGTCGTTGCATTCCTGTCCAAACAGTGACATGTCGGCTTGTTCTACAGCTTTCCTCCATTTCCCTGGCTTCCCTGTGCGCATGCACTCCAAAACATAAATTCCCCAACTTTTGCGAGGGAGGGAGGAAGAGCCGGGGTGGGAATGTGGGTGCGGAGGTGTTGTCGGCGGCGAAGACGGCGGGGGCTGGAACTCATTTTCGAGAGCCGACTCGATTGTGTTGTTAATCAGGCGGTGTGGAGTCCAGGCGCGACCGGCCCAACACGCCTCTGCACACGCAAGCTCAGACGTGCTCTTTGCTGTCATGTGCACTAAACAGTCATACATGAGAGAGTAGAAGAAGAAGAAAAAAAACAACACACTCATTACATTCTGTCTCTCTCTCCCTCCCTTTCTCTCTGTTTTTTTCTCTTTCAGATACCAACGACTGCAGTCCCCACCCATGGTAAGTGGAAGCCAAACGTTTCCTGTAGATTCAGACAGATGTAAACAGGGTGCTCCTCCTGTATCGTAGTTTCTCACCTGCAGGCTTTCTCTCTCTCTCTCACTCACTCTCTCTCTTGCCGTGTCTCTGCTGAGAACCAGGCATACACCCATCCCTGTCATTCCTGAGAAGCAACCAACTCTCCCTCTTTTGTGAACTCCCAGGCACGACACTTAATTAGGCACACACCAATGGAACTCGCTCCCAAACCCACACTTGTCCATTAAAACGAACGAGTCTGAAAAGTGGTTGCCTTGATTACCTTTGAGAAATTGTTACTGTGTGCTGACTGGTGAGAAAATCCCAGCCTGAAACGAAATCCGACATTCGATGTCGGTGTGAAACTTGCCTGAGATGCAAACTGTAGTCTCACTCCCCCTCCTCCCCCTCCTCCCTGCAGCTACAACAGCGGAACCTGCGTCGACGGGGATAACTGGTACCGCTGCGAGTGCGCCCCAGGCTTCGCCGGTCCAGACTGTCGGATCAGTGAGTATTAACCTTGCTTCACGCTCCTCCCTGATCTCTGTTAGATCGGGGCCGGGCCGCCGGACCGTCACCGTCGCCCCAAATGGAAGGTCTAGCCGGCCAATTATCTGTGCATTGGGCTGCAGGCCAGGCCGAGCCATTTCGGTGTCACTCCGCCGGGCCTTGCTGCTGTCCCCGGGGGAAACCGGCTTAGCAGGCCAACAGCTAATCAGCCATGCTCTCTGACACTGATTACACAGATTGTTTTCCCTCTTAAAGGCTTTCAGATGGCCACATTCTTTCCCATTGCAAACCCTTTGTTCTGCTAAGTCCAGCCTTTAGCTCCTGCATACCTGCTAATGATGCTGCCTTTAATAAAGCTGCATGGGGCAAAAACGTCCAGGGCTGATTTAAAGCATGTTTGCTTGTTTTTTATTGGCTGGTTTGTATGTGTATGTACTGTTCAAATGACACATGACCTCAGCGAATTTAGCCTAGGAATTAGATTTGTGTGCTGACTGCTTAACCCAATATTTGCGTGCTGTCTGGCTGTGCTCTTAATTCCAAAAAGGAGCCATTCTTCACCTCTCGCTCTTCTCCTCTGTGACAGATATTAATGAGTGCCAGTCCTCTCCGTGCGCCTTTGGCTCCACCTGTGTGGATGAGATCAATGGATATCGCTGCCTGTGTCCAGCAGACAGGACTGGCCCTCACTGTCAAGAAGGTATAAGACAATAAACCACCAAAGACAAATCCACAGAACACACTCACCCTCTGTGAGAGATTTCTAATACTGTGGTTGTATTTAACACAGTGACAAGAAAACCGTGCTCTGTTAATGGACACGTCACCGCCGATGGAGTCAAATGGGACGAAGATTGCAACACTTGCCACTGTTCCAATGGGAAAGTTGTGTGCACAAAGGTATGTGTAGACTAACTCTGCCTACAGGGTCAAGGTGAAGTGTTTATGATGGCTCTGTACAGCTGTGAAGCACATGATGTCATTGTTTACCAATGGGAGAAGGGCTGTGGAGAAAAGCGGTGCAATAAATGGTTATAAACTCAAAGGTTGCAAGGGTGGTTGCATCCTCGCGAGCCGTCAGAGATCTCAGGTTAGGGCCATGTCGGGGACCGCAGCACTCGGGGTGGAGTTGGTTTGGGAGTGTCAGATTCCTTTCAAAGATGATGCAGTTTGTTTTGAAGAGAAACACAATGGCACTGTTAGAAATAGGTGTCGGATGCCAGTTCAGAAACTCCCAAAATTACACTGGGTGAAGATTGGCTGATCTGCAGCAGAGTTGTACCATGATTCTAACCACCAAATGAACAATGGTGCCTCACTGATACTGCTGCCCTCAGGAAGGGAATGCATCATGGGCTGAGAAATGATCTGGGCCTGTAAGGTACAAGCTACTATGTTATGCATAGTCTGATATGGGAACAAAATTGCGTGGGTTTTACCGTACTTTTGCAGTACAGTAGCTTGTGTGTTTCATGCAGATTACAGAAGCATATCCTTTAACATGCAGTGCAGAGAAACGAATCTATACAGAGCCACTATTCTCCTTGACTGGGAAAACCGGTGCCATTGATTCGATTTTCCTAATGTGTTTACAGTCCTGTTCAGGGCTGGAGTGCCTGGTGGTCAGCGCTACGGACACATTTCACTCGCTTCCTTTTTTTTATCAGTTATCAGAGACAGTTTCTGATTTAAAGTAAACCATTTTCCAGTTTTAGACTACTTCAAGTTCTTGTGTGGCTGCTTGTGTATTGAAAACATTCATATATTTATGTTAATGTAAGGCATCAACAAGAGTCTACAGCCACAGTAGCGGATCTGTGTGATTGTACTTCGGCACAGCAGTGCTTTGAGCTAAATACTAACATTGGTGTGCATTGGATTTGCAGGTATTTTCTAAAAAAACAGAGTATGGGATACATTGACCTGCTAGTAAAGCTCATTATGATTTATCTTGTGGGCAAACAAACCATGTATTTGGTGCTAAAAGCCTTACTTTTAATATTTTTGAATACCCTCCTCTGTCTCATGACACAGATTATGAATTTCTAAATAATACTAAGAGCTACAGTCCAGCTGCTGGCTCCAGAGGCAGAGTGACGCTTTGTCAGCTAATGTGCTCACAATGACTTTGCTGAAGTGCTGATGTTGGTCCTGTTCAGGTTTGTTAATTTAAAGAAAATCTCAACAATGTTTCCCCCGCCATGTTTTTCTCTCCAGATGTGGTGTGGTCCCACGTCGTGCCACATGGGTGCCAAAGGTCGAGGCGGGTGTCCTTCAGGCCAGAGCTGCATCCCCATCAGGGAGGGCCACTGCTTTGTGAAGCCCTGCCTCGGCCTCGGCGAGTGCTGGCGCACCAACCCTCCCCCGCCTCCCACCAAATGCTCCAGTTACCAGGACAACAGCTACGCCAACATCACCTTCACCTTCAACAAGGAGACCATGCCTCGAGTGAGTTACCTAGGCACCAGGGAGGGAGAGATTAAATGCAAAGGTTTTGGGGTCATTTTTCATGCTTCTCCTCTGCCACCACTCTTAAATGAATGGGAGCAGCAAACTGTGAAAGATCAGATTTTCAGAAGTGCTTAACCATCTCTCCTGGGCAAAAGGATTTATAGTCTAAGAGTCCTGAACAATTCAGTCACATATCTAAATGTGTTCCAGGAGGAAAAAATGTGGGGATAGTTGTCTCTTCTCTCCCGGTTTTTTGTTTACTGCATCCAAGTTTTGGCGTTTTTGAGAATCAGGCATTCATGACTTTGCGACTCATGCCAATCCCCTCTTAACCCGACCGCACTGCAAGATTAATCTCAGGATCATATGGATGTGAGCTGAACAGGACCGCTGGCGACTCTGTCACCACATCTGATCATCACTCGCCAGTTCCCTAACAAGCATGACAGCAGATAGTGACAAGCATATGAGTTTGTGGTCTTTAATCCAAATGAGGTGGATCCCAACCAGATAGCATGTTGAACCAACTGCCAATGCAGGCCTAGCTCTTCCTTTTTTCTTCTTGATTGCCCTCTTATTTTTTTTTCCATGTGCGTTGACATTTGCTTCATTTCTTCTCCGTGTCCAGGGCTTGACTGTGGAGGATGTCTGTAAGCAGCTGAGACGCTTGTACGTAGTGAAGAATTTCTCCTTGGAGCATTGTGTGTCAATAACCTGTGACCCCTCATTCTCAGCCAGCAACGAGATCCACGTCTGCATCGTAAGTACCTCCTCCCACTCCCAGTCTGCCATATGTTTGTCTGGCTCTATCAAAAAAAAATCCCCTTTGATTTATAGCCTGCAGCGTGCATTCTTCACAGCATTAAGACACCCTCTAATGGGATATGTGGTGGATTTAGGTTTGGTTGTTTTGTGTCATCAGTTGACAGCGAGTAAACACGATCAGTGGCAGACAAGCTCGAACTTAAAGCAACAGATTTGAAACCTCTCCATCTTCCTGTCACTTGTAGTCTGCCGAGGACCATCGCCTGGACCGGAGCCCCATTAAAGAGATCACAGACAGGATAATCGACCTGGTTAGCAAACGCAGCGGTAACAACACCATCATCACCTCCATCGCAGAGGTGCGCGTGCCAAGCCCCAGCAAAACTGGTATGAACCGCCTCCAAACTCTGGTTGTTGTCTTTCATGTTTTCAGACTTGCACACACTTGCATGCGAAGAAATAGGTGGGTGGATTTTTTGGATTTTTGTTTTGATTTTCTTTTTTTTTTTTTTTTTTTTTTATAAGATCTGATGAGATAGAACTGAGCACCAAAGAACAATGTGCACACGTGAAAAATAATTCCGAACCTCCCACATAACTCGGGCCGCCCAGGTCTGCCATCTCATGGCAGTTGTAATGGAGCTTAAAAAGCCTTGAGCCAACATTTGGATGGAAAGAGCAGAGCTGCTCGGCTACGTGGATTTAGATTGGCTCGTACTGGCTGGACTGGGACTAGTAAGACTCCCGCATGTGTCCACCATTCATCAACACAGTGACAGCAGACTGCTGCCACGGCCAAATAGAAACAGCCTCCTCCTCTGTTCAGGGCTCAGAGGTCAGGTTGCACTGGCGAAAGCATGCTAATGATTTAGCAACCTTGACGCAGGGCTATAATAAAACCTTTGGTGTATTGTTTAACCTGGACTTCATTCTTTTACATTTGTGGCATCTCTTTGACCTGCGATCATCCTCTTTTTTTCACCCATCAGACTACCTAGTGCCACTCCTCAGCTCCATCTTCATCGTCATCTGGGTCCTCGTGCTGGTCTCCATTTTACTGTGGTGCATGCGCCGCCGGCGGAAACAGAGCAACCACAATGGGACGTCGGCCGCTGTCTCCGAGGACAACACGACCAACAACGTCCGGGAGCAGCTGAACCAGATCAAGAACCCTATAGAGAAGCGTGTGGGCCTCACGGTGGCCATCAAAGACTACGAAAACAAGAACTCCATCATTGCCAAAATAAGGACAAATCATCCCGAGGGGGATGAGGATGACAAGGAGAGGCACTTACAGAAGGGCCGCTTTGCCAAACAGCCAGCATACACACTGGTGGAGAGGGACGAGAAGACGCCCATCTCCAATCCCAACTCCACATCCAAAAATCCTAATTGGACTAATAAACAGGACAACAGAGACTTGGAGACAGCAAACAGCATCAACAGGATGGACTACATTGTATAGCAGACAGCTGTGTTGCTGTGCAACCAAGCCTTATGCCTTCACACCCCGGTGGTGGGTGAAACGGGGGAGCTTTGGCATGTGTAGTTAGTAAACTGTCGTGTCAGTCGTGACCCCACAGTATTTTCAGATATTCCCCGTGTTAATTTAAGTTTTGACAAGCTGGCTTACACTGGCAGTGACAGTTGCTTTGGTTGGCTGGAAACACAAGGCACTGGTATACATTTCACTGTAGAACTAGTCGCAAAAAGTGTCCTCCTCCGCATTTCATCCCCCCCCCCCAATTTTTTCAGTTTAGTGGACACATGGAAGGGGCTCCTGGTGTAATTGTTGTACAATGACTAAAACTACCCGACGTGTTCAACACTAGAGCTAATTACTTTTAGTATGTGGTTGAATTCTTTCTAGTTCCGTTTGGAGAAAGTGCCTTTTCAGCTTTAGACTTAAGCAACTGTCAAATGAGAAAAAAAGATCAACTTTATTATTTATTTTTATTTTTCTTCGGAGGGAGGAGGGGGGGCAGGGGAGGGGAGGGTTCAATGTCAGCAGTTGCTGCCAATATGAAGAATTTATGTGTCGATTTAGAACATGTAGATATGTACATTTTTTTTATTAATCATTGTGTATATTTGATTTATTAACTTAATAATCAAGAGCCTTAAAATATCATTCCTTTTTATTTATATGTTCTGTCTAGTTTGAAGGTTTTGATAGCTGTGGAAGCCTACCATTTCTTTCAATGACTTAATTTTTTTTCAACGCATTCTATAAAAGCCAAATTTCAAAGAAGACAAAGGATGGGCACTTTTCGCCTGAAAGAAATACTTTTTTTCTTTTTTTTTTTTTCTCACATTTGACATTTCATTATTTGTTGCCAGGACCTTGATTGAAGGCAAGTGAGGTTAGGACAACAAAAGCTCATGGCTGCTGCAAAGGATGGACATGGTGGCAGACATATTGCTTGCCACTAATGGTTTAATACTTAAGGGAACAAAAATCCTCCAGCGGCTTCAGTTTAACCCATTGACACATTTCAAAGGCTGTCAAAATCCACCAACTTGCAAGGCAAGTCACATCAATATGACACGCCAGAATTCCCATCTGCTTTAGTCAGCATAATATCATAAGCTAGACCATGAGTACTTGAACAGTAGGGGGGCAATGGGAACACTGTAGAATCAGATGACATACACTGCCTTGCTCGGCAAGAATCTGCTTTGTTTCTGTGCACATTTGTTTCTTTTTAAAAATGAGGCTCTTAAAGACAAACATGTTTTATCTCATTTGTTAACCCTTTGAGATCATGGCAACATTTTTGTCCTATTTTTGACTTTGTGTTACAAACTTGAGAATTATGTGTTGATCTGGCAATATATTTTTGAAAGTCATATTTATTAAATATTTTGTATGAAAAGAGAATTAAAGTTGTCTTTGTTCTGGAGAGTGAGTGAAGCGTCTGTCTGTGATGCATCAAGCCAAACATGTCAGAGCATATGAAAGGTTTCTCATGCAGCTGGCGTGGGAACCGCTGCTGGAGAGACATCATAGACTTGAGCAAGGTCTCTGTCCAAATGTGTTTACAGCTAATTACATTGTAGCAAGCCATCGCCGTATTAAGTGAATCCTGGAGATGAAAATACCCTCGCTCCTCATGATCCTCAGACAATGTTGCTCTTGTTGGTCTGGTTTTAGTAGCAGGCTTAACTAAAACCTTTCAAACTAGGCCTGAGAAGCCTACATTGAAGTGATTTTAAGACTTACTCCTCTGCAGAATCTGTTTAAAAGGATTAAAGGCAAGACAAGAGATTATCAACACCTCTTGAGAATAACCTTAAATACATTAGTACTTACAGCAGTTGGGTGAGTTTCACTAATCCACCATATTGTCTCTGTCTTGATAAGAACAGAACTGGTGTCTGCTTCTCAGGTTACGCCTACTAATACTGACAGAGAATGGGAACAGGGAAGCACTGGTTTATTAGCATCACTGTTGTTGGACAGACTCACTGTCAAATTGCCATCAGTCTGGACTGTGTGTGAGCAAAACAATGTGCAGAGATCTACATGTTATTTCATGCTGGCTGCCTCCTGAGAATTATCAGCCTATTTGCATATTTCCACATTTTCCCAAGGAAAAACAAACTTATACCAAAACATGTATTTCCAGGAAGATAAAAACAACAAAAGTATTCAAGCAACATCATATCATCAAGTAGAACATGTTGGGGGTGTGGGTTGGGGCTGAACAATTAAACATTGCCGAAATTGCATTGTGGCCAAGTGCAATATCCAAATCTCAGGAGATGCAGTTTTTTTGACAGAGGTAAAATGTGCCACAACACACCTTTAGAAATGAAGAACTGTGGTGCTGCAGAGATTCCCCAGCCTACGAATTATATCCTCCAGATGTAAGTGAGCATGCTCACTTTATACAGACCCCAGCAAAAAAAAAAAAAAAAAAAAAAATCACATCATCATCATTTTTGGATGTTTTTCATTGAAAGTAAAATGCGCAAAATAAAAACACTTTAATCATAGCGTGCAGCGCTGCTTTGACTGACTGCTGGCTGCCAGTCTGGACTGTGTGAGAGCAAAACAATGTGCAGAGATCAACGCTATTTCATCCTGCTTCCTGAGAATGATCAGCCTGTTTGCAGATTCAGAGATTTTTTTTTCTCTCTGGGAAAAACAAATTTACCTTTATCAGAAAATGTCTTTCCAGTAACATAAAAATAATGTATTCAGGCATCTTGGGTTTACATTGGGGTATGAGTGACTGCTAGCCCCTAATTGCCCCATGTTGTCTCGGGGCCAGGGTAAATTGAGTGATATGAGCAGCCCTGAGTGTTGGGGCGATGACAGCAGCTACATTTGAACCTGTGATACTGCAGACATCCTGCTATTCCCACATAAAACCACTAATATTTCAATAATGCTCAAACACCCACACATATTTGGTTCAAGTTCATATAAGAGCTGCAGAATCTGCTCTTGAATTTAAAGACACATTTAAGGTGCTTAGCAACTAAGTATTAAGCAAATTGTATATGAATGAAATTTAACTACAACTGTACATTTTTGAGAATGGGGTGATGAAATAAATCTGGAAACAGCAATCAATCACACCAGAGCTTCAGCGGGGAAACTGGACAGTTTTCAGACACGTAGGAGCCAGTATTTCAGACTGAAAGCCATGACGTACTGCATGGCTCCTGCCTGTCTGAAATCCCCAATCTTTAACACAAAACCAAATCTAGACTCCAATTAAAGGTTTTTGACTTTCATTTGCGAGCCTCTCTTGACCACCACTACTTATGGGTGGAGGCAAAGTCTGTTTCAAGTATTTGACAAAGCGTAACTCAAATGCTCATGTATCAATTGCCATAATATGTTCAGCATTTAATCTGTGTGTGTGTGTGTGCTCTGTATGTGCAGCACATGTGAAAAGAATAGATATTGTAGTCAAATGTGACACGTGTACAAATGCATGACATCTGAGGAGACTGCATGGGGTAAACATGTAGCCTGACACAATATCATCTCTATCTCTGTGGCGTCAAACATCTTTACTGTAGCTTGTCTCTCCCCCTCAGGACCTCTTCAGTCGTCGTAATCTAGAGGTTCTGGGCACATTTACACTCCCCTCCTCTCCGAGTGTGGATCTGGAACTAATAGAGGAGCCTGAGGATGCAGGCTTGACAGATAGGCCCCTCAGACTTGCGGCCAGCCTGTTTTGGTTTGTCTGTGCCGTGTTATTGCTTGTGAGGGGGAGCCTCTGGGCCCGTTTCCCTAGAGTAAGCAGCTCTACTTCCAGTGTGGTTTTCTTGCACTCGGAGACTGGGAAAGCCTTGGACTCTGCCTTGGCTTCTGCCTGAGGAAGGGGCGGCAGAGGAGGAAGGTCATGCTTGGATGTTTGTGTGAAGCACTCGGTGGAGTGAGTTTGTACTGCGGCTGGAGGTCTTCCAAGGCACGTCCTCTTGGCCCTCTGCGGGTGAGGGTCTTCCCCTACATCGCTCGGCTTGCACCTCTTGCTCTTGCTGGTCTCCTGACTGATTTCGTGTTGGCAGACTACTGAGGCCCCATTTGGGCTGATGCTGTCTGGAGGGCTAGCCTCAGTCTGCTGTTCCAGGATCAGGTCCTGCTTTCGAGTAGTCACAATTTGAGCCACGGCTTCATTTAAGGCACTGGGGAGAGGCACCTTGTGGTCTGCCTCTGGGAGGGCCTTCTGTCCAGAGGTGGGCACAGTCTCTTCTGGGCTTGATTCCGACTCTCCAGCTCCTAGTTCCCCTGTTTGGTTTTTGGGGCAAGCTCTCTGCTCAATCTGCTGCTCGTCTGTACTGGAAACACATCGCTCTTGCTGGACACTAGCTTGTTTGGCTCTGAAAAAGTTAAAAGGATGAGAGGATATGAACAGATACTTGAGTGTCCTCTCTGACTGGTGGGGTTGGAAAGTTCTACATTAGATCATACTTACATCTTTTGAAGCACAGTCTTCTTTGTTTTTGTGGGGCTGTTTAAAGGCTCTTGGATTTCTCCCACTCTGGAAAAATATTCTGATCTGCTTTGTTCGCTCAGCTCAGTCTAGAGAGGACAAACAGAATTGATGTAAACAAAAAATATTATTCCTGGCATCCCCTGGAAAGGTTTGGCTCCACAGCAGACTGCTGTCATCATCTGGCATTGTCGGGCATTATAAAACATTCACTAGGCTGCTGGAGAAATTAGAATATAATCAATACAATTAAAAGACAAAATAATCCAATGTGATAAACACATAGAGTTCATATAAATGTATCATCTTCTGATCCTCCTGAATTCTAAACAGTGTTGCCGCCTCACTATTTGAACTATGATACAGTACAGGAGGAATGTTTTCTATAATGCCTGTAGAGACGCTTAGTAACACCCGAGCTGGCACAAAGAATTAGTGCCCCACTTGATACTGTCCAGAGAAACCACCTCAAAGGCTTCAGAAACTAATCACTGGCTTGTCATAGTGTGACATGTGTTTCATAGTCTCCTCTGTGTGAGGCTTGGAGTGATACTCACAGGCACAATTACTAAACGTTGAAAGCAACTTCACAAGTTTAAACAGCGATTAAAGAAAGATCGCTAACAAGATGAAAGAGCAAGGCAGAGGAAAAATAAAACTGAGGCCTGTGAATGGAAAAATGCAAAAATGAGGTGAAAAGTATCTCAAGACAGAAGTGGAGATAAAAACAAGTTAGTGGAAGCAGCCTCATGGTTAGCAGACTGAAGAAGCACTTTGGCTGGTTTAAATGAAGTCTCTCTTCACTCACAAAAAGGACTCATTCTGAAACTGTATAGCTTCATAGATGAATAATTATTCATGCCAAAACTTACTCCATATGCCACTATATACCAGACTTTCTGTAAAACACACATTCGTTAGTTGGTTAAAATGGTGAACGATGGGTTGAAAGTTAAGTGAAGCAGATTAAGGAACATCACAACATGTGCCCTCAACAGGCCACTGATGAGGGTTAATCACAGGTCTTTTCCTTGGCTGACCTCAAACAGACTCTGGATTTATTACAGTACAAGAGACGCTGCTGGTAAATTGAGCAGAACTTAAAGGTTGAGAGCCTGTCAATTAAAAAAAAAAAAGTTTATCGGAAATTAATTACATCAAAAAAGTTTGTGGGAGAATATCAAAGCACTCTGGTGTAGAGACTGAGCTGAAGTATACTTGTTAAACTAGAAGAAACAGCATACAGGTGAAGAACTTCATGATTTGAGTAACACACTGTAAACGAGCAAGACTGAGAGTCTATGGTGATGCCAGCAGCTCTGTGAGGCTGTACAAATAAAAATTTTGACGACATGATGGTGCTAGATCAGGGGTGGGGAACCTCTGGCCTCCGGGTCACATGCGGCCAGCGAGACTGTTTGATTCGGCCCACGAGGCAATTCATAAATAAAAGAAACTCAAAAATATAACTACTTAAAATAAAGAGATAGTTAACACTCTTTGACGGAGTTTGGATGCCACACAAGCAGCTGTATTATGTGGGCAGGTTTTGTGGTGAGCGAGCTGATAGCTAAGAAGCTAAAACCTCACTCAGAAGGAGAATTTGCAGCCTTTTTGCTGCTGTGAAGCTGCTAGCATCAGACAAAGTAAAATTGTTCCAGAGTGTCAGTTTGTCTTGAATAATTCGTAGAGATGAAGGAATCCTGAAGTGGGAACTCAGTGATGGTGAGTGCCTTTGTTGTGGATGGTACCAAGAACCTCTTAGAGCTGGAGCCCAAGCTTCAGCAGCTTCTCAGCTCTCTGCTTTAAAATGTGAAATCAGTTCCACTCAAGACTGACTGACCAAACCTGGAAAACCATCTGCGAGTATCATCATCATCACTAACATCTGACATCAGATGCCTCGCCAAAGAGAAGCAGTTCTAGTCATCGTAGAGGTTAGCGTGATATATGTGTTCGATAATTTAGTATGATCCTCAGAGGATGTTATAAAAATTTAAATGGCCCTCGATTGGAAAACGGTTCCCCGCCCCTGCACTAGATGAAAAGTTAAGCGTTATTACAAGTTGATACATCCTTTCATCCTCTGGCCACGATGAGTGTCTGTACCAAATTTCATAGCAATCCATCAAATAGCTGTTAAGATATTTCAGTCTGGACCAAAGTGGCGGACTGACTGACATTGCCATCTGCAAAGCCATTCCGCTAGCATTGCTAAAAACACTATAGACTACTGCAGTGGGAAAACACAACCAGACACAAGTTAAATCTTGGAAAATTCGAGGTTGTGGCTGCTATGTTTATTTAATATCAGCCATTTTTCAGATCGTTACTATTCCATAAACTGGTTGGTAAAATGATCAATGTGCACTCTAAGACGGGAAAAGCCAATGTGGTAAGCTCTGGCATCCAACAGTTGCTGTGAACACGGAGAGGAAAATCATTAATGCCCTTTACCACATGTCACGATACCAGGACAACATATGACTCGAAACACAAGGGGAAGAAATAATTGTCCCAAGCTGCAAGGGTAAGCTGGGGCATTGTGGGTTTACATTGGGTGTTGAGACCTAGCAACTGCACTCTGGTCTGTGGTGGACAGAATAAAGAGGCCAGACGGAGGGAGGGGAGTGAATAAGGAGGCTGGGCAACAGGGAAGTAGGTGGAGACGACAAGAAACAAGGGACAAGATACTACAGAATGAATAGTGTTTAGAGGGGAGCACAACAAAAGAAGAGGCACCCCCCAGAGTAATATCGCCTGACCTCAACAGTCTCTCCAGCATGCCCACAAAGCCAAGAATCCTCACACAGGAAGTTCTCCACAGGCTGCCCTTTGTTCAGAGATAGAGTCATGCTAGAGTGTGGGCAGAGGTTCAGTCTTTACACTCTCTCATATCCAGAGCTACGGCCAGCCTTGGATTTGGGACAGTGACACACATACAAGCTTGCCTTTGCCCACGCACTCACACACCCACCCCAACAACAACAATTCTGAGAAAGATGTGGGTGCCATCATTTGCATTGTAATGCCTTGATATGTATTCTCGACTGTTTAATATGAATAAATGCTGTTTGAAAATGAACTTGAAAGAAAAATCAACAAGAAGCCAATGGGAGGTTCACTGGGAAAGCTTAGTGCCTCTCTGTTCCTGTCGGCACAACTTCAAAAGAGCGAGAGACAGACAGAGAGGGTGAGAGAGTGAAAGAACAGATTGATGGAAAGGAAGAAGCACGAAGAGAGGAAGAGGTTGGATATACATAACAAGTAGAAGCAGAAAGATAGAAAGCCAGACAGAGAGAGAGAGAGAGAGATGGTGCATGAATTATAATCACCAGGGGTCGGACATTCTGTATGTGGCAACTAGAGGAGAAGAAAGTGAAGGGATTAAAGATTGACAGAGAGAGAGAGGGAGAGTGAGAGAGCGAGAGGGAGGGAGGGAGAGAGAGGGAGAGACAGAGAGGGAGAGTTGGTGCATGAACAACATTAGAATTATCACATGCTATGTGGATAAAACAGTAAGTATTGTGTGGGAACCGAGGTGGCCTAATCTTGTACGGAATGATGCAAACTCCCAATAGCTGGAGAGCGTCCCATGAAGCAGGAGGGAGGGACAGTCGTAAATAAGAACCTCTACCCGCCGCCGTCGCCACCACCTCTCCCTGTGCAACAAGGATTTAACCCCCCGACCGCCGCCAGCCAGTCTGTTCGCCCCCACACAAAGCTACAAAACACTTCTCGTGATGCAACACGTAAAGTAGACCAAGAGTGCCCTCCCCGGCCCCGGAGCCTCCAAAACAACATGGCTCCGCCACGGGGGCTACAACAAAACAGCACATCTGGATGTCAGATTATAGAGATAAGCCTGGCAAAAGGGCAAGGAGAGCAGAGAGAATGAATCATCTGGTTTAAAAGGATACCAGCACAGATTCTCATAGCTTGCCCCAATGCTGGATGACTCCTGGAAACAACTTCAAAAAGATAACCAACTACAGGCTCCATAAAATACAGGGAATGAACGTTTTCTCCTCTGCCATTTAAGATAAGGTAGAAACACAGATAGGAAGATTATGTTGGTTATCTTTTAATGCAGCTGCACTTGAAAGTAATGCACTGATATGACCAAATAGTCTACAGGTAGTCTAAAATACTCCACTGCTGCATAGAATGATGAAACCTCTCTTGGTATCCAAAGACATGTCTTATTTAGTGCCATGCTATGTTGACATACAATAGAGGTTCACTCTATATAATCTACATAAATGCCCATAGTCATTCATCCGTACAATACAATTTTGCTGTGTAAAAACAGTCAGTTTTTCAAAAACCAAGAACAACAGGCTTTTTAGCAGCTTGATGACCATGCACTTTTTTTAGTTTATCCAATGGGTTTTGCAAGGATTTTAAAGGCCAGCGAGGTCAGAGACCGTTCTCAGCCCATCATAGAGGCATTGCAAACTTTAATCGAAGTTGAAACATGAAAATTACCAGAAAAAAACCCCAAGATGACAAGTCAGAAAACAGGCCAGCACGGAAAGCTCCGATCAACCATCAACTCGTATTTGCTTGTGATTTGCCACAGTGGAAGCCAGACTGTTTGCTCTTGTGTTACCCTGTCTTTGTACCTAACACACACAAAAACAGAGAACCGTCCTATAAAGCCAGTTATTCATTCATGTGTCAAAAAAAATATATATATATTTATACCACTTGGAATGCTTGCATGCCTAAAAAATCATAAAAAATGGTATCTTTCCACCGGAAAGCCTTTGAACAGCTTTGTGATGGCAAAGTCAGTATACAAAAACCTAAAACTGGCACCAAGAAACAACAACACTATTTCACTGTCAGGGCAGAAATACCTCCTGCAAAGATGTTCTGAAACTCGTCCACAAATTCTACCCCCCATCTTCCACCCACCCTGCTCCCACAGAGGAAACATGCCCTGTTTGTCTAAGCTCACCACATCTTCCCTGCAACAAAGTCAACAAACATGCATGGGCACATACTTGTCTAAAATAGAGGACAGTTCTGATCCCTCAACAATGACAAAGGTTTTTGGATCCACCCATGTGTAAGGATTAAGACAGGCCGTAAACTGTTTGGACTCTGTGCAAATCCACGATGGCAGCTTTGGACAGGTTGGAATGAAGGGACATGATCGTGTACTGTAAAAGATCATAGCCATGTATTTGGCTATGGTGGAGTGGAGATCAGCAGACACTGGACGCTTGGGAAAGCGCTGCTGCTAGCTGTTGCGAGCTGTGAAGAACAGAGGCGCGCTGAGGTCATGAGTAAACACACAGGCTCGTCCAGAGCTCAGAAGAGGGGGGGGGGGGACTGGAAACACATCTGCTCTGCCTTTGATCCAAACTTCTGCGGCCCAGCACGCCACTCACCTCAGCTGCCCACTCTGTGCCTGACTAGAAAACAACGGCCACAATCCTAAACACTAGCTCTTCCTTCCCATGCTGCCCTCCTCACTGTTGGTGCTGACTCACAATGGGAGCAACTTCTTATGAGGGACTTGAATCTTCAAATGTCAAGGAAAAAAAAAAAAATTTTCTAAGAGATGCCTTATGTTTGCTTCCCACGGTCATTTCAATGGCCCTCTCCCTGCAGACCAACAGTCAGTTGGTTTCTAGACTGCAACAGAAAGAGCACTTCAGGTATACACATCAGATATTCATTTCTTAATGAGTAAAATGTCAGATTAGGATTCATTTTACTCAACAACTCCTACACATGACGGTCACGACTTGAAAGGCGCCAGTATCTGAAATCTCCCCATTAGTTTCCGATGATGTAATTTAAGGCTGAATCAGACAAGTCACGTAACTTTTTAAAACCTGACAATCATGCTGACTCATGCAGCGATTGGCTGCATTATGGAGGTATTTCTTTGCCTTTTTGAGTATAGAATCTAGTGAGACACAATGAATGACTTCTAGAGAGAACTGTGTCATAGAACAAGTAGTGCAGCAGGCTTTTTAACCCAACACTTCTGCCTTCCGCCATGGTTGGACGGCATATTGTACAAACCAGGTTGTTTCAAACAACCCCCACCTTAAACATGCATTTAAATTTGCTTAAACCTGCTTGGAGGTTCAGCTAACAATTACTCATCCATTAAAGCTACACTGTGTAACTATCTTACCTGAATATAACAACTTCAAAATCACCTTGATGGTACACTGACTTGCAATAGGGAGACTATGGCTTTTGTCCTTCCGACTCTGCGCCCCCAAATGCCTGCTCTTGCGCAGTCTTGGCGCTACACGTGGCGACGGCCGTCTGTGGCATGTCAGATATGTTTGTTCTTTTTTGTTAAATGTCTGTCTTTAATTATAATGTGTTTTCTGTTGCGGTTGTATTTGTCCGACAGTTGCCACAGAAACAAAGGGAACTTCCGAAAGAACAGCAAACAAAACTATGTAACTTGGGTGAGCGGGTACGATCAGCCGCGAGTGGTGCATAAAGCTGTATGGCACTACATCACACACCACCAACTATGTCGGTGAAACTGGATCATATTTTATGGAGAAAATATTTTCCCTCTGATGTCCTCAGTTGCTCTGCCTCAACTGTCTCTGATTTATGGAGTTTCATGATGGATAGATAGCTTTACTTGTTGAAAAAGTAACTGCTGTTAGCTATAGCTGACATCAGCTAGTTAGCTCAGCTAGGCATACAGCTAACTGACTTTGCCCAGACTGGAATGGAAGCTTGGAGTATTGTGGAAGTGTTGGAGTTTACACAGCACAGGAGCATTGGGACCGCTGGGAGGAGGAGGTTTTCAGGCCCGAAGTGGGCAATGCTGGTGGGGAATGGTGCTAGAATGGGCACTGGAACCAGAGCTGGGTGAGAGGGCAACTAAACCTCAGCAGCCTCTAAGGACGTCATGACAGAGGTGAAAATAAACCAAAGAAGACATTGACAGAGGAAGCTAAGAGGGGAAAAAAAAGAGAGGCCAGGCAAGGTTAAACGGCGAACTGGCTTTTAGTCAATTATAAGAGGACACGACAAATGCCGAGATGCTTGCTGTTGGGCTAGTAAGTAATATTAGCTTGCTTGCTTTTTGTCTTGTGTTGTAGCACTTGCTAGATGTCTGGCTGCGTTAGCCAGTTAGTTCTCGACTAACTAGGTTTTGATCATGAGTAATGTATAAGTATATGTATAAGTGAATTGCAAACCGAAATTGCAGGGATGTCGAAATTGCAAAAAATACCTTGCATGATGTTGCTTAAACTGATTTTTTGTGAACATGTTAACACTAATGTTATTTCCATCAATTCCTGTGGGAAATATCTGTCTTATTTGCTGCTAGATGCTCCAGTACGTTCACCAGAGCTTTTTGCTGAAACGTGATGCCAGCTGCTGCTGCTGGAAACGGTGTCGATGAGAGCTGTGAAACTGAACCAAAACAGTCAAATTGCGGCTGTAAAACCAAACCAATGTGCTGAAAGACACTGCGTCGACCAGTTCACCCAGAGTTGGGTGATGATTCTATGTGAGTTCGCCAACCCTTCCACATGACACATTGTTATTTGATCCACTGTTGCAAAATGATTGATTATCGCAACAAATGTCATTGGTTTGTACTTGCCCTTGATGGTCCGCTATGCTGTTTCATATAAGATGTGATAAATCTGCACCTTCAAACTGTAGCCTGAGTACAAAACATCAATAACAACTGACATCCTGGTTCCTACTACACTACTGGAAATGACTAAATCTCACCATTTCTTCCACTAACTGAACCACAGCTGAAAATATGACGCACGGTATACAGGAGACATACAGCATGCTCCAGTGTGGGAGAGAGACACTGGCTTTCACAGGACATAAGGCCAACCATGATGTCACCTTAGTTCCCTCACAACATAACCCCCTGACCTCGTGAGAAGTGCTAATTTGATGAGTCTACATTTCCACTGTGGTTAAGGATTTTTGTTCAACAAGTCACACAAACTGATTCCTAACAACAACCAACTGAAATACAGGGAAACGTGGCATTTTTTTTGGGACTAGCAGGCTCCTGCTGTCAAGAGTTGTGGGATAAAAGACCCCTTTTTAAACATATGACCAACTTTGACAAAGACCCCATTAGACAGCAACATTATTATGCTGTACATCACTTGTGATTCACGGAACAAACTCTTTTCATTTAGATTTTTTACTTTCTTGGCAACATTTTGTTGAAAAAACTCCCTTCCTGACAAAATAGAGCAGAGCAAGGGACGTAAACAAATAATTGTTTTTGTCATGTGAAAAACTTTAGCCTTGCTGTCTGGTATCTTTCCCTTACAAACCACGTTTGAGGTTGGGCTAGTGAGCGCTCCACCACAAGACTCCCACCCTCCAATTCCCTCTGCTTGTACTGTATGAGCCCAGAGAACCACATCCTGAGGATAGGAACGCAATCGACAGCAATGCCTCCTTGAACTGGAAAATTGGTTACACAATCTGAACTTTTCACTGACGACTGTGTTGCTCCACTAAAAATATTACAATCACTGCTTTCATTGGAAGCCAAACTGTGGAGAGTGCAGAGACATTTCAAAGGGAAACAATAGCAAAAACCCCATAGAAAAACAGCAGGCCACTGATCATGGGATGTGATGGGAGCGATGTCTGTCCTTGATGTGAGTGCCAAGGTGAGAGGCTCCACCACCATTTCCCAGAATACTCCTGGGAATTTGGGATCAAATGAGCACTGACCAAAGGATACTTGTCTGTAATATGAATGGACAAAAAAGAACTACAGTAGTAGGTCTTATGACATGGGCAACAGTGTAATATAATATACACAGTATATACAAGTATGCACCGAATACAACTTTATCTGAGTCGAATCGCTCAAGACATGTGACATTTAGCTGCAGACAATCTGAATTCTCCCTTAAAAACCCACAATCTACGTGTAACAGAAGGATCAAGAGTGTTGTTATAGTATACTCTTGACTATAAGAAAATGATTTATTAATGATATAGTATTCTTAATGTATACTGAGGCGGTTAAAGGTTAATAACTGCAGTGCCACAAAATTCTACTTTTGGCTGATCCCTGCTACATTTCTCCAAAACAGATCGTGAGCGTCTGAAAATTATCCTGACTTTCTTAAGATCTAAAATATACAAAGCTTGTTTTGGCTATAAATTTACGTTGAGGTTTAAAACAATCCCACGTTTGAATTTGACAAAAAAATAAATCGCAGCTGGGGTGAACTGGCAGAATGTGGGAGCAGGAACCTTTTGAAGAAGGGGTGACTCTGCAGCTTTAGACCCCACCTCACTTCACCCAACCCCCCGCCATCCTCTTTTTTTCCCCCTTCACGAGGTCTCTGAAAGCCCCTCCCAAACAGGAGATCATCATATATAAAGTGAGAGCACAATTTGGCAACACATCCCTATAATAGCACACAGACGCATGCAGGACTTTTTGCCAGGCGACTGGAAGAGGAAATAGAGGAGCATAAACAGCACTCACTGCGGCCGGGATCGGGTTTCCATGGTGTGCTGAGGCATCCTCTGGACAGCTCACACACACAACATAACGTTCAGGAAACACACGCAAATCTGATGGCAGGCAAAGAAACAACACAGACCGCGCTAGTTAATAACGTGGGCTCACCTCTAATTATGAGTCAAAGTCAGACAGAGGGAATTGTGGTGGAGGTTTGAATTTACTTCTACAAACACCAAGAATTTACTATGCCTCAGACCAAGGAGAAAATGGCAGTTTACAGATAATTGCAGAGCTTTATGAGCCACGTTAGCAGCATGAAATATTAGAAAATTTTATGCTAACAATGGCTCCTGGGAGTCATATGACAGTTTCATCAGATTCAAAGGCAAAGACCATGTATAAAAACAATACTATTACATTCATTATATGAATGAATGAATTCATTTGATGCTCAAAAACAAATATAACACAGAGGATGAAAATACAATCAAGCCTGAAGGCTTTTTTCCCTTGTGGTCCTCTAATATAACATCTAACACAGAGCAAGATAAAAACAAAACAACAAACAAGACAAGCGAACACATTAAAATCAGCATAGAAATAGAAACAGCAGGGCAGCTATGACAACATGCTCATGTTTTCTTAGGCATGAAAAGCTCAAATTAAAGTTGAAAATGCTACATGGTTCTTTGTAACCGTTTTTTAAGGCACCCTCAAATACGTTCTGTGAAACACTCAATTTGAGATTTGTGGGTAAATTATTCCACTGTGCCGCTGAACTGTAGAGAAAGGTTTATTTATTAATGTTTTTTTTCAATTCTTAAAGGTATGAGGTCTGCCAAGCTGCCTCTTGTAAAGTAGTTATGATTGTCTTTTCATAATGAAAGTAATTAAGTGCTTTAGTACCATTTGTATATACAGTATATTAACAATTTTGTAAGCGAGCAGCATCTCATATCATAATAATAAATCAAACTGACCGCAATATATTCAATATCTGACCTAAGGCCTGTGACTTTGCTTCCTACATGTAAGTCATTTGTACTCTTTTTCTCCACCTCCTGCATTGTCATGAGTCAGGTAAAAAGTCTCATTTTCAGCCTCAGATTCCTTCAAAAGGACTTAAAACTTGCCATTTTATGATGTATAATTAGTCATCAGAAGACTTAACCATCTGTTTTATAGCTAATAGAATTTTTTTCATGACCTAACCACTATGTACAGCTAACTCAATGGACCGAATTACACGACCTTTGACCCCAGGAGACTAGGTCTAATTTGATGTGTAACGGACCTGCTGAGAGAAGCCATCATCTCAGTCTGCAGCAGGTCAGTGCTGCCTTAACATCCAGGCCCCTAGGGAGCAGATATTAACTTTACTGACAGGAAGAGAGACATGTTGGTCCCATGAAAAGGTGGTCAAGGTTCACAGGCACTCGATGAGCCATGGAGATAGATTCTCACTGCCCTCCGTAGACAGCCCTCCAATCTGTCTCTCTCCCACTCTCAGTAGCCTCTCAAGGGAACCACTTAATGGCTGCCTGTTCTCAACAACACCCCGAGCAGGTAGGGACAGGACATAAAAACAAGTGAGGGGGAGAAAAGTCAACATGCAGACCACAGATGACTTGCTCCTTCTGTGGGAAATTTGGCCGAGTTATAATCATTCAGATGTCTATTTCTGATTCATTTGAGTGAGAACTGAATTATTGAAAACATGTAGGTTACATACCCCCATAGAGCTGCTTGGCAATACATCTGAGGTTGATGTGCCGCTTCAGAAAATTGGCGACTAGATTGAAGTTTTTCCCTATAAAAAACAAAAGAGAAAAACAGTTTGTTTGTTTGTTTGTTTGTTTTTTTAAAAAAGAGACCAAAGCAAAATGAGTGTACATGTAAGTGCACAGTTTGAAAGCTTTTAGATAGGACTTTCTGGATGGTGTGTGCTGGCATTATTCAATTCACCATATCACAAAACAGCCACTGCTGGCAATTTAATCCTTTTCTGGTCATGCATATATTCTTCAATCAGAGGACGTGGTAAATCTAAGGACAAACTATGAAAGGATTCTTGATCCAATATAAAACCCTTCACATGATGAGTTCCAAAACTAGCACTACTTCCATCACATGCTGTGGAAACAGGCTATGCTAAGCTACGGCTTAAAGTGATCTAGAGATCAAATTTGTAGGAACACAGCAGCTCTACTTCCTTAACACAAAAATCAAAGCCCATCCTTTTTCATTATTGTACTGTGGCTCTACATGCTCAGATACATCCCATCAATTTCCAAAACCAGCTAACTCATTCATGGTGTGAGAAACTTTTCATTTCAGCTCTTATTTAACTGACCTCCCAGTTTGGCACGAGCAAAGAAACCATGGCCTGGGCCTCTGCTCTATTTGTCATGGAATGTTTGTCATGGTATGTAAGATGTGCTGGGCAGAAACAGTGGCCTGTTGCCTAATCTGGTAGGAATTTGTTGACTTAAAGCAAGGGTCTGGCTAACACGCTATGCAGTTGTTCTTCGTAAACAGAACAACAGTGCTGGGAATCTGACAGAGCATGTTCACTCGCTGGTACCTACTTAGTACCCTTTTCCTCTTTTTGATGCAGTGACTTTACCACCACCTCTCTATAATTTTTCATTCTTATTTGGCATTCTCTAATTGCTGTTGCCATGTTAAAACCTCATTAACTGCTAATTATGGGTAGTTTTGTATTTTAATTCCAATTTAAGGATTACTTGTCTTGCATAGTTTGAGAAAAATACTGACCTCTTGCACTCAAGGCTCTTTCAGAACTCCCTGGATAATGTCAAATATGCACTGTCATCAAGCTAAAAACGAGACTGTCTTTGCCTGTTTGTCTCTGAAAAGCTGACATTTTTGAAGAGGTTTTCAGCAACAACCCTGTCAGTCTCTCATCAATAAAACTAACACAAGCCTCCTTTAAAAGCTGACCTACACCCAGGGCAAATATGTTCCACACTGCATTAGCACGAACATACAACACACAGAGCAGATAGCATGTTAACAGCATTGGCCCACACACAAGTGTGAGGGGGCCCTCGTGAACATGTCTCTCTCTCTGTTAGCTGATGTCATCTCAGCACCAACTCAAAGCATGTAATTATCGTCTTCAAAAAGAAGCAGGCTTGTGATTCTTTGGATGATGACGTGCAATTACGGAGACAGTTTGCCACAAAACTGCCACAGGTATACGCCTAAGTCCATTTGCAGTGATTAATGGCACCACCTCGGCTTTCGTTTTCTCTGTGCTTGTGGTTAAATTAGCAGCCAGGGTCACTACTTTAGCGAACACTCTTTATACTTCAAAAACATACAAAACATACATAAATGAATAGAGGAATAAATTCACAAGACCATCAAATCTCTTTCAAACTAAATAAGCTCAGCCTGTCAACTAAAAATAAATCCTTACAATGAACAGCTGAGTCCTGTGCAAATGAAACTAAAGTGAGAAATGAACGGGTTAGTAAGACTTTTGAAATATGGATACCTGTTTGTTGCTATGACAATAGGCAATTAAAATCAATATTTTCTAAAGATAACAGGGTAGCATTGTTACCTAGGTGACAGAATGAAACACTTGTCAATTTAGCACCTATGGGAATAATTCTGATCCCCAAAAGCAATTAAGTGGAAATTTAGCCTACAGCAAAATTCACCTTAGTCAAGATATGTGAAAATACATTACAATCTCTCAGAGACAGAACAAAAACAGATGCATAATCTGCATAATAAAAAAGATTTTGCAAGAATAAGTATCAATTTTGTGTGAGACCTGGTATTGAATGACAGTGCTTTTCTGTCCTCTCGCTATGCATCAGTTTCATAACGTGTTGATACCATAAAAAATCCTACATAAAGTAAAGGTTTGGTATTTTTCAGTTGTGAATTCTTTGCACTCGATGACTGCCTGAAGGGTAAAAGCCACTGACACCAGCTTGGTAACTTGTCTAGTGGCGCTCTTCCAAGCCTCTAATGCAGCCATCTTTACTTTTGGTTGTTTGGGGGGGTTTCTGGGGCTTAAGTCTAATCTTCAGCAAGTGAAAAACATGTTGGATTGAGATCAGGTGGTTGACATGGCCACTCATAACAACAACAACAAATGTGTCACTGTCCAAATTCTTAAGGACTGCACTGTGTGGGTTGGACATCTAGTTGAACTAGGAGACACATGTTAATGTGAGTAAATACGCTATAGGAGCACCACTCTCACTGAACTGTCTTTAGAGTTGGAGTCCTTGGAAGCCTGTCCCTTTAATACTTGGCATACATAAAATATGCAGTAATACTGGATAAGCAAACACACTTTTAAATAGAATGCTTTATTAATCCCAAAGGAAAACTGCATTAACACACTGTATGGTATGTTGAGCATGTTTGTAGTTAACAATAGCTGCATTCCTTTATTGGGAAAAAAATCTGATTTTCTGTTATTCTTTAAATAGCAAAGCAGTGATCATCACCCATTCTGGATGTCTACCCAGAGAGAGAGAGAGAAAATGTAGATCCGTATCTTTGTTTTCTCTGCCCATTCTGGGTTCAGGAGGGACCAGGAAGCAAGCATCTTTCATTGCACATTCATGGCTTTCTATGTTTTTAGAAGCTTTGATTTAGTTCGTTTAGCCTCATGTCTAGCTCTGCAACTATTCTCATTGCAGTCCCTGGTGGGCTGAGCTTGCCAATTCCCAGGACAAGTTTGATAGGGACGTCTGGACGCAGAGTTGGGAACCAGAGCAACACCATGGCCCGAGACATCAGCTGTTGCTCCAACTTTATAACGTCCTGCACAGCGCAGAGTTGCTCTTGGCCCTCTGCCCGGGTTCTCTCGTGCTAAGCTTACATTCATGTTTCTCTCTCACAAACAGTTTGCTAGTGCCTCCTCTGGGAATGAGTGGCCCCTTTCTGTGGCAACTGTGGCCTACAGTGGTGCAATACCCAAATCTGCAGAGTACAGACTTTAAAGGGTTTCATTTGTACTTCCTTCTAGAGAAGATGGTCTTGCTTAATTTTTTTGAAACCCAATGCACAACAATATTATGACAGGTCAAATCAAACAGTAAACAAGCCAGCACGCCATGTTTTCAGAAATGTGGTAGATAATACTGTAACCGCTTGTATGGAGAGTCCTCTACCATCTTGTAAAATACCGCAGGACAACTGCAGAAAAGAGACACAGACTCCACAGGGCTGGTGCCAAGACTAGAATACTGTACTTTCGAGACACAGACACACAGACACACACAGACACACACAGACACACACACACACACACACACACACACACACACAGACACACACACACAAATGCACGCACACAGCCCTGCAGCTTTCACCGCTTCCTGGGAAAACAATGAGAGGAAAGAAAAGTCAACAAACCAAAAGGCATCCAGAGTGACTAGGACTGTAAAATGGAACAGACAGGGGTGAGAGGCATTCAGACCAGGGTCAAAGGTAAAGCCCCAAGGAACAGACTTCATTAACTTCAGTCATATCCTGAGGAGATCATTAAAACAGCCATAGAAAACATAGCTTATTCCTTCTCACCATCCGCATTCCTGGCAGCCCATGCTGCCGTGACTCCTGCAGGAATCCATAAGAATTTCTACTCTGATATGGAGAATTTTCTGGAGTTCCTTGCAGGTCCTGGACATGCACAACACTCAGGGCCTTTTACAGGAATACCTCAGTGAGTGTCTTCACAATGCATTTACATGCACCTGGTAACTCTGAGCTGTCTGCTCGGGTTACCTGATTTCGTTAATGTAAAGGAGAAACCAGTTTGCCCGAATCAGGATAGAAATCAAAAGAAATCCCATTTAACACAGCAAGACTTTAGGCCTAACTGGGTTTCAAACAAGATGTTTTATCAAAGCAGAAGTGCACGAGTATACTTTCAACACATAAGCAAAGAACCATCATGGCATCAGTGCCAACGAATGAAAGGTAAGATGATAACTTGTACGGATGCATCCTTGTATGCAAAAAAAGTTAAATCGCAAGCCTGACCAAAATTAAAATGGGAATAAATAAGTCTAAATAAGGTGGTTTCCACCAATGAATGGAAGGTTATTTTAAAAACTCAGGCATGTGCACAATAAGGAAAAAATGAGTGGCCACTCAGTCAGTTAATCCAAATGTTTCCACCAAAAATGAAAAACACTCTCCAGGCTGCAGTATTATATATCATTAATGCACTTAAATTATGCCAGCACTGCTTCAAAAACATGGCACAGAGAAGGATGAGAAATCTGATTACCCGCCAGCTGCATGTAAACGCAGGTTTTTCAGTAACTTGGTTATTGCAGTGCCTTCTCAGATTTCATGCCGTAACCTGATTTATGCCATTAACCACGATTCGAGTGTGCATGTAAATGGGGTGACTGTATGTCAGGAGAACTGCAATTCCCACGCAACCCCTTTATGAACAGGAGTTGAATCAGCAGGACAGTCAGACATCAGTGCCTGAGAATCCTGCTCTTTTGACATCTCTGCTTTGATGTGGACCCCCTCCCTCAGCCCTCAAGTGTGGGTGGAGAGTAGGGGGCTTAGAGCGATAGAGAGGGGTGGAGTGGTGAAGGATGAGAGAGCATGAGGAAGTTACCCATGTGTAAGTGGGGGCTTTCCTGGAAGGACATCACTCTCTGTGTGTAACTGTAACTACGGCCGTAGCAGAGCACTGTGCCTTATCATCCTGCACAACGTCCACCTGAAACAATATTTGCACATGAGTGTTCAATTTAACATTTGGGTGACCCCTTCATCGCAGTTACAAAATACGCCGCAGCATGGTAGCTCAGGCCAACCCATAATGCAGCATGTGACTAAAGTGGTGGGGAGCATTTTGGAGCACAGAACAATTATCAAGGGAAAAAAAAATGAGTTCTCAGAAACATCTGATGAGAGAAATGCACTCACAATACAAAATGTCATATTTAATCATCATTATATCTTAATTAGTCCAAGAGGCCACAAATCTCTGAAAGCACGGCCACTGTTTATATTAAAAGAGCTTTCAGAATGAGGACGATGCAAACTGCTTATTTTGCATTAAGCTCCTTTGGATTAATGTTGTGCAGAGCAGTTTGTGGACTTGAGTTGTGCACTGTGCTGGTCGTTTAAAACTCGACACAAAGTCTTATTGGGAGCAGGCTGTCCCTGCTTGTTGGGTTCTCTGCAAATTAGGTTTGCAAGTAACGATTATCGATTCATCTGCTAATTATTTTCATAATTAATCAGTTAAACATTTAGTCTATTGAATGTAAAAAAATAAAAAAACGCAATTTCCTAGAGCCCAAAGTGACGTGGTCCAATCAACAGTCAAAAACCTCAGTAAAACCTTAAGTTGACTCAAGATCTGAGTTTTATTTAACATTTCAAAAAAACATTTAAGTGATGTAACGCACTGACCTTGTGCGAACAAAATGTGCCTGGAAAGCCTTAATGTCTAAAATTAAACTGGGCTGCTGTTGCTAAGGCCATCCTAGGCTAGCCTTTCCTGACAACACAGGGCAAATTTGGCACACAGCTACAATGACATCTGTCCTCAGGAAAAACCACAGAGCTCACAAGAGCACACGACACAGGCCCACTTCTTTCAAAGCAAAAAGCAGAGAAAAACAACGACATCTTCTGAAACGTTTCAGTCATTCCTAAAACAAGGCATTCTGGTCAGGCTGAAAACTTAGCATGAGTTCAAGAGAGTGAGTGCCATCTCCCAGACCAGATTGTGGTAAAGTGGAACAGTCACATGAATGCGATCCGTGCTCAGGCTCAGGCCCTAATTATATGGGAAAAGAGTGTGGTGTGACAGCTATGGCGGGGATTGTGGTTGTGTCCTAAGAGAGTGCAGCTGACCCTGCGGAGAAGGAGAAGGAGAGAAAGTGAGAAGACATAAAGAGACAACATGAGGAGAGCAGAGAAGAGCAGACGTGGAGGGCAGAGGCGAGGACAGGAGAAAGTGAGAAGAATATAGCAAAGGACAAAAAAGAATGAAAGTGTGCGTGTATTTGTTCAATAATAGGGAGGGAGGTTGACAGTGGAGTCAGAGTGTCCTATGTGTTGCTGCTGTGTATGGCCAGGGGCTTTCAGGAAGGATTTAAAGAGCCACAGCAACACCACAAAGCACCAAGGGAAAGGGGGTTGCCCAGCAGGGGCCAGGGGAGGGAGGGCGAGCGGGGAGAGGGGCAGGCTGGCCGGAGTGGCTACTCTGATCAGGATCCATTTCCAGCCTGGGCCTTGGAATTCCTTTGTTCCTGTCACAGGTCTCCGTTTCCCCCTCGCCTTAATCCCAGCCTGCCTCACGCCCAGTAACACAGAGCAGGGCAGGTAACTCTGCCACAGGCATGCCTCTCTATTTACAGACCAGTCCCCACATGGCAGCCTCTCATATAAATAATAATAGCTGTGGTCACACTGAGGAGAAAGACAGTGAGTTAATATTACAGGTTGTCACTACAAAAATGCTTCTGTGTCAGAAAAGTTCTGTGAACTGTCTCAGCAGGGGGCTGAAAGGATGGCATGTGTTCATTCTCCCTAAAATGGACTTCCAACAGACATGCAATGGTTTATATAGTTGTGCATTTTGTACACAGAAAGTCTCAGTCACACTATGACTGAACAGTTTTTCCAAAACTGTTTTAGCCTGGGGCTGTAGGCCTTCAAAGAGCCAGAGAAGCCAAGCAAAGCTAAATCTATGACAGGGCAGCGCAAAAATTAACCATCTCCCTTTCAGTCTCGACACATCCTCCGCATTCTTCATTGGGAGGGAGATGGTCATTCGTAAACACATTCTCCAACAGTAAAGCTATCCAGCAACACTTGTGCTTTCCCGCAATGGCCGTGGCCAGGCTGCCTTAAGCCCCCTTCATAGGGCTGCCAAGAGGAGTCAGTGGTACACTGTGCAGCACTCGCAAAGCCCTCTCCCACGGCTATTAGTGACCATTCATCTGGGGAGCCTGGGAAAATGCCTCTCCAGCCTGCCGTGGCCATGGGGAAACAGGCTGGCAGGTGTTCCCTCCCCCTAAGCCCTGGCACCTGTGCAGGGAGAGGAAGAAGGAACCAGCTCTGCCATGGGCTAAAACGAACTCTAGGTACCACTTTGCCAGGGCTCCTCCAACTCCTCCAACTGGTAGGAAGACTCTCAAACACCGGGCTAAACCATACCCGAGCTCCGCCTCACATAGAGAGATCAATGTGGCCGTATCAGTGCTAATAGAAGGCGCAAGACATCTGGTAATGTACTTTGGCAGTTTGAAACGGCATGTTAACTAAATCCATGTATAACGGGCCTTCTCAGTTTACACTGCTACGCATGAAGCACCCATAAGGCAAGTTTTAAATGACTACTAAAAAACACATTAACAACAACCCCAACGTTAATTAACCGACCTGAACGACTACGATGGAATGCAATTTGATGTGTTGTGATGTTTAGTTTTTTTGCTTGCCTCTAACATGTTCTCATTGAGACTCTTTACATGTGTTAAATGTCTTGTTTTATGTGTTAGGTTTGTTTTGTGTGTACCCCAGGAGGGGTGGGTGCTTTCTCCGACACAGATATATGCACCATCATAGAGAACAACATCGGTATCCCCTTGAGGTAGAACAATGCAAGACCATGAGAAAAAGGAAAACCAAGATAGCACACAATCAGTTTAAGTAAACAAAAAATAATCTAATGCAAAAAGTAGAAGTGTATTATTAGCGTCTGGCAAATAATCCCTAGGGAAGCCTGTACAGTATGTTATGTTGTCAAAGAGGGCCATGCCTGAAATGAACAGGTTTTCTTTCTTTTGGCTCGTTTTCTGCAAAGCAGTGGCATCTTCATGAAGACAAATGTGACACTCGCGCTGTCACAGAGCATAACCACCAGCTCCCTCACTCAAATATCATATCAAATGACAAAAATGTATTCCTCAAAGCACAGAGAACCCATTATCCACTCATTTTCAATCTGTAATTACTCTGAGAAATGTGGGTGTGTTCAACACGGTCTACCAGGGAGAATGCAAGAGGCCTCTCCCAAGCTCCCCTTCCTGGGCTTCCAAAGTTGAACATGTCCGTTCGGCTTGTCCAGAGCCAAGATGTTTGGTGGGAAAAGTTCCCTCTGTTCATCTCTCTAAAAACATAAATAAATCACATCACTATGAGCTAATCATGAAATCTCAAGTAGCCTGGGTTAAAAAAAAGTGAGGGGGGCTGGGGGTTGACAGTTGGAAATTGGCCCCTGCAGCTGAGATTGAAAGAAATGGTTTGGATTTATGTTGGCAGAAGACATGGGATAAGCCTCTCTCTGACATGTTCACTGGGTGCTATACACACACAACACAGCTACATGCATAAATACAATAACCCATAGAGATAACTCAGATAGAAACACTTGCACTGAAGGACCTTGGAATGTTAAAAGCTGTTGATGGCTCATTTGAAGTGCCAACAGCTGAGGCTGTTACGCAGTTCTTACTGCTGTCTGTTGGCGGAAGCCCCTGTGATTTCACACTGGCACCAGCTCAAACACCGCCTCATACAGACCCACATTCCCCCTCCCATACCATCCCACACATAGCACCACACTCCATCCGCCTATTCCTGGCCCAGACGTCAGTACTACCCCGCCTGACACCTTTCTCTATATGCAACACAACATGCACATGCTCCAGCACATACACATGTCTCACTCCAGGATATCCAACTTAATTCTGCTCTCAAATAACATATTGCTGCACGCAGACACACACAGATGCAGGTCTTCTGCTGAAACGGATAGACACAGAAAACCAGATTCCACTCCCTGCTACGGACAGCCTGAAAGTCCTGTGAGGATTAGCAGGTTAGCGTTTGACCTGCTTGCAGAATAGACGACCCCTATACTTAATACCCACCCTGGGGTTTGCTGTGCTTCCCTCCCTAAGCCTGTAGTCTGTCCTCCCCGTTTTATGGCTCCTGCCTGCCTGCTTGTTTCTCACAGTCACAGTCTCCACCTTTACTGCTCTGCCACCTCCCTCACATGGGACAATGAAAAGACCAAGAATGTCATTACACTCACTTAAGACCTAATAGGACGAGAGCACATGAACTGTGTAGGCCTGTTTTAGGCGCTACACCTTTTCATGTTCTGCGAGGGGAAAATTCTCCGATATGGTATGGAGTCATGTTCCACTGGTTACATTCTTTTTGGCAAAGCTGCAAGGAGCTTAATCATTTTTACATGCATATTTCACTGCTGAAATACTGATAGTCCCCTTGTTCACACAGTGGAGCGAATTTGTGTGCGCAAGTGTGTGTGTGTGTGGAGCCTCAGTCTGTGATCTCCATCATCAGAGATGTCTGTCTCTCCTCAGTCTGTCATGGGCAATATGAGAAAGGCTTTTCAGTAACTTTACACTGTCAGCCTGTTCACACCTAGCCCAGGGGGAGGATATATCTCTCCAGCACACTGTCGCTCCTTCTGATTTTCAATGGCTCTGTCGCATATGAGCACCTGTGTGCACGCATGCACATGTGCACGCAACACGTATGCCTACTTATGAAGACTATATGTTCATCAAGAAAATGACAAAACTTGAATAACATGTACAGGTACAGCTGCGTATGAAAACAAATGCGCTCGTGGACTAAGGTTGTCAAAATACCATGTGGTTAAAACAAAATGATTAATTATACATTGGATAGTACCAAAAGTACCAACGCTATAAAAAAAACCCCCAAGGCTACACAGTTGAAACAACGAGGAAGAAAATCAACTGGTCCTCAACCTGTGGCTGCTAGGGCATTCTGTCCAACAACGAAGCTGCCACGTGACTGGAGGCAGAGGCAGGCAGCACTACACAAGAAGATGTTAGAACTTCCAGCCAGCGGCCCGTCACTGTTATTTACCGCTGTTTTGTGTTAACACGAGAAGCAACATTAAAGGAATAAAAAAGAAGAAAAGAAAAAAGAATAGAATAGAAAAGAAAAGAATAATGAAAGCAATAATTATAACAAAAAGAATGTGTAAGCCTATATGGTAGAGAAATCATTTAATTCTGTACCAGCGCTGTGGGCAGGCTGCTAGTTAAAAAAAGAAATCCTATTTTGTGTGCCCAGGACTGTTTTTCATTTTTGCTGTGGTACTAAAAGAGGTATTGAATATTTTATACACACACACACACACACACACACACATATATATATATATATATATATATATATATATATACATAAAGTATATAGCAAAGTTTAAAATTCTGGTATCATGACAATGGTAACGCAGTTTTAGTGGACGGGAAGACTAAAGTGGAGGGGAGTAGCGTGAGAGGCAGAGCTGCAGCCACAGGAGAAACTTTATGGGGCTGACTGCCCTGTAATCCCACTCTCACAGTCAGGCCTGCCCTGCTGAGTGAGCCCAGTTTAACTGCCTTTAACTGCTACCTGTGACAAACCTGTGCCTTACAACACGCAGCTGGGGGTTCCTCTGAAGCTAGGCTTACAGTGCTTCAAAGGCATGTGTGTGGGTGGCTGGAGGAATGTACTAACATTGGATAAATGGGAATGAATTAATTGTCTTATTCACAGTGGATCGTAATTTACTGACTTTTCTCTCTGTGTATAGGGTTGTATAATTATTTGTATATATGTGTCACGGCAACTGTTTCTGGTGTTATCCAGTTAAGTACAAGTACAGATAGACAGGTGTGCCAACATCACACACCACTGAAGGGTAACAAACATTAGCCATTTTAATAGACATCCATTTTGTGCCAAGTTAAACACTGCAACACAATATGAAAACTCCTATCAGCTCTTGCCTTCAGGTCACACCCTGGGCGTAGAAAGCCACCGTGTCCCAACTAGTTCTGTTGTCTTTCCTCCCACACTCTCCTTTAACAGGTAGCCATGAAATACTTTTTAGACTGTTTTGTAACTCCATTCCCGTCCTCCTCAGAGCTCAGTGGCCCACGTCCATGCACACAGCCATATCTCTCCACTGAGCTCCAAGTGGATAAATAATGGTTTTGAGTTCATAGCCAAAGTAAACCATTTTACTTATTCAAGAGCTGATGACAGACACACCTAGGACAAAGAAAGGGAAGACAAAGATGACTACATTCCAGAGGAATGAGCAACAGTGAAATCAAAACAGAATAAATATAACTCGTAGTTATTACCAAATAACTATTTCAACAATACTCCAAGGAAACACATGAACAAGAAATGTGATACACAACGATGGATTATAATGAGGGTCTCAGGATGGTGTGTTACCGTTCAAAGAAAAGGCTGAAGCAGGTGCCAGCTCCTTCCTCTGTTTGGGCTGTCTTCTACTATGGAGGGACTCTGTGTACTGCTTAACCCTCTGGTCCACAGCATCTCGAACCAGGGTTGTAACCTCCTACAAACAGTGTGCAGATATTTTAGTACAGCAAAATGTTGTTGAACGGCTGAGAGGAGAGCAGAGGCAAACAACAGGCCAGTGAAAGGCCAGTAAGGCAACTCCACAAGTGCCTAGGTGGAGGGATGAGAACAGTTCTGCAACAATGAAAACCCCAATGAAGAATAGACAGAGGGCTCAAAGTCATTTCAGATTCCATGCTGCTGCTGTCTTTTGAAAAGGCCCCTAGCAGAAGAGAAGCCATATATTCACTCACACACTTATTCACACCCACGCCCTTCTCCCTGTGTCTGTACCTCGATGTGATCTGTAGTAAACCAGCTGCCGTCCTCTTGGCCGCCCAGGGGCAGAACGTGGAGATCCACCAGCACGGCAAAGTTCCCACACTGTAGTACAAAGAGGAAGGACAGCCACAGGTTGCTGAGGGGCATTGAGCTCACAGACAACAAAGGAAATCAGAGTGTGGGTGATTGACAGCGAGACAAACCACAACGACCCCCTGTGTCCTCAAACATCACCCCAGGCCTCTCATGGCAGTCTCCTCCCTCTTGTTTCTCTGTCTAGCCATCTCTTTACCAATCTCTTTGCAGAAAGTACGACCCTGTCTGCCTCCTCAAATTTCCCCTATGCCAGCTTAAAAACTACTTTCTCGTTCTATCAGCTTTGCAATGCAGTCACTGCCTCAGGTCACAACCGACTGCACAGAGAAGTCTGAAGATGCACCACATAAATGGGGATTATCCTACTTTGCATCAGAGTGGTCATGAAACTCCACAGATCTACCCTAAAGCACTACATGTTTCTGCACTTCTGCACTGTAACTTTTTGAGTGCTGTAGGAGTACTGTGTGTAGGGGGCTGCAGAGTGGATTCCTAAGGCACTACGTCATTGTGTCAATGACAATAAGCTACAAGGGACAGGGAGGCCAGAAATGCCGCGGCTGGTTAAGTTTCTGTTACATCTTTTTCAGGCCAGCCTGATTATGGTTTACACATGAGTGCAAAAGCTGCCCACTGCAGAGAGCAAATGGATGTGGGTCTCGTGTGAACTTCGCCTCTCCCAGGACAAGGAAGTAATGGATGGACTGAGACCACCCACAATATGACACAGCTGAGCAACAAGTACTGCCCTAAAACCCAGAGTGATAATGCAGCAGAAAGCATTGAGTTGAATGGGGTAGCAAAAACACAAAAAGACTGAACCAGGCACAGATTTCACGCTCCAAGTGCAGAACTGGAAAAGACTGTGTACAAACAGAAGTGAGTATTCATTTAGTAACAGGGAATACTTATGCATGCTAAAAACTTTGTTGTGAGCCAGACTCATCCACTGGGCCAAGGTTTCGCAGACAGAGGGACTAAACTCTACAACCCAGACTTGAGGGATGTTCCTCAGGCCTCTCTCTCTGGATGGTCTGAGAGAATTGAATAACAGGGTGTGTTGGGGAAGGTCCCCACTACTTAGGTCCTAATTCTAGACACAAGCCTACACTTCCCATCTCCAGACTCTCTCCAGTTGCCTCCTCCTCTTGTTGAAAAGGAGTTTGGTTAGCTCCTTTCTCAAAGACGGTTAGAAAACTGAAGTTGGGTCAGGAACCTTTGTCAACTGATGCTAAAAGGTTAGCTTTGAGCAAATCAAGCTGCGAAAAATCTTTTTTACCCCTATGAGAGCATTTCTCTTTCTCATTGTCTTTCTGCGAATAATAACTGCAGTAGAGCTGCTTTCTTACTTCTACTTGCCAGTCAATTGGAGGAGAGGGCGCCCCCATATGACCAATCAAGTTAATTTCTGCCATACCTTGCTGTGTTTCTCTGCAGAACAGGTCAAGTCCCAAAACCTTAATGTGTGCCAACTTGTACTTAAGTATGTCTCTGCATCAGTGTTACCAAGACTAATGGGAAATTAATGTTCCACTAAGTCTATTATAAAGGCCATGAATTAGTCTGTGATCTTCTGACTCATCATGTCACAACTTGAAATAAATAAAACGTCAATGTTTTATCCAAACAGTCAAAATGTGATAACTACAAATAGAAAATTCTCAGAACTAACTTTGCCAAAACACGAACAAAAAGTGTTACACAAACATGCTTCCACAAAGACAAGAATGCCACGGAGCAGAACGGAGCCCCCCTTATATGCCAGCCCCTTGTGTAAAAAATGTGTGCACGTTGCCTGTCAGTATAAACTCGTCCCTACAGATCAGTATTCTCTCCATCGTCTGCCCTTTGTCTCGCAGCGGTCCACGGATGACTGGTGGCCTCAGCTGACTGCCTCCAACAATTACCAGTGTGTGGGAAAGCCTAGCAACAGAGGGTCAGACCTTGTCAATCAAAACACAGGGACCAACTAGTGGATGAGTCCCACAGTGGTTTCTTGGGGTTGGACTTGACACACGCTGGATAGGTTTTGGTATCCTGACTTCAGTTTCTGACTTTTGAGACCTGAGAATGGCTTTACAGACAGTATGACATATAGCAACACAACCAACTTTTACCAGTTTATCAGATATACAGGACCTGCAATAAATCATGTCATGTCATTGACAATGTGTCAGAGGACTGTTAATTCACCTCATAGTAATTTTTGCAGTCAAAGTTAATGCTGGTGTTGCATGGGACTGCTTCATAATTAAGGGATGTTGCTAATATTATGTCCTCTGCGTGCGTGTAAATCCTGACAGGGACCACAAGATAAATCTTCTAGGGTACATAGCTCAAAATTACACAAGCTAATGCTATAAAGAGCAACACAAGGTTAATTTGATCAATATCCTGGAACAAAGAAAGCAGTATAGGGAGTTGCTCGATCCTCATGGAGAGACTCAGCGGGGTGAATCCCCTAAAGTGGTTTTCCGAGCTTCTGATTGAGTCTGTGTTTTGGGCTGACTGCCAGACATCTACCAAGCCTTAGACTAACTTCCTTTTATCACATTAGAGCAGCAGACAAGACTCAACTGGGAACTGGACATTAATGATAAACACTGGTCTGCCCCTTACACAAAAACAGCATGTGATTCCCTGGGCTTCTCAGAAAAAGGGGAATTTTGTCAGGAATGCAAACTAATGCAATCCCACTAATAAGAAAACAATTAATTTGCTCAGCAAGATGCAGCGGTTTGGTGAAGGTGCAAATTTCCTGCTAAAGTGTCAATCTTTGAGTCAAGGCTGTGCTGTTTAGGTGCAGCTATCAGAGCTTTGACAAAGGAGGTCTGTGTTGAGTGTGGCAGATAAGACAAAGAAGCAGCAGAATCTAATTTTACACAAAGGCTCTGACTACAATCACATCATGTGGTCTAAATTTGTCAACTTCCAGCACAAAGAGTGACCTGTGGATCTCTAAGCTGAACTCTGTCATGAACTGTGACCCCCATGTATCCCCCTTAAAACCCAGCTATGGCCCCTCTTTAGTGAGAGCTATGCAAGCAGTCTAATACTTTGGAGATGTAGTAATACAGACCACAAGAAGCTTGTCTTCCATGAGCAACACAATCTGAAAGTACCTAAAAATCCAATATACCCAAAACCAAAAACAAGATAGCTTCAAAACAGCCCTCTCAAAAAAAATACATTAACACTTTCTCTACAACACCATCGCTACAGTATCATGAGCAGGACCCTAAGGTTTTAATTAGCCTGACATTCATTTATCAAATTCATGAGCAATTCTATTTTGTGTACTTTGCTTTGACACATTTAAGGCAACACTCTGAACAACTGTCACTGTTGTTGGAAAGAAAGGTTTGATAAAGGGCCAAGTTCTAGAGGAAGTTACTCTTTTCATACATACTAAAGTGGGCCAGCACTGCTTTGTTCTCTGTCTTGCACAGGCTTTTTAGAGTTATGAACAGAGGCTGAATGCTGAAAGAGAGGCGGCAAGGAGCGCTATTTAATACCAAATCCTTTATTGTGCCATCTTTTGTGTGCTGTCACACAGTGAATGAATAGGAATGAGTCTTCCTGCAGGCTAAGCTCAACTCCTCTATCCTAATTCTCCCCACTGCCAATCTGATATCCACGACCTGCAGGAAAAAAAGGGTTAACCAACAAAGATAAAAAAAAACAAAACATGAGAAGCATTTGAGACCGAGGCTGCCCACGTAGTCCACAGCACAACATGAGAAAATTATTTCATATTTTCTGTCTGCAAATAAACAAATCCTGACTCAAACCCACTGACGGCTCCTTTCCCTTTCTAGTCTTCAGGGTTCTGGTCTATATCACTCTCAGTTCCCAAAACACTCTCTACCTTCCCTTATCTCTCTCCCAGACCCGGCTCTCCATCCTCCCGCCTGTACTGCTCCAAGTTGGGCACGGGGCCCAGACTCCTTGAGCAGCTTCACCCGCCTCCCCACCTCGCTGCCCTTTGCCATTGCTATCGCGCCGTATAAGAACCAGACCATCTCGGACTGCACTTAGCTCAGAGGCTAACACTAACCAGCCGCAGATGTTTACATTGGGAGAGAAGGAGCAGCAGATGCGGTCTCACTCGATAAAGCTTGCATCTCTCCCACTCTCCCTTTGTCTCTCTCTTTTTCTGACTCTCTCTCTCTCTCTCTCACTCTGCAAGTCTGCAAAGAACCCAGGGGAGCTCTTTAGATCTGTGGGTGTGACAACCTTGCTCTCAGGCTTTATTTGCCTCATTCCCAGCTCTCTCTGTGCTGTGAGTCACCTGGGTTTCCCCTTTAAAAAAAAGGCAATTCTTTTTTCCAGTTTTTCAAACTGCCAGATACTGCGCGGTGAAGCTTGAGACGTGATTATTATTATTGAGGCGAATGTTATTTACAGATAGTGTGCGGAAGTGTTTTGTGTGCAAAGCTCCCTTTATTCAGGTGAATGTTAGCACACCTGAGTCCTCTTTATTTGATGATAAAAAGAGACACAACCCAAGAGTGGAATTCCAGCAGCAAGAACAGACAGGAATATCTCCAGGTAACACTCAGCAAACAAAACTCAGGCAGACACATCCTTGAGAAATTGGTAGATAGAGAGAAATTGCAGGCTGAGAAGTGTTTGGCCTCATTAGTAAATGTGATTTCTGCACAGGGTGCTGTGGGGCAGTGCTGAGATGAAAGGAGGCTTTTTTACCCATGGCACCTTCTCTTTTGAAAGATACTCCAGGTTGAAAAGTGTCAAAATGTTTCTGATCAGACTGCAATGATTTTGTACAGAAGCATGATGTGTGGTCTGATATGAGCTCATCTACAGAGTGACAACAACACTAAACAGCACATAAACCTCTGACATTAAACTGCTCTGTGATAACTCAATCTTTTATTCTTAAAAAACTCTGTCGCAACCCACTACATTAGATGGTTAGAAAGTCAGCAGTGCATATTGCTAATAGAAGGCAGATTGCAGGGCTCTGCAGCGGTAATGTCCTGGCAGACAGCAAGCACTTCAGTGGATCAGTGTTTTAGCCTGCAGGCCCTTTTCGGGAGGTCTGAGAAGTGGCAGGTCACTATATAGTCTAAGCCTATTTAAGAAGGAGCATACCAGCACCTCCTGCAGTCGCACAGACCAAGGAAGGAGCTGCTTTAAAAACATCTTAGAAGAAAGAATCATAAAACACACTGCTGAACAGCCTATTAACATGGCACAGTGAATCAAGGAACATAGCTCATAACTGCTTCAATAATACAGCACTCTGCAGAGTTTACAACATGCCTTTATGAAATCAATGTCTCTGTGCAGATTTTCGTTCTTTAATATTCTGAGAAGTTAATTCATTCATTAAAAAACATGGTGGTGGTGGTGGTGGTGTTTGTTTTGCAAAAGAGGAGCCTGGGGTAGTGCCTTGAAAGCTATTGTTTGGACTGATCCCCTCTAACATGCTTGTTTGTGGTTAGCTGGTTAAGCATGGTAGAGGCTGTGTGCATTTTCTCAGGCAGAGTAACACAACAGTATCATTATGTGCCCAGTGGGAAGGAACCTTCCGTGAACCTCCAGGGTTTTACTCTCCCACAACCAACTGAGGGGGCTGGTGGGGTAGCCTGTATGCAGGCGTGCATATGAAACAAATAAAGGGAGTGAATGCAATATCTGGTCAACTAGGCACATATGGCATTATGGAGGATGTGAGAGATCAGTGCAAATGTCTGCAGCCCTCATCCAAAACTCTCAATAAATGAAACATCAACAAAAGAGAAACCAGTGGCTTTTCCTGCACTTAACAAAAACATCTGATGTGCATTATTACTGACAGAGCATCAGACTGAGGATGAACCGCTTGGTTTTTTAATAGAATGACTTTTCTCTGCTCTGTATCGCTGTGCTGATTAACAAAAGGCTCTTGGGGAGGCAGTCAGTTGAGATTTGCAAAAGGTGACCAGAAACTCTGAATAATGTTTTCTAAGGGATGAATAACAACAGCAGAATGTGGAGGCAAGACAGTTGAACCATGTGTCTGTACTTCCCCCTAGTGGCCAAAGAATTTGTTATGGAGAAGGAGAAAACAAATAACACACAGAGCAGTTGAAAAAAATGGCATGCTGCAAAACGTAAACAGAATGTGGTAACTTGATAATCATTTTATGACATATACTCAACTGAAAAAACGACAAAAAGTCAATACATTGAATGTTTAATCTAATCAGCTTCTTTGATTTATGTAAATATCTGCTTATTCTGATTTTTTTTTTTTCAGCAACATGTTTCAAACAAGCTGGGACAGGAGCAACTAAAGACTGGGAAAGTTGTGGAATGCTCCAAAAACACCTGTTTGGAACATTGTTTACCTGTGTAAACAGGTTCATTGGTAACAGGTGATAGCATCATGGTTGGGTATGAAATGAGCATCCTGGAAAGGCTCAGTCGTTCACAAGCAAGGATGGAGCGAGGTTCACACATAATCACATGATTGTATAAAGGTTAAGTATGAAGTTACTGCATAGGCTAAGGAACACTTAGTTAATAAACACAGTTTGTTTGCAAATGATTGGATTCGGTTTTCATTTACGTTTTACGCAGCATCCCAAGTTTTTTTGAATTAGAATTATAGAAGACGTTGCTACAGAATATTAATACTGGAAATGTTAGTGAAGCATGCACACTATACATTCTTGTACTGCATATTTTCCCCCACTGCAGAACAGCTTTTCAGTGGTTTAGCATAGACCATAATGACTCTAGCCACTTGGTGGAAGTAGTGTCTGTAGCAGTTCTACTGTTTCGCAATAACACAAACATAGCTGTTTATCATGAACGCTGACAAACACCAAAAAGTTTAATCAAATGCAGATTCATCTTATTCTTCAGTATCTATCTAGTGTGCATTTTGTGTAGGGAAACATTTTGCTTAAAGTAATTAAGAGGCTTTGTGGTCAGTGAACAGCACCCAAAAGCTCCATTAGTTAGAAACAATAGATTTTCCAACACATGACATATGCACATGTTTACAAGATATTAAAGAATATGATTAAAGTGTTTAGATGATAACCTTTCACTTTTGGGCACCATTTTTTGTGATTAGACCATCTTGCTTTGTAAAATGCACTCATATCAAACTAAACACACAAAACTTCCAATAAATAGGTTATGAGCTCTAGCTTTGTACAAGTTTTTACAATGTAGCGTGGTTACAGCATTGAACAAAGTGTGCTGAGGAAGGCTCTGAGCAAATATAATTGAAAAAAATCTAAACTTATGACATTAGACATTAAATGAGTTAAACACAATATTTATGTTTTTCTTGAAAATATGTTGAGCTTTTATCTGCAGTTACCTCTATGTAAATTAATTCTCAGCTGTATTCCAATGGTAGGCTCACAAGTCTAATGTAAAGCCTTGAGTTTTCATAGCTATTACACATAAATCTCGCACATTAATATAACTGAATTAAATTTAATATAACAATACACAGTGTAAATTAATAATGATCTATGTTGGAAGTGTGGAGCAGAAAGTGGCACATTTATCCATGCATTATGGGATCCTTCCCCTGTGGGAAAAAGTTATAGAGTATATGAGCAAATCATTAAATTGTGAACTTCCCAGGTCACCAAGACTATGTCTCCTTGGAGACAGAACTGTGGTACCACAGTTGAATAAATACAGTTTTAGAATATTAAAACTGGCCTAATAACATGTGCACGGATTATTCTGAGGTGTTGGAGGAATCCCCAGGCTCCCACACTGAGTATGTGGAAGACACAGATAATGGGGACTGTGGCATGCGAAAATATGTTGGGGAGATTAAACTGTGAAAATGATTTGATAAAAGAAAATGGAATGATTTTGAAAGACAAATGTATTAATTTACCTGCCTTATCTACTTACTTACCTGCCTGTCTTATTTTTATTTCTAGTTAATTTTTTTTATATATATACTATTTTTGACCTCCATTTTGTCTGTTGTTTGTTGTTCGTTTGTCTGTTCTAATAATGAAAATACAATAAAAATTTGAATTATAAAAAACAATACACAGTGTATTTCTTTGACACAACACTGCGCTGCAAGTAACTTTATATTTTGTGTTTCATTAGCACCTACCTTAATGACAAATTTGAGAGGAGCCATTGCAGTGAACACAGCAGTCAGCTAGTTTTACCTGAAACAAGTGTATAGGCATTGATTACACATGGCATCAACATTATCCAGGGATAATGACATGTAATACTGTTAGTGCACTGTAATGTAGTACAATGTAATGTCAGTCCTAACATGTACCCAAAGGAGTTTTGGTGGTGAAACAACTGTTACCTAGCTAACACTAGTTAGTTAACGTTGTGGTACGCTCTGGCCTTCATTTGCTATGTTCAGTTACTGTTGGACAAGCCTACAATAAATTAACGTGGCATCTTCAGAAGTAGCCGTATTAAAGCTTCAAAAAACAGAATAACTGGAGTTGGGCGTCAACAAGGTGTTGTAACGTAACGGTTTATCGAGTAACGTTAAGTTATCGATTAAGCTAACGTCAATCTGAGCATCCGGGCTCACAAGACGAATTATTACTGCGAAACAACATTATTGTCCTACAGATAAGCCGTCATTAGTATATAACACGTTACAGAAGGGTAAAAAACTATTCTGGTCGATATAACTTTGTGTGAATAGACGACATTTAAAGTTACAACAAATTTCATACCGCCAACAGTTTGAATGTTTGTCAAAAGATGGCACGGCAGGGGTGACGTCACATCCAGTTTGTAGTCCAATCACAGCAGAGACAGTACGAGTCGGAGCTTTCAGCGGTCGACTCTTAGCGAAAAAATAAGGCGGAAAAATTGAGTAAGGTAGCGAATTGACTGCACATCTCTGTTCTAAAGCGGAGTAGTTGAGTTATGGAATTTTAGGCTGACTACCTGTCGTGACAGCAAAATTTCTACAGACTGGCGAGAGAATGCGAAGATTCACTGATAGGACCCCACTAGTATCCAATGCTATGACCGCTACCATGGAAACCAGTTGCGTAGTGAAAAAGCCCGCATTAATCTCGACATAAAACATTGTCTAACGGTACTTTAATATTATTTTTATCACGCAATAGCCAGTATAATATCAAATCAATATTGTTTGTTTTTTTCTTAGTATACAATGATAAATATTCTATCCAGAATGTGTTTATTTTTTGTCAGGCAATGTTATAAGTCTCTATATCCGAGTCGTGGTGAGCAAAGGTGCTTAACGTGGAAGCGTCAAGGTACCGTTTTCTATCAAATTTCGCCTGACAGAAGTTTAAGGGATACCATTGTCGCTTATAACAATTATAGAAGCTGTAAGCAAAAGCTAAACGCACAGTTTGACGTTATGCCAAGCGACTTCTGTAACATTAGGCTGTCGACAATTGTCCTACGGTGAATTTGCTGCGCCAGTGCTCTCAGATATCACCGGTTAAGTGATGTCTCGACTCGTCAAGAAGTCGCCATCTGTTTGTACGGATCTACCGCTGGACAACACTGATATTTCTAACAAGCTTCATTTGTTTTATCAGCTTTTGAGATCTTGCTTCGGTCCGACAGGTAGACTAAAGCAAGTTCATAACAACATTGGAGGGCACGTTGTAACCACCTCAGCCTCCTCAGTTCTCCTTCCAGCCATTTCCTCCTCACAGCCTTTCATCAACCTGATAAAAACCTCTATTCTCAACCACGTTTCTCGTTTCAGTGACTGTGGTTTGTTTGCTGCCGTTCTTTGTTTGTCTCTCATTGAGCAAGCAAAGCAGTCTGGCCTCAGATATAATGTGGCTATCGGAGTGAACAAGCGTTTGCTGGGTCTGTGCACCAGTTACCTCCAACGAGAAGACTGCGGTTGTAAAGTGAAGCTCGACTTCTGCAGCAGCCACAACTTGATCAAATTAGCTCGCAGCATTATCTCCAGCAAACCAGCATGTGTGCTAACAGAGGAGGAGGCACTTCACATCAGCAAGTTGGCTGTACAAGCTTTTTTGCTAACTGTTCCGTGCAACAGCCCAGGTACAGTCAGACTTGGAAAAATAGTGAGTGTCTCTGTTGAAGGCCACTCTGTGCTAAACTCTGCAGTGTTTCCAGGTTTACTGGTGGATATGCCTGATGACTTTTTCCTCAACAAGGTAGAGGACCTGCAGTCCAATCTACTGCGTGTGGTGTTGTTCAGTGCATCTCTTGCAGGAGACCTTTGTGAACTAGGAAATGGAATAATTGAGGTGCACCCAGGTGTAGACACAGACTCGCAGATCCTGGATCAGCTCCTGGAGCTTGGCAAACAGGTGGTTAAAGATGAGGTGACGGTCTTTGTGTGTCAGAAGGTCATACACCCAGTCCTACAGCAATACCTGAGGAGTCACAGTATCATAGTAATAGAGAGACTGGGAATCACTCTCATGGAGCCACTAACTCAGCTGACAGGTAGGCCTCTAAATGTTTTAAAGCCATTATTTCAAATTCATATCATAAAGACACCCTTTTAAAAACCACAGGACTTTTAAGTTGGTTTTGACATCCCAAAGTTTCAAAAATAAATGAAAATGTTTTTTCTAACTTTAAAGCTACTTGAAAAGGTAGAAGGGAAGCGGCAATACTGGAATGTGTGTAAATGTAAGATAATAGCTCTGATAGAGCTTTGAAATTTCTTTTTGATGTGAATGTCTGCATGTACATATGGGTAGTGTGCTGTCCAGGCAGGTGTATCTTGTACTGTTACTTTGCACTGAGTGTGAGGTCCTCTTTTCTGTCCACTTTAACAAATAGGTGCTCAGCCTGTGGCCACATTACATTCCACAATTCCAGCCAAGGCCTATGGGAAGGTGGGGGAACTCATTCTTAGGCAGTTTGGATCCAAGAATATGCTGCATATACATCCTCCTGCAGAGTCAGCGGTCTGCACGATGATCCTCTGCCACAGGAATGAGACAATGTTAAGTGAGGTGAAGGTAAGATAAAGTGAGGCATGTAGGGATCGTACTCTTGGCTTCTTGGGTTTGAGTTCATTCTGTAAAGCAGAAATATGATAAATAATATATGGCCCCATAAAGCTCAATTTTTATAACACAGCCAGAGGGGGTGATTCAAATCTTCAAAAACACTTTTGATGAAATCATCCATCAACTGCAATCAGATATTCTTTTAAATCTACTTTAAAACACACAAAACTATATTCGAGCTGGGTATGACAGATGAACTGATGTGTTCTGTTTGTGCGTCTGTTAAAGGTGGTGTGCCAGAAGACAGAGCATGTGTTGAGACTCACCTTGAGGGAACCATCCGCCTTAGTTGGAGGTGGGTGTACTGAAACCCACTTGGCTGCTTACATCAGACAAAAGGTGAGATCCAATCTTAAACCAGTCCACTTTTATTGACTCCACATATCTTGACAGCAGCTTCATTAAAACATGTCACGATTCTGCTATATTTTTAGAGCATGAACGAAGTCACAGAGACAGTATCAGCGCTACGGTGCTCACAGGCAGAGTATTGTCTTGGGGTGGAGGGATTCTGCCGCTCTCTGGAGTCTGTGGCTGCAGCACTGGAGCACGATGGTGGGAATTCTTTAATCGACCTGACTCATGCTCACCACTGGACTCTCCCTGCAGATGTCATGAAAGACCACATGGAGGATAACTTGGGCTTCTGTGGCTGTGGACTAGTGCAAAGTAGCCCAGATAAGAAGTGGACTTATCTGAACACTAAATACTCCCAGTTCTCACCTGCACCACTGCCGAGAGACACTACTGTGCAGCCATGTGTGCTTGACTCCTTCACAGCTAAACTCAATGCATTGCAAGTTGCTGTAGAAACTGCTAATCTCGCACTTGATGTGCGATATGTAATTCAGGACATGAACTAGAAGAATAGACGTTTTATCTAGTGTGGAACTCTGGTTTGTGATGATCAGAATGAGGAATGAATGCTGAATGAAGTAATATTCAGTTCAGGCACCAGACACGAGATGTCAGCATTTCCTTGAGTGATAATCTGATTGAACCCTGGTGTCGTGAGAATGTCTTGCCTCTATCTTGTTGTCTTGTGGTTTACCTCTCAAGATACTGACTTATTAGCCCACGTGTCAGTAATATTAAGGTAATTTTACAACCAAATACTGATTACTGTTCTGATTGCTTTTATTAATCTGTTACCATTTTTTTAACTTTTCAGCCAATAACACTTTTTGTGAGAGTTTGCGAGAACATACAAATTCAGAATTCAGCATCTAGGGAAGATATTAGGCAAAGTTTTATGATCAGAGAGACCATGGCTGTGGCTCAGGAGATAGAGCAGGTCATCCTCCGATCAGAAAATCAGTGGTTCGATCCCCCCAGTCTGCATGTCCAAATCATTCAAGACACTGAACTCACCTCCACTCACCTAGTGGGGAGTGATCTGCCATCAGTGTATGAATGTGTGTGTGAATGGGTGAATGTTACGAAGTTGGTAGACCAGAAAAGCACCACATAAATGCAGTCTATTTGCTATTCACTCTGTCTGGTGAGGTATCTGGACCAAGTTCCATACAGTGTGATGAGATGTCCCAGCTCTCTCTTCGCTACAGTGGTCAACTATGCTCCGAGACTCCAAGATACTTGAACTCACTCCCAACCCGCTGTTCTCCAGCAGAGAACAATGGCCTTAGGTTTGGAGGTCCGGTTTTTGCTGTTTCACACTCGCCTGCAGACTGCCCAAGTGTGTGCTGAAGGTCATGGTCTGATGAAGCCAGTAGAACTACATCATCTGCGTAAAGCAATTCTGAGGTCCCTAAACCAGACAGCCTCATCCCCCCCTGGCTGTGCCTTGCCACCAAGGAGCTTCTTCACTACCTCATATACCTCTAGGGATATGGATGAGACTTCCCAGGAGCCTTCAAACTCTGCCTCCTCCATAGAGGACATGTGGGTTGGTTAAGAGTTCCTCAGAGTGAACTTTCCACTTCTCAACAATATCCCCAGTCCAGGCCAGTAGTTCTCCTCCCTGATTCGCAACAACCTGAGCCAAGCCCTGCTTTCCCTTCCTGAGTCAATGGTTTGCCAGAGCGACCAAAAGTACTTGTCCACAGCCTCTGTGAACTCCTCTCACACCTGGCTGTTTTCTTTGGCCACAGCCCCTCTGGCCTCCTGGTACCCATCAACTGCTTCAGAAGACCCCCAGCTTCAAGGTGGAAAGGCCTTCTTCAGTTTGAAGGCCTCCTTGCCGCTCATATCCTCAAGCAGGTTCTTAGGTTGCTGCCATGACAGGCACCGATGACCTTCTGACGACAACTCCTACTTGACGCTTCCACAATGGAGGCCTTGAACATAGCCCACTCAGATTCCATAACCCTGTGAGGACGAGAAATTCTTCCAGAGGTGGGAGTTGAAGACCCCGCAGACAGGACCTCCACCAGATGTTCCAGGAATGAGATGTGTTATTTGTTATATATGAGTCTTTTTATATATGTACTTTTGCATAAAAATAAAATTTTATTTCTAGTCACAAAATCTGTTGTGCACCAAAGTATTCTGTTGGGTCTATGTGCAAGTGTCTTCCATTTCAGTTTGTATAGAAAGAGTTAAACAATCTGTTGTAACGCTTTTGTACAGGACTGTAACAACAGCAAGCAAAATCATAGCAGACTCTTGTGCTGTAAAATGAATGTAATTTCTGTTTAGAAATACAACAGGAGGGGTGGAGGTTGCTGTGCTGGTCATTTGCTGTTGGTTCAATCATTGTCGGCCCTTACAAGATGACCAGCGCCTTTTCGCTTTTTCTCTCAGAAGATGAATGGAATCAAAGCTTTTCGTAACTTGGGATAGTCTTTGAATTTCTCTTGGTAAAACCTGTAAGAGAGGAGCAGAACGTGGTATCTGTAACTCAGAAATGTCCGAACTCAGGCTATCTGTGATGTTTTAGCAAAGGTATTTCCTTTTTTTAATGTCTGGCACCTGTGATGGTAATAGGCTCTTGGTCCAATAAAACACAGGCTAAACACAGCAAATGAGAGTGCTGGAAGGGACCAGGTAGCTACAGCATAGCCGCACCACTCCACTGTCTCTCCTAAGTAGTTGGCACCAGACACGTATTCGAACAGACCTCCTGCAAGAGTTTTAGAAGACTACAAGTCACTACAAGTGCAGATTGGGTGAGAGGTTATTCAAGTGCAATCTCTGTTTCTTACCTGTAGGAATCTTGTAAACAACTTCTCCTGGTTTCCTTAAGTTGCGCAGAATATAGTCACTATGTATATTAATGGCCATTCCACTGTAAAACAGCAGTAAACCTAGAAAAATAGTTAAGAATTTTCACAATGTATGACACATCTAAAACGATATAGTCTTGTAGGCCTTTCATGTTTTGGAAATGAAAGTTTTTAAAGCAAAGAAGAAATATTTATCCCACCAGTTTTGTAGCGATAGTCAGCTGACCATTCATCATCAAACTGGGCACAGTGCAGGAGGTAGTGTCCCTGCAGAAAACCATTTAGAGAGCAGAAGAACCCTCCTGCCACCATCACACTCAGTGGGAAAGGCCTTCCTCTGGTCAGCAGTGAATAGACAAATGTCCTGTGATTGAAGACATAGTAGATACAGCAGGTGGAAAGTGGAGCAGGACAATTACGCATTTTATCCCTGCTGGTACACGCAAATTACATGTTTTACAACCAGGCAGAGCAACTTTGTACAAATGATTTAGCATTTAAGTGCAGGCAAAAAAGGTGCCATTAAGGCCCATTCTTCCTTCAAGGGAGGTTACCAATGCATTCTGCACAGTGTTTTAGCCTTCAGATTACAGCAGCAGGAAATCTCCTTTCCACTGCTCCCTTTTCAGTGTCTCCATCTGAAAATGTAGAATTTGTCTGAATACAGTGGCTGCATACAGACTGTACAACTAGCAGCTATTGGTACAATGGCAAAATTTATCTAAAAAAATAATACTACATTTTTGTGTAACTCCTTTTCTGAATGTAAACATTCAGAAAAGGAGTTTTAACTTAATGTTTTCAGCTTGTTTAATTTTTCACAAGTGATCAGTGCCATAGCAAACCGGTACGGAGAGTAAATCTTCCAATGAGTGTAACTAGATTCTTCACCTAACATTAATTCAGAACACCCCTATACTGTAAGTATAGCTGTGATGCTCATAATGTACAAAATTAGGTTAAGTAAATATCAGGCAAATAAAAAAATAAGTCAATGTAAGAATATATAGGAAATACCAGACATAATACAATAAATATAAAACAATACAAAAGAAAACATAAGTAAACACAAGAAAAACTAAAAACCTCATTAAATCAGTGTAAATAACATATTAAATGTGATGATTCTATCCTGCTGACAGACTGTCTTCTATAATTGCTTGTATTTTGAATGAATGGGGGTGTGTACTTTCTTACACACAACTCCAAAGACACTGATGTACATTTTCACACTCCCCTTCACATGCACATTAAATGGCCCAAACCAGACATCTCTCGCTCTCTCTTTACCTTTGAATGTAGTGCGTGCAAAAGGTTCCAAGCAGCAGGTACTTCCCCATACTGAAGGGTTTGTGCGAGGTGAACATTAAAAGTAGGGGAATCAGGAGAGCCGGCATCTCCTGAAGGAACCAGGCTAATCTGGCCGGGATCGTCCGAGGTGGAGGAGAGAGTCCCATGTGGCGCCCATAGGAGGGCTGTGTCTTCCTGTGATGGACCAAGTGCCCGAGTCCTGTCAGGATCATCCCACAGCTGAGATAGTTGACTAAGTCCCCATAGCAATGCATTTCACAGGTCTGTGCCTCAGGGTCGGGGAGCGTTGCGGTGATCTTTCCCTCTCAAAAACTTATGTTAAGAGTCTGTACGACGCTACTTGGATGTAAACAGCCTCTCTGACTCCTCCCAAAGCAAAGAGAGAGGTGTGTCAGCTGACTGAGCTGTGAGAGTGCTCCCTTTTTAACAGTGTTGGTACAAACAAAAAGGAAAATCTGTGTTGGCCTGAAGTCAACCAGTGTCCCTTGCTTGTAGAATCTTCTGTCTGTCCACCCTGTTTGCAGACATGCACAGCTGCTATTCTTTTAAGGAAAAATTAAAGTACAGGAGTGTAATTGATATGATCCTCCGGAGAAAAGTGGCAAGACCACAAAGACCAAACTATTAACAAAACCTGTTCTTCTTGATCAGGTTACTGACTTAGCTTAACGACTCTTTGAAAACGTTACACAGCAACTGGATTTTGCTGCAGAACCGAATTTGCCCAATATACTGGCATTTGCGTAAACAACAATCCTGCAATAAATCCTTCCTTCATGAAGGTTGTAATTTTCAGTTTTTGTTGGAAGCTGTTTTAGAGAGGTGTTCATTCAACTTTATGACCATTTTGAAGGATGTAGTTTCTGGTGCTGTTAAATTGCATTTTGTCAAACTGACAGGCTTTTGACTATTTTTTCCACCTCATCTGTATCAATGAGGGTAACTTAAATATTTAATAAAATAAATAAAGACACCTCTGTGGATAATACAATCTTGAAGGTAGGATTTACTGCGGGACTGTTTCATTAGACTGCATTAGTTCTAAGTAGATGTAACTAATAAACTAGCAACTAAGTGTAGATACATAAAAAATACACTGCTATCTGGACAGTTCTATGTTCTGGAATGAAGAACTGTGTTCATTTTACTATATTCCTCCAGCTGCCTGGCTCCCTCTGCTGGTGACATTTCAAACTGTAAATTGACACTGAATAAATAGTACACCCAGGACGTCTAAATTAGAAGTGTATGTAGCAATGCATAGACTGATAAACATATTAGCACACACGTTTGACAGTTTACAATCAAACTAACACTACATGCTTCATCTGCTGCAATGCTAAAATATATGTGGCTACTAATCCATTGCAACAGTGGAGGAATAAAGAGCATATTGTTATTAAAAAATGAAATGCATATACCAAGTTAAATAGTATTCTGTGTGACTGTAAATACTTGAAGAACAAGACACCAGAGGAGACATGCTTTTCAGTACATTTTACTTGTTTTGTAACATGAATCCACGGCCTTATCTGAAGAGCCTTTTGGGATGCTTTGTCAGTGGAACCTGAGATAAAAATAACTCCATTTAGGGAGTAGTTAAGTAGTATATTTTAGGTTTTTGACGTGTAAGTTCCTACTCTCTAAGCAAGAGAAAATAATACAAAAACAATTTCTAAAAGACAAACAAAGATCCATAAACAGAAAATGAACAGTGTTGAGGTTCAGCCTTTGTCTCTCTACAGGAATGAGGTGAGGTGGAGAAAACAGAACACCACTCCCTGCTGGAGAAAGGAGATAACAGTTGGTGCCCTTTTAGACCAACAGATGAAGGGGACAGGTCACACACTCCTGGAGTGTTGGGTGAGCTGGAGACACTGTTGGGCCTTAGGCATGGGGGGAGGGTACATGTGGAAAAACAAAAACTGAAAGAACACATTCTAAAATAAGACTAAAAGTGAGAATACGCTTTAAATGTATATGTGCAACAGTGATCAAAGGCACAATAGCACAGTGTGTCATGCTTTGCTAGTTCCCTTAAATTAACGTCAGTCACTTGGTTCACTTGGTTTACTTGGTTCAACCAGACATTATAGCTTAATGCTAAATGCGACGCCTCTCGTGTTGCCAAGGGGGATGTTAGAGGACTGCATCCTTTAAGAGGGAATACTTCAGCAGCAAAAAAGTCAGTGAGTGACACTCGAATATCAAAGGACAGGACAGCAGACGCTGTGGTCCGCCTATATCATATTGTCATTGAAAGCCTCGACTGCCACTATGAATCAAGTTTTTGCATTCAGCTTTTGTATGCAGTTTGTTTATCGATGAAAATATCAGGAGTATTTCAGGCAGCAGGGCTACATGACACTACAAACACTACCTTTTGTAAATAACTGAGATCCTCATGCTTGATATTTCATAATATAAATATTCTTGCTTTGTTTTGTTTTTATTGCAGAATCAGATCCAATAATATAGAGCAGGGAGCAACATCTGTCACATTTATGGGCAGATTCTTAAACCTTTTAGCAAAGCATAATGACTTTGTGTGGATATTAAAACTCAGGCTATCTATTTCTTGTTTTAGCTACTGCCTCGGGAGTAATTCTGAACTGAATTCTCATGCACTGAGAAGCAATAAATCTGAAATGCAAACCTTTGAATAAGGATGAAGACTTAAATCTTACCAATAAGGTTTGGCATTCTTAAATCAAGAATGTAAGTTACTACAGAGGGAACAGATATGAGAGTCCCTACAATTTAACTGGACCATCTAGAACAAAACAAAGGCTTTGCTGCTCTTACAGAGCTGAGTGTATAGCAAAAGGCATTTCCTACAAGTCTGGCAAAAAAGAAATCTTCGCTCGGTTCTCCTATTCTGACAATTCAACAACTACAGATTCAAGGTGGCAGTGTAAACAAAGACTAGAGGTGTCAGTGTTGGGAGTAATTTAAATTATATCCAATTTCTGTAGTAGTCGTAAAAAACAGATCTACAGTGCTACAATAATATAACTGGAATCTGGGAGCAGTGTTGCACCCACTTGTTTACTGGGCGAACCGTATTGATGGCTTTAGAGCTTAACTGACCACACTGCTTTTGTTCAACTCTACACACTACTTGAGTAAATATCATCACATCTAAAAAAAAACTACTAAAAAAGGGAGAAATAAAAGGAGTAAAATGTGGATAAATGATAATATTTAATAAACTCAGAGTAATAAAGTTTTTGGTTTTGTACAGTCGGGGGTTAGTGAACTTTGTTGGGTGCAGCCCTTTGTTAGCAACTACAACATATGTTGAGCAATGGTAGTAATTACCTATGACACTGTTCTCAAAGTCGCATATAGCTTGAAGCAGTCAGTCAAACACTCGTTTCATTTTCTTCTGGCAAAATTTCAGTATTCTCAATTAAGATCTGCAATTTTATTTTCATTCCTTTTCTGAGGCAAATTACATGAGCACAGATCGCCAAGAGTCCAAATGTAAAGATTGCATTATTACAACTCAAATCCATCAGTCTGTCAGGGGGGGAAACAAGGGACAGTCCTTGCAAAAAACCAGAGTGAGTCTCCCAAGGGTTACTCCAAGTCAAACTAATGCGCACTCTTCCCACCTGTCTCCTCTAACCATGTGCTCCTACATAATCTCAAAACTGCACTTCAAACAAAATGTTTCAACCAAAAGCTCTGAGACACACTTCAAACTGAGAGGAGGGTGGAGAAAGGCGGAGGAGAGCTGAGAGAGAGACAGAGAGAGAAGACTGTATTGGCTTCGAGTGTCTAGGTCCTTCCTGCAAATAGTGGGCGTAACTGGGGGTGGGGTGAGAGGGAGGGTGTCTGGGTTGGGTTATGGCGATAGATAGTAAGGGCAGGGTGACGGTGCTGCAGTGGCCCCTGCGAAAGTCGACCTCAATGAACGATGAGTGCCCCGGCAGCGTAACTCACGGAACTGTCCTGCCAGTTCCTGCACTCGCTGGACTGGGCGTAGTTCAGGAAAGAGAAGTTCATTTCTAAACCAGACTTCCTCAGCTCCGCCACAGCCTGGAAGACAGTAACATCCACTTAGTCACTGATTCACACACCGTGCAGCATGCCAAGAGTGTACTACCAACAGTAGTGTGACTTCCAAAGAGAAGAAGTATGTTACCAACTAACTACACTAGTCAGTGGTGTTACAGACTGTGCTAAAACAACAATAACAGTCTGATCTTTTTCCTTGTCATACTTGAAACACTGGAACCATCTCCATACTACAATCCAAGAACAAAACTGTTTCGTTATTTCCATGTATCCTATCAACTGCTATGGATGCTGACTTTTTGCTTGGAACATGTAGCTTTACCTCAGTCATTAAGCATGATGTAGTGTATGTAGCCAACAAATTGAATCATAAAATCTGGCAACATCAGATCAAGATAATCATTTACAAATGAACGGTTATTAGCTAGAAATGAGAAGCTCCTTTTGATGACCTCTGAAATCAGGGACCTGTTGCATCATAGTAAACTGTATGTGGGAGAACAAACAGACAGCTCGATGTAGAGGTGTAGCAACTGTGGAGGGGGGTGGGGGTGCACTGCCCTTCAGGTGAGCGGGGAGCTTAGCAAACAGTCGATTGAACCCCCAGGAACAGGTCGACACGATGTTAAACACCAATAAACTTATGAGGCTCTTCTCTTTGGTACTTACATTTAGCAGCACTCCAATCGGGTGGCGCCCACAGATGGTGTTGCGGTACTTCTTCAAGTAGTTGGTGAAAGACATGGGATCCAGCTGTTCTATAATGCCCATCCCCTTCACAAGCATAGAAACAAAGGTTACACAATGTTAATGTACCCTCATGTCTACATTTTTTTAACTATCCTAAAAGCATAGATTATTGATTTTTATAGACAACTTATATCTTTAGAGAAATGACATCAGAACTCCATTTCTGATCTGCTTTTCCATACCATAATGTATACAGGAGGACAATTACTTCTCATGTTTTGATTTGTTTTGTTATGTCATGTCTCTCAATAATTACGTTTAGTTTGATTTATGCTCTTAAACTTATCATTTTTTGACGACTAGAAACGTTTATTGTCTTATTATCCTAACATAGCAGGTAATTCCTGTAAACCGTGTAAGCTTACAGCGAAAAATAATTCTACATCCTCTCTGTCCTTCTATATTTGAACTTTCTGAATTTTGAGCAGGCACATTAAAGTAAATAGTTACATTAAAAGCACATGAAGTATTCAAAATGCAGTACCTAAGTATCATGGGTCTGGCTCGTTGTGTCATGAATGCAAATTTAATATATACTTAATTACTGTAGCACCTGTGCATGTGGCTGTGGATGATCAAAAACTTCTCTCTACACATTTTATCCCACAGCTGATCTCACATTTGGATCAAATATATCTTGTGGTTACCATTTTATCAAGATGCTCAATGGACCTGTAGATCTCCCCTTGAGATTCATCATAGTATGTGTAGCGGAACCGCTGACCTTCAAAAGAGAAACAGACGTCAGTATGAAGTTGGACACAGTCATGTCACAGCTGTGACATTTAAGCCGAGCTGTCCTCAGATCACGATACTATATGAGATAGTTGGCTGAAGAATCTCAGACTGTCATTTTCAGTGTTTGTCTGTACTTACCCCAGTGGCAGAAGTCGGATGAGATAATGAAAAGGTTGGAAGGGTCTGCCAGGTACTTGCTGAGCAGCTTTCCATATTCCTGTTCCTTAGACTCACTCAGGGCACCAACAAGCACAGGGACGATGCTAAACTCGTCTTTGTGGCTGCAACGTCAGATTATTGAATTAACTTGTGCAATAATTACGCCTCCCTGTCATAACTCTGTGCAATGGGCATGGATGGAAATAAAGTCAGCAGTAATTCATTTTTAATAGCGCTTCCATCAGTGAGAATGGGAATGTTAAACCTCCAGCCTACTGCATGATGAGATGACACTGGTGAGTTGCACCTTTATACCCACCGTGCAACACCCATGTTACGATTGTTTCTTGCCAGTCAGCACCAGGGGTTTTGGTTAATCTTGCACGAATGATTATGCTCTGGAAAAATGTGCTTGGTTCACTTCATACTACCTGATCGTGGCTTTCCTGAACCAAGAAAATGCCATTGGCTCCTGCCAACCCAACAGAAGGCTATATCAATTATGCATATCACACTTTCCATGTGTCCCTGCACTAATGTGATTTCAGTTTACAGTAGGTCCAGAAATAAAAAGAGGTCTTCTACTGCCTTCTTGTTTTGTCAAGATTTTGGTGTCATGTGGAGTTTTGGTCCTCCAGTAGCGCTATAGAGCCATTTTTTCTCTGTCCGTGATTTATTTATCTTGTGCAAGCACACGCAACACATATTCCTGCCAAAGGTATGATGCTATTCCAGTGATGTACAGGTGGTGGTAACATGTCAAAAACTGCAGACTACTAGCAAATAAACACTGTCTGTAAACATAAAGCTCCACGGGGCATGTTTAAGAGAAAGCATCATTCTGTGAGAACATGAATGCGTATAGTGTCAATTCTCTATTTCAACGAGTGCCACTTCTATGTGCATTACCTCTCCATGGCTTTAGCAGTGTAAGGCAAGTGCATTTCAATACTGTGCTCATCTTCATCTGTCTGCAGACTCATCCGCTCAAACAACCCAGTTTTCCAGAGGTCAGCATAAACTGTAAAAGAGAGGTGAGTTTCATTTTAACTTCTGCATGTCATCATGACCATGTCAACTTATTATGTCATTTTTGGAGCAGCATACTCATTCAACTTGGGAATCCTGATAAGTGTCTCGCTGAGCAAAACCTTCTAATTGAGAAAGCCTTTGTGTTAAGACTGTCTGGTCCCTGGAGGATGATTAAAACTGTATCACCTCCGAAGACAGCTTGAGGTCTGCATGTTGGAGCTCTGGTCAGGCCAGACTATAATAATCACAATGAAGAAGGGTTAAACTTAGCTCTGTGCTTTTTCTCCCACCTTTTATAAGTGCAATGATCCAGACTGCCTGAAAAAAAGGCATCCGTCTCATTTGCTTTTGGGCAGGAAACATACACTACATTCTACATTTAACAAACCAAACTGCAATCCAAACTGTAGTTATGTTAATTCCTCACATGTCCCTTAAAATACCTTCCTAAATAATAAACCATTTAGTACATGTTAACATGTGAGATTGAGAAATAAATACCCACACACACACACACAAAAAAAAGGAAACTGCAATATCACGAGTGAAAACAGTGAATACCCTTCTGGTCGATTCTCAGGTCATAGAGAGGTGTTCTATAGATTTCTGCAGGTGACAGGGCACAGCGGGAGAGGGGCACATGGTGTGAAGGTCCCAGGATGAACACCCTACGACTGAAAGGGCAACAGAACATCATCTCATTCACTCTGTTAACAAAAGGCACACCACCAGCACTATATTCAACTTTCTTAACTAATGTCTGTTCATGTGGGGGGGGAAAATTGGAGATGAGAAACAGTCATACAAAACATTTTTTTGACTAGTGATAGAAAACTGAATAACTTACGTAACAGAAGGATCAACCTGCTTGTAGGCATGTGCTGCACAAGCACCACAGTAGGTATAGCCAGCATGCCTGCAAACAAAAACATGTCAAATGAGAACGATAGCTTCACTGATACCTTTTGACATGTTCAGATTGTATCTTCCTTCCATTTGTCACCGTGTGCTTACGGCGCTATGATGGCTCGAGCAGGTCTGATCGTGGACTGTGCTTTGGACAGCCAGTCTTCTAGCTGTGCGTTCAGCTGGGATCCTGAAAAAGTAGAATAATAAAGACACCTTTTAAAAATAATTTCATTTCAGATTGCTGGATTAAAGGGGAGCTGCTGACTCATACTGCTCTATGCTTCCTGACATGACTACGAATGACACAGTGGGCCAGCAATAACGAAAAACTTTAAAACATAAATTGTCAGAGCAATACAAACACTGCAAAGGTTTGACCGACACAGCAAAGCTACGAGCATAGATGAGTAAAATCAAGGTATTATTTTTATATCAACATGCCATTGTAACAATCCCCAAGGTCTGAAATCCATGTATTGCAAAAGTGGCTTTTCCCTCTCGGTAAATAGTTACGTATATTTTGGGTGAGAAATGGAGATAAACTAGAATGAGCTTTAACACCATCCACCCCATTTTGTATACAGATAATATCCCATCTATGAAGACACCTAACACAGCATAACATAGAAGATAAACCTCCTAGTTAAAACAGTTAACTTTTCACTGTCAATCTAGATCTGACCATAGGTGTTCTGGTCCAGGTTAAACATTGGCTCAACTTTAAACTAGCTAACTGTGGTTGACGATACTGGAACACACTACCTGTATCAATGTGCACTTTAGCAGGGTTAGCATTTATGAGTGTCCAGAGCTGCTAACATAATGTCAAAATCAAATATAGCTCACTGATTTACATCATTAATTTCGCAGGAAAAACAAACAACTGGAATAATTAGTTTTATAAAAACGAACATGAAAATTGGGATGTGGGCTGATGAGCTAGCTCAGCCTTTATACGTAGTTTAGAGACATGTTATTGTTTATGTGCTGCATAAATAGTGTTTCTGTAGTCTAACCACTGCATATGTTCTGTAGAAAACGCTTATTACTAACAGTGCAGTGAGGCCCGCATAAAAGGGATAAACAGATAGGCTTGCTGGATTTAATGACAAGAGACGAGCTGGTGAAATGGGGGAAGGGGTGCAACATGAACCTTCAATTTTCTGCCCTGCCCTACCCAGTAGTCCTTTGTTTCATGGCAGGGAGTAAGTTATTTCTGCTCTTAACTCTAACAAATCAGGGGGAGAGACCAAAAAGACAACGAAAACACTAGCAGTTAGAAGTTACAATAGTTGCTAGTAGGCTGTTTAAGGAGATGTCTAGTCGAGCCAGATAGCAGGTAGGCCAGGAAGTTCTGCAATATTAGCCAAGTTAGCGATTGTTAAATTGATAGCCCTGATTGCCTGTCAAAAATGCTGACCCGCAGATGCCAGTTTGTTCTGAAACATTGCCACCGACCATCCGAGAAGAAAGTGCTGAATATGCTCAAACCAACCATGCACCCAAATGGGATAGCGGAGATTAGGGGGTCAATAAAAGCTAAATGTTAGCTAACGTTAGCCGACTTTTCGTCGGATGGATTATCGTTATAACACTAACGTTAGCTTTCACCGTTTGCTGTGGAAAGTCATGAATTCGACGGTTTCCTCTCTAGAGATAAGGTAGCTTATACAAAATAAAATGCCAACAAAACCAACAAAACACACTGGAATGAAAAACAACAACAGCCAGCTAGCATACAGCGCGCTACCGCGGACGGTTCTCTGTTGACAGTTACCCGAAGCAGAGTACCAGCTCCCGGCGTGACTTGCTTCTCTGCACACCACTCGGTTCGACATCTTGGTTCCCAAGCCGCCTATCTTGGTTTGCTTAGCTCTTGTCAGGCGTAAAAAAATAATTTGCAAAAGCCGGTGTCAGCCAATCTAGAGGAGAAACAACGCCTGCTAGCTACCTTGCTCGTAAAGACAAAGGGCAGTTCGACTCGAGAGACAGCTGGGCTAGCTGGCTAGCAATCTCAGTGTTCCGTCAGCTGGACGCTGTGTTGTTACCGGTTAATAAGTTAGCCGGAAAGAGCAGCTAACGTCAGTTTTTTAGACAGTCTGGTAATACTACCATGCAAATAAGGAAAGGCACAAAATACAAAATCTTTGTAATGTGCTAATATTAAACAGCCAGAAATGCAATATCGAGCCCAGGAGCTGTCATAGATTCAGAGGGGCTCGGAGGATTACAGGCTTGTCTGCCGAGCCAGGTAAGGGGCGTCGCTGAAACTCTTATATGAGTGACGTCAAGCATTTTGATTGGTTGCTTGATTAGCCAACATAAAGTGATTCGTGGAAAAATCCAGGAGGCGTAGCCATTACTAAAATGATTGTTTGATTATGAAATTGCTCTGTCCGCCAGGTGAGCGGGGACAGTATGACAATGGTTGACAATGGTCGTAGGTCTGATGGAAGGATGTCAACCAAAACTGTATTGTTTGCTGTTTTACTATTATCTTAAAAGGATAAGAAAACAATGAAATATTGAACAGTGAGATACTGCAGTGTTAAACTCACATACTTTAGAAACTATAACCTTGTTTTCTCTATTCAAATAAAACCATGTGGACAATCAACTCACAGGACAAATGCAAATTTGCTCCTCAGGGATTATATTTCTTATCTAATCTATCTTCACATTTAATATTCATGCAATGCCTTGATGTTTGTAAATGGATCATTGATTTAAAAAAAAGCTGAACTGATATCTAGGATGGGAAATGTAACATGAATGATGAGACAATGTGACAGTTTAAATACTGTATGTGTTATTTAGTATGTATTAACAAAGAGATAGAAAGTGTAATTTGTATAAAATGTACATATATATAGTCAAATTCTTATTTTGTATTTTTTATTTTCCATTGTCTTTGCTATTTGCTATTTTTATTGATGCTGCCTGTAACACCAAATTTTCCCCATCTGGAGATTAATAAAGTTAATCTTATCTTATCTTTTCTTTTCTTTTCTTATCTTATCTTATCTTATCTTATCTTATCTAGCCCATGTTAGATTCAAGCCTCACCTTATTTGATGTATCTATATATATGTGTGTGTGTATTTTTCCTTTTCCTTTCTTTTAAATGTATATTCTCATGGAAGGATGGAAAAGTTTAAGTTAAATACATCTTTCCAAAACAAAAAACAATAAGGTGTGCCTAAGGTTCTCCAGAAAAAAAAAAAAAACAATGCCAGGCCCTGATATTAAACTATGTTACCAGTAGTTGTTACATTTTAAGTAGGGAACACACTCTGTCATTCTTTTCAATGCTCAACAAACTGGAAGTCAGTGCTGGGGATATGCATTCAGTCTTGAATGATAAATCTCAGAACAGCACAGGTGTAGGTCATACCTTTTTGTCAATGAGGAAACGTATCATGCACATATCAAGTACAACTGTACACACATTATTATATTGTTGAATTAAATCAAAGTATTATTTATTGCTATATTCTATTACAGAGGGGGGCATACATACAGAAAGAAATACGAGCAATGTGGCTAAAGTCATTTACCACAGTTTTTATGTATTAATGCTAAAATAGAATTAACCTCAGGTCTCAACTCAAGGAGTGTTTTGAGCATGTGTGCGGAGCCTGTGATCAGTCTGTGGAGCAGCATTGAAAAGGGAACGGTGCAGTGTGCACTTTGTTCTGAACTTTCCTGCTGATCCATATGGTTGGCATGATTGTCCCTATAAGAACATAAGACATTATTTTTCTTCTCTTTTTTTTGTAGCAACTGGATCTTTTTTCAGGTTAGGTTTCCAGTTGGTTTATGAGTCCTGAAAAGTTGCAGACAATACAGTTTTATCCTGAAAATCCAAGCGGAAGTCATATTCTTTTTGTTTTTTGGTCAGCGGAACTGGAGTGCGGAGAGGGGACTGCTATCTGGTATACACACGGAAAAGCGGAAGTTATTGTGAGGATGTTCGTGTAGTGATGAGGCAACGGAGTTACTGTAAAGTCTGTGGCGAAAAGGTCGTTTTATAGACCCCAGACTTCGGATTGATACCGATTATAAATGCAACTTAAAGGCTACATTTTACCGCGTCCTCTGTAAAAAGTGGCTAACTCTGAGTTACAACTGGGAACAAGGAGGCGGTAACGTGACAGTAATTTCGGCCAAAATGAACGCAAGTAAAAGCAAAGACAGCGGTGAAGTTATTAGAAACTACCACAAGCAGGCGTTTGAGTATATATCGAAGGCATTAAAGATCGACGAAGATGATACAGGTTTGTTTATTGTGTTCGGGAGTTAATGGCTGTGTTTTGGCGTGTGACAGCTCGTGATAAACACCCCTCCTCTCTGTGGTGGCAGGGGAAAAGGAGCAGGCTGTGCGGTGGTACCAGAAAGGAATCGATGAGCTTGAAAGGGGAATTGCGGTCGAGCTCACGGGACAAGGTAACAGGCAACCAAACACCCGGATGTATATGTTATGCTCTTCTGACGTGCTTTAGGCGTATACTCCGTGTTTTGTTTGCAGGAGAGCAATATGAACGAGCAAAGAGACTTCAAGATAAGATGATCTGCAATCTCACCATGGCGAAAGACAGACTTGCCCTTTTAGGTAAGTGGGAACTCGGTTGCCTGGCATCCTAAAGTTAGTTTTAACAAACAGTGTTGCTATCTAAGCTGATGCTGAAGATCAGCACTGTCCTTGTGTCACAGACGCAACACTGGCATCTAAAAGGAGCTGTGATCCCCAGAAGACCTCAAATCATGTTCTTCCACAAGCGAAGCCGGTGCCTAAAAGCCAGCCTGCAGGGCGAGGCATGTCCACAACCGTCAGGCCTTCCTCTGCTGTCAGACCCTCATCTAGACCCGCTGAGGCAAAGGTGATTCTTATTTTTGATAAGATTTAGTTGTGCAGTGGTGTTTAGTTGTATGCTTTTTCACAATGTCTGATTCGGATCACATTGTAATGTGTTCCTGATATGTATGCGCCTGCTAAGGTGACCCCGCGGATGGGAAAAGCTCAAAATGGAAAACCGGCAGCTGTGAAACAGCCTCCAAAGAGGGATATGAAAAACTTCAAGAACGTTGACAGCAAACTGGCCAACTTGATCATGAATGAAATTGTTGACAGGTATTTAGAAGCAATGCTGTTGTGTCACCTGTAAATTTCGCTGTCTGTGGAAAACATAGTCAAAAACACCTACGCTGCAGTTAAAGTACCTTCCTGTGCTCACTGCAGTGGAGCGTCTGTATCTTTTGAAGACATCGCGGGACAGGAGCTGGCCAAGCAAGCACTCCAGGAGATCGTCATCCTCCCGGCCCTAAGACCAGAGGTGATCACTTACAAACAGTTTGTCTCTGCTTAATAGATTTCTACGTTTTCACATTTACAAATAATGCTCATTCACATTTTTCCATTCAGCTCTTTACTGGTTTGAGAGCTCCAGCACGTGGCTTGCTTTTATTTGGCCCACCTGGAAATGGGAAAACCATGCTGGTAAGTTTCCAGGTCTGTCAGATCAATCTGTGTTCTTTATGATTTGCATATAGCTATTGATATTCTCCGATCACAGCCTTTACTTCCTCTCACAAGGCCAAAGCAGTCGCAGCCGAGTCAAATGCCACATTCTTCAACATCAGCGCTGCCAGTTTGACTTCTAAATATGTAAGAAAACACTTTGGTGCTCTTTTTTTCTAGAGTATCTGTCCAAAGTTTGCTAAGTTTAGTGTAGATTTGATTTATATAACCTTTCCTGTGTTCACCATCGCAGGTGGGAGAGGGCGAGAAGCTTGTACGAGCACTGTTTGCAGTTGCCAGAGAATTACAGCCCTCTGTCATCTTCATCGGTATGTAGTACTCGATTTATGGAATACATGCACCGCAAACACCAATTTTTGTCCCCCAGATGTCCTCATTTTGTTTTTATTTCACATTCAGATGAAGTTGACAGCTTGCTCTGTGAAAGGAGGGAGGGAGAACACGATGCCTCTCGTCGATTAAAAACCGAGTTCCTCATTGAGTTTGATGGGGTAAGAGCAGCAGCAGCCGTCGCTCTGCAGCCTCTGAAATTTGATCTTGAAGCCGCAGCAGAGGGTTGAATTCGCTGTCATCTCAGAGGGCACAGGTGTCATTTTCACAACGGTGCTTTTGTGTTTCAGGTGCAGTCAGGAGGGGATGACAGGGTGCTTGTAATGGGAGCGACCAACAGGCCTCAGGAGCTCGATGAAGCAGTGCTGAGGTAGATGACGCAACTCCACGTGCTGCACAGTGATTACTTATTTCTTTTTGTACAAGCTAACTACAGTTTTTCTCTTGTGTTCATGTCACAGGCGCTTTGCAAAGAGGGTTTATGTGGCGTTGCCGGATGCAGAGGTATTTACTGCGAAACCATTAACACAGCACTATGATCAGTGACCTTTGTTAGCTTTGAAATGTGAATGATGCAGCATTTTTTTAAGTTGAAGTAACTCTCATCCCTCCAGACAAGATTCACTCTGCTGAAAAATCTTCTGGGAAAGCAGGGGAATCCACTGAGCAAGAATGAGCTGTCTTCTCTTGCCAAGTGAGTTTTGTATTTACATGCCACACTACCTTCACAGCATTAGTTTTGTATTTACTTGCATTAATTCCTGGATATGCAACTTGATAGAGCGACTGCAGGATATTCAGGAAGTGACCTCACGTCGCTAGCCAAAGATGCTGCACTTGGGCCGATTCGAGGTAAGACATCTTCCTCACTTCATCGTATGGTTTGTGTATATTTTAGTCTCGATGATGAGGTAAGTCGGCTTCTTTTTCATGTGAAAATCCTCTCGTACACAGAGTTGGGACCAGACCAAGTCCGAAGTATGGCTGCGAGTGAGGTAACGCTGTTAAAGTGCACCAGATACTACATATATTTCCTTTATGCCTGTTTAACTACCATTATCTAACAGTATTTATTTGCTTACTTCTGCTCTTTTTGTCTTTGTTCACAGATGCGTAACATCAAGATGAAAGACTTTGAGGACTCCCTGAAGCGCGTTAAGCCCAGTGTTAGCCCAGCAACTCTTAACATGTATTCCAAATGGAACAAAGATTTCGGTGACACAACAGCTTTGTGAGCTCGATAGTTCATTTTCACTTGTAAAAAAAAACAAACAAACAAAAAGAAGGTGAAAATGAAAAAACAGTTGATCGTCCTGTTTTAACCTACGGGTACAAGATGTCATTAACAAATGAACTTCAAAACCTGGAACACTTTATAGGTTGATAAAGCAATAATATATGTAAATATTATGCCATTTTGCAGCATTATTGCTACATTTCCTGTTTTATGGGAAGGCTTTGCTAGTAAGATTTGTATGAGTTTCTTTATTACTCTCCTAAAACACTTTTGCTACTTGAAATTTCATTATTTATTCTTAAGAATGTCCTGCAAAATTACAAGTGATCTTTCTCTTGCCTCAAGAGGGCAGCAAGTTTCTGCAAATCCTGACATCACCTCACTGATCCAGACTGTTTTGCACAACATCTTTTAGTTCCCTGATGTATTGACATGTCGATGGTATTGATCACCAAGTGCTGTACTTGTACACATGCCAGAGTGATAATAATTGGGAGAAGATTTGTCAAATTGGGTTCTTTTGTTGTTTTTGGATTTTTTTTCCATTTGTTGCTATAGTTTATAGATACTAATGCTTTGAAAGTTTGAGACCTAATGAATTTTCATGTTGGCCAGCTCTTTTTCTTTTTTTGTCATGACATTTAGTTGACAATGGCTTCCCACTCTCCTCATGCATCAATAAACTGGTATATTAAAGTCTCCCCATCTTTATATTTTCTTTTCTTTTAAATCAGGCACAGTATTTGAATGTCAAATCACTCCCTTTGAGTCATAATCATACAAAAACACAATGATTAATGTACAGTATACATAAATACTTTCTACTCTATTCTTTCAACACAGCCTCTCAGCACATTGAGATTTTCTATTAAATCTAACAGGACCCCAAGCTTAATAAAAACCACTGCAGGTTTTCCTTAATAAGAAGCACAGAAAAGCAGCTCATTAAATTATCTTCATTCTATATAAAAGTGTGAATATCATTGGTTGGAGTCGTAGGAATTGAGGTATCCCCCAAAAGAAACAAAGTTCTGCAAGCATGTTTTAAGATTTTTGTTACATGCACAAAATTTACATCCTGGACAGACTTCAATTTCAGTGAGTGAAGTTTCACATTGACAGGTAGGTGGTGCTGCTGCTCTGTTTTCACCTGTTGCTCCCTTCTGTGGCCCAAAGTGCATCCAGAATGAGCAAATGTTTGGCCTGCAACCAGAGAAGTGTGGAATGCAGTAAATTACTATTAATGAAAATAAAGCCTGCGTCCTGCTGCGAGGTGACAGCTTGAGTGATCGACTGGATTAAGTTTTGGGTATGTCTGATAGTTGTCGGAGCCTCTGTGGGGCTCATGCACATACATGTAGGTGCTTCAGAGAAACGGTCACATCGTTGATAAGCGAGGTTGCATTCTGCAGCTCTGTGGTCAAGACCCCATAACCAGCCACCTTCTAATAACAAGGCTGGAGACTCAGCTCGATCGGGGGTCACCAGCTGTCGGGGCATGGCTGATTCAAGCTTAGTAAATGCTTGTGGTCAGCCTTTATTTCAGTGCACTCCAAACTCCCCCACTGAGAAATCTGACTGAACCACCTCTTCCCCAAAGGCCCTTCCTATGGTCAGCTGGTGGTGTTGCCTGTGGTTTATGTGGCCCCGGCAGCTGCATAGCCTGTTCCTGCACATGTTTACAGACTCTGCAAATGCAAACATTTTCTGCAATTAATTAAGGCTGTCCTCTGACTTTTATTTCCATGCTGCTAGAAGTTATCATGAAGAGAGCTCAGCATGCAAAACAGTCTTTCCCAGAGCTGCAACCACACCTAGGCCTACTCTCTTTTCCTCAGGGGAGAGATGTTGGATGGGGAGTGTGTTTTGGAATTTGTCATGACTGAAGAGCTTCTTTCATGACGCCAGACAGGAGTGGAGCATGTTTGGGGTCGGGGTTTAGTCATCACCTTTTTTCTGTGTACACCCTTCACTGAGAGCATCCTGCACACCAAACAAATGATCTGTATGATGGACTAGTTGCAAGGCCGTTTAGTCATGTAATTTTAACACCTTTCACCTTCATGTCTGCATATACAATAAATGCCTACAGGTGGTAGAATTAGGTAATTGCCTCATATTCTGACAAGTCATTACTGTTAAAATACCCTGTAATTACAGTAAAGAGCAATCATCATATGTACACGTTGTGCTTTAAATTTTCAAGCTGACAGAAGACAGAGAATTACTGAGGTGGTTTGAACCTTGTAGATGATTGACAGCTTCCCTTTTTGGTTGCGTGTCAGCGCCCTGCACCTCCACAGTGGCTCATTGATGCTTCGACCACTACATCCACTCGAGGGAAAACAGAATAGGTGATCATTTGATACCTCCAGTGAAACAGCCCACCCTGTAGAGAGTAGAATAATAGTCAACACAGAGAGGACCTCTGAGTGATTGAGCAAACAGTCTGCGAGTGTTTCTTCAAGTGGCCCATTATGAAAACACTGTGCGGATGGGAGGGTTTTGTTATAGTGAGTGCAAGTGTTTCATTTTGAGGCTGCTGGGATTATCCTTTGAGTTTGTGGAGGCATTAATTGGAAACCTGACATATTTTGTCCATTGTCCTGCTTTACATTAAATGTTATAAGACTGAAAGAAAAGATGCACTGACTGTGTGCAGCACCACGTTGGAGGGTGGCTGTGTGCTCGGCTGTTTTTAAGAAAAGTAAATTGTTGAGCTGGTGGGAAGAGATTTCCTTCAAAAGCTGGGATTTGGCCCTTTTATCACCCTCGGTTTAAAGATGTGTTCAGGGTCTACACAGTGGAACGCCTTCAGGGCTGAGGGAGTCCACTTTCAGCACTGGCTGCTACTGTTCCACCAGTCTGCACACCCAATACATAACTTCATTTACCATGGCAGTGTTGTCTTTGTCTCTCAGGGGAGGCTACAAGCTGGCTCGAATCTTGTATCCAATGGCAGAAACTGTCTTTTATGAGCTAATTTATTTTTCTTGCTCGCTGTTTATTTAAGGTGTGTATATTATAGGTGTGTGAGGGTGGAAAAAGGGGTGTTGGTATATAAATTTGTACATATATACATATGTGAACTTGAGCTTATTTATGGCAGATCTGCCTTAACCCAGAGCACTCAGGGTAATTGAGCTAACTAGATCATGTGGAGTTTACACATTAAAGATGCTTAAAGGAATATTTTAGCATTTTGGAAAATACAGTTTTTCAATAGTTTCAAGACTGTAGGCCTTTAGTGACAATATATCATTTAACTAGTTGTTTTAACCAGGTGCTTTGAAATGATGATCAGATATGACATGTACGAGCTAAGGGAATAGTCTCAATAAGGTAACATAAATAACTGTGAATTGGCATCCATTGTCACTTTGAGTCTTTGGCTCATCAGGAACCATGAGGACATGTTTGTTTTGCTGCCTGATTTGTATTCATAGAGAGTTTACAGTAACCACCTGACTGTATGTCTGTTAATTTCCACTCCAGCGGAGTGATAGGTCTGTGGTGAGGTCAGTAATAGCTAGTCTCACAGCCTCACTATCTAATTTGGGAGGCCAGCACCTTTTTACGAGGTGTAGGGATACAGCTCGTGGAAAAGCAACATTTTTTCAAACTGCTGTATAGCATGTAGGTAGATTATTGATGAGCCGACGGAGGAGATTATTTAAGGCGTGGGGGATTTGAAAAAAACAATTACTCTTAGAGTGAATTTATCCATGTCTGCATGCTTTGGAGTGAACTAAGTTAAAGTCATGTATTTTCTCTCCCACTGCAGCCTGCAGCCACAAAGCTGTAAAAAGCGGAGGTGGATGGAGGGGAGCAAAGTCTGTGTCCTGCCCGCACATGACCTGCAAAGCCATTAATCTCAATAACCTCTGAGGCAAACCCTTTTGTTTGACTTCATAGAACCTGTTCAGATATATCAATCCTGTGTGGCCTGTTAGCACATCCCTAGAAAGGTCTAAAAGCTAAATAATGCTCCAGTCATCCTTTAAATGGAGGTGAATAGCTTGGACAAAGATCCTCCACAGACGATGCTCAGGATCTTATCGGCATTGGACCGAGGTGGACATGTTGAGACGTGGGTGTGACGCGGGGAGACGATGATGAGGGGAACGGTGCACAGCTAAGGTGAGCTGCAGGCTGCCCTGCGGTGCATTCCTTCAGCTCATGTGCAGCCAAAACACTTGATGAAAAGTGAAAGTGCAGTGAAGACTGAGCATTTTCATGGGAATAATGCTTTGTCATTCTGCTTTTCCCACTCCCCTTGTCCTCCCCTTTTTATCTCTCTGTTGCCCTTCCCTCGGGTCATTCATGTGGGGACAGGAGTGATGGTTCAGCTCCACCTCTGACCCCAGTCAGGTTCAGTGTGCAGCAACTAGACTACCAATCCATCCCCAGCTCACACTACTTGGTCAATGTGAATCCTGCCCGCAGATCCCAGGATTAAAAACATTTGATATCTTTAAAAAAAAAGTTGATCTGTTGATAATCACATTACTCTGTATCTCATCTCATATAATGGTAGTGCTATTTTATAGTCACTTAGCAAACGTCTTTAATTGACAGTGATAGTGAACTTCGGCTGCACTTTCAGTGAACTCACAGGAGACACTGCAGAGAGTCCTTAATTATCACCTTTTTACAGCTGCATCCACTGAAAGCACTGGAGGGCCAGATCGGGTGACTAAAAGTATCTGAGCTGATGTTGTGGCATTGCTCACTCAAAGGCTGGGTCCAAAGTCCCTCCCTTGACCTTATAGTAAACTACATTTACTGCCCGCCATTTTCTCGAGTGTCTGAATTTTGAGTGTGTAATTGTATCCCCTCTGTAGGGACCTCAAAAATTCCACAACTGGACAAAAAAAGCCATGTCCACGGCATATAGGCCTGCGCTATTTTCTGCTAACAATCCCACGATGTAATACACTATATTATATAGATGCGAAAATTACCATCACATGACTCTATAGCTGTAAGTGGTGAGGCGCGATGATGATGATAAGTTTTTGAAGTCTCAATTTAGTGCTCCCTATTGAGTGCTATATGAGGGGGTAGTGAATGAGTGAACAAAGGGGTGATTTCGAACACAGCCGTAAACTACACTTAAACAAGAGTCTGCAGCCATGCTAGCTGCTCTGTGAGGCTGCACTTCGGCACAGCGGTTCCTTAAGATATATGCTAACATAAGCATGCTAACATGCTGATTGTTTAGTTTAGTCTTCGTTTAGTTTGTTAGCGAGCTAACATTTGTTAATTGGGACTAAACACAAAGCACAGCTGAGGCTGATGGGAATGCCATTATCTTTGCAGGTTTTTTCTCATGAATCAAAGTACTGGACAAATTTGAATATTGACCTGATAGAAAAGTCAGAGGCCCACCGAAGGCTTTAGGCCTTTAATGCCTTCAATAAATTTCAGGCAATCTTTCCGTCAGTTGTCAAGATGTTTCATTCAAACCAAAAATTTAACCTAATGATGGCACATGAGAAAAATTAGGAGATTAACAAGGTCACTAGATTCATCATCTGTGGACCATGAATGAGATGAACCAGCTGACCGTCCCTGGAGCCACGCTGTGGGCTTGGCTTACAACTAAATCTGATTACAGCAAACAGACTGAGTTGACTTAAAGAAGGACTATAATTCAGTGGATGAGTTCTTCCTGATAAAATAATGTCTTAAGCATCTTGCTCGTGGCTTACTAAGTCTTTAAACTCAGGATCACACAGCTGCTCTTATCCAAACCCTCCTTTGAATGTGGTGGAATCGGTATGTGCAAAGATTCAAGCAATTAAATCTCTGCCTTTTGAAAATGATTTGCTCTGGCAGGTATTGAGAGAGTTAAGCAAAACACACATTCCTGCCATGGCATTAGCAATAGAACCGAAAGGACTGAAGCGGTTTGCAGAGTCACAGGTCTGCAGATCTGAACATGTTGGCATTCACACTGTGAGCCTCCTTCGACGATTTGTATGAAACAAAGTAAGGTTATTTATAGACGTGGAACATGACATGTAGTACGAGCTCAGTCACAGGAAACAAACGTGAACAAAACAGCAGAAACATCTCTATAGAAGCTCAGACTTTTTACACTGTGCATTCCCTCATGATAGCAGCCAGTGTTACGGTGATCACTGGTGGATGTCACGTGTACTTGTTCATCAAGATTCAGGTAGCGTGCTGTGTTCTTAAGCATTTGATCACGCATTAGTGTCCATTTGTGCGGGACATCAAAATCTATCAAAGACGTCCCGCCGAAACGAGCCTATGGAGAGGTTTGGTTTAGTGAGGGTGTTTCAAAGGCGGCTGTGTTGGCCACACGCCCAGGAACAAGCCCGGAGCTCTTTCATCTCTCTGTGTCCTACAGCATCTCACAGTGTCTCACAGCACCACTCTCAATGCAACACACATCACACACTTTGTGGTATTTGGTAGATCTTTAGTTTGTGGTACACCGTGTCTCTTTGTGGCGCTGTAGGGGAAGTGAAGTGATGAAGAATAGTCCCCAGGGCTCAAAATCCATGTTTTTTCATGCAAACATATTTATATTTCTGGCGACATTGGTTTGTGGAATGAAGAACTCTGTAGTTTGTATTACCAGAAGTGGCTGTCATGTAGAGAATCTCACGGCTGGATCACGCACTGGGTTTGAGCCTGAGCCTTGAAACTGCACTTGTTGTCTTGGAGCACTTGGTCAAGAAGCAGACCTTGACCTCTGTCACATGACCTGTAAAACAGAGGTCTGTTTATCCCGAGCATCGGATCATGAGGTGTCTGCTGGGGGAGGGGCAGGGGAATGGGGGTAATTCTGACAGGCTGTTTTCCAAATCTATCATCTTCCATGGTGACTGTCTGAAAAACAGAGAACATTGGGGTAGGTAAAACTTAGACCGGGTCGAGAAGCAAATTCATCTTTACACATACATGTACATTATGTCAATAAGGATAAATGTATGAGGGCTGAGTCACAGCTGCATCTGGCAACTACTTTTAAACTTATTTTGACTGATTCATGTGGAACAGGAAGAAAATCTGAGCTAATAAATGACTACAGTGATTATTGGATGTTTTAGATGGTGAATTTCATATATCATAGGTTTGCACAGCATCAGGAGTTATAAAGTTTAATGGGCCCCACTGCAGCATCCTGTGTAAATCCCTGTATACTTTAATTAGAGTACGTGTGAATTAACCACAATGTGTCGAGTAGTACTACTGAAGATTAGCATCATATTGCATATTGCATTTAAAAATCTTGAATGAGTATTAATAAGCATGAAGGCAGGAGCATATGAGGCTGTTTTCTGTGGTCATGAGGACATTCAGAACACTGACAATGCAACAGCGTGAAAGGGGTCACTTGTACTGATGAACCCACAGAATTATCATCTGAATCTGCAGCTCCTCCTTGCTTTGCAGACCTTTACAGCGAGTTTTCAGCGAAAAAGCTCAAAAATCACGCTACACTACTGGCTTAGTTCCAAAGGGCAAACAGACCCAGTTAGCGACTAACCGAGCATTTAGCTGCTAAAGAGCCGGATACTTCACTCCGAATTTTGTCAAGAAAAAAAACTAGCTAAAAGAAAATAAACACTGGACATAAATCAATAAGGTGGACAGAAACACAAGACGCTAGATGAATGATAACGTTGTTGAATGTGTAAATAAGCAACTCTTTACAGATTGTTGTGTTCACAACTTGTTTCTGCTGCCCTCAAGTGGTCAAAATAAAAGATTATTGTAGGTTCAAGAAACTGCTGCACCTTAACTTGTAGCTTGCAAACTGCAGCTGTTGGCATGCTGCTAACACTCTTTAAACCAGGGGTGCTCAAACTTTTTCCCTTGGAGGACCAAAACTGAAACTTAATGGTGGACCACATGCCAAAATGAGCACCTATTGTACTGTATTGTAAAAGTTCAAAAATGGAACAAGGATCACAGGTTCCCTTAACTGCCTAACTCCCTGCGCAATCAGTCTGACCGCCTTGCTCATATTGTGTGAAGTAAATAATAAATAGCTTTATTACGTGTTTGAACATATTTAAAGAGCATATTTACCTAAATAAATAAATAAATAAAACAGCATACATATTTTTTTAAATTATAATTTTCTTTTTGCTAGAAATATCTGGCGGGTCAGCTTTGACCTGCAGGCCCCACTTTGGGCAGCTCTGCTCTAAACTGCGTCATGAAGAGGAAGAGTCTAACTGTGATCAGATTAATAACTGGGCCGGGTCATTATTTATGAGACATATACCACTGGGATCCTCAAAGGATGAGTAAATTTATTGTATCCTTCCTCGCTCTCATTACGTAGTTTTATGGTGGCTCAGATTTTTATGTGGTGTTACTTTACTGATTAATGAGAAAGGCAAATGTTAACTGGGCCTCAAAACAGATTGCAGTGAGAGATGGTTAGACAGATTTTAATTGAGACTGGGGAGATCAGAGGAGCATCTAATCTGCTCTATCAGGGACAGACACTGTTAACACATAATACCATGTGGCTGGTATTTTAAGTGGAAGCCCAGATCTTGCCAGGTGTTCTACAGCTGGGCGTTGAACGCTTAAGTGAGTCACTACACAAACTGTCTGGTATGTTGTCCAGGTGGTCAATGGAGCGCTTCGTTTTAAGTGAAACCAGGCTCTGGAAGCTTAAACCCCCTCCACAGAAAGCAGCTGAATATTTCTGCTCTATCACTATCAACCAGCACACAGCAGCAAGAACAATGCACTAAATTTGCTTACAACAGCTTACAACATGTATGTGCATGTTTAAACACATTTTTCACATCCTTTTTTGTACATTCGGTATGATCTTCCATAATTATACCTCACAGTGCACATTTGCATCCATTTATCACATCTAAAAATGAGTGTGCATGCTTTGGATTGCAGAACATTTTGAATTTAGATTTGGCTCAGTGTGTCCTTTGGCTGTAATTGCGTTTGCATTGTTGTCACTGTGTTTTTCGTCTCTGCCAATGCTATGACCTCCCTCCATAGGGATCAGTGGACATTGGTGTGATAAATAAACAGACATCAAAATGTATTGTTTTTTCCATGATGCAACACAATGGTCGTATGCATGTTCTGATTTGCACTTACTTCTTGATTCCTAAGACATGTAAACTGGGAAGACTGAACACATCAGTTTGGGAAACACTTTGGGAAAAATGCTTAGTGGGTTTCTTGGTGGTACCTCTTAAGTTCAGCAATTACCACATTATATCTCATTTATTTTAATCCAGACAAAAAAACAAACTGTAAAAATGACAGGTTTTGGTTCAGCTTTGGCCTGGCACAGTAGATTCCCAGAGTCTGGTTCCTGTTCAAGGCTAAGTGTTTCTAAGCTAAGCTAAGATAACAGACAACTGGCTGTAATGTAGCTTCATATTTACCGACTTTGGACTTTCTTATAGCGTGAGCTGGGTGATTCCATTGGTTTTGTGCATTTACATTTCTAAAACATTCCACCGCCTCTAAACATTTAGAACTACGTCTGATTTTCAGGAATTGATAACCAGAGGCTTTTAAGGGGCCTCGAAGGCGCCACATACACCCAGCGGTTAGCAGGTCAGTTTATAAGTCATTTGTTTCTTCTCAATTAGGCTCAAACAGGCGTGTGTCATGGGTCATCAGTTGTAGCGAGAGTGTCATCTTTAAAGATGACAAGTTGTTGCTGAGGGAGAGGATAACGGTGCAGTCTACTAACCTCCTGTCACACACGGGTCAACTCACCAACCCCGACGGGGCTTCAGGACAACATCGATGTTGTTAACGGGGTCACGCATTTTTAAGGAGATTTGAAACGCTTGTTTGATGTGACTTTGATCCTGACTGACAGTTTCAAGCTTGTTTACCCCACCATCGACCCATGTGTTACTGCACGTCAGGCCACCGGACAGGTGGGCTTCCCTCGAGATGTCCACAGAGATCTGCAGCGTGATGGGTTGTCAGGCTGTCAGGCTCCTGCAGCTGTAGATCCTCAGAGGAGCAAGGTCACTAATCTCGTAAATCCCCAGAAGGCCAGAGGAGAGTATGCAGGGTCAGAGCACAAACCTTTCACTCAGACCAAGGAGGCTGATACAAAGAGCTAACCGTGCTCTCGCCACTGTGCCAAGCAGGGCTGCAGGGCTGCCAGCCACTCCAGGTAAGCTTCAGTGGAAGCACAGGCTAAAGTCTGTCAGACTTCAAACAGCTAGCCACGTAGACTCTGGAAGATCTTCAGAGATCCTTGGAAATCTCTGAAGGTATGAGCGTGTGCTTTATGCCAAGCTCAGAGCACATTAAATTTCTGTCTGTTATGATGGTCCATGTGTCAGACTTGGCGACTATAGAGTCATAAATTCTGGCCAGGACTTGACTGAGAGGCAGGCGGACTACACGTCGGCCCCCGACCAATAATAGCTTGCTGTCTTTCACGACATGCATGATGTCACCAGGAAGGAAGTGCCAGGGATCGACTTCTGGGAACATGAATGTAAACAAATAATGGCGGTGGGTATGAAACTGGCTGTCTTGTGTTCAGACAAGCCTAAAAGAAAGTCTGTGACCTTTCGTCTGTTTCACAGTTGCACCTCATGGCATCGACATCATTCCTCTTTCATTTCACTATGTTTGCAGGTGTGCAAGGAAGAGCATTCTGTGCTCCTGTTGGTCAGCATTTTGAACACATTGTGGAATTCGTTGTGGAAGGCAAAAAAATTCTAGCAGGCTAGTCTTTATGTTGGGCTGTTGTCAGGCGTCCTGATGCGATTGAAAACACTTTGCAGGAAAAAACGACCAATTGACGCGCCTGACGCCCATCTCTGTTCACCCTATGTCTGTCAGGTCGGACTATTATCAGTCTTATATCATAAAGTCTGAACCTGCCATTGGTTCTCCTTTGGATATGATCCCTGTTTTTGCATCTAATTGTCTCCATTTGTCAACAGGATGTAGCGTTTTATTTGCAGGTTTACATTTCAGCATCCACATTTCGGCAAAATATCCCCTCATGTCAAAGCTGATGTACAGACCCCTTCAGGAAGGGCATGTATTCAACCCTCAATAGGACCTACTTACATAAGTTACCTGCTTGAACAAACAGACCCTAGAGAAGAAATTGCAAACTGGACCCGGTGCCCAAATAAATGTTTGCATGTGGTTCAGGGCCAAAGATCTTGAGCCACAAAACCAATCCACATGGCTCGTTGGGCTCGACACAGAGTCTGTGTTCACTTGCTTTTAAATATATACTGAACCATTCATCTATTCTTTTCCTATGGGGTTTATTATGGGGTATTATGCAAAATTTCAGAGAACTTCAGAAAACAGTGCAGCCCCATTCTCTGGAATATAATAGTTGCAGATAAGACCAATAATATAAAGTGTTCTTTTCCTGTGTTGAAGTTCAACAGGACAGCAAAACAAAAGTGCGGTAACACCATGCACTGGTTTTTAAGTAATTATATTTGAAGCAGTAACCTCTGCTGCTGCAGACTTGCCGCGTCAGGGCAGAGAACTGTTTTGGTGCAGGGTGAAGAGGAAAAACAGTCCGGTCTTTGTACCTGTGGTAAAGTGACTGCATGAACTGTGGCCTTCACTGAGGAATTACAGAAAACTTTCACTTACGAGGAGCCTTTCACAAATCTCAGAGATGTACCACAGAGCTCTGGAGTGGGGTCTTGGTGCCACCTCAAGTGTAAAGTCTAATATCCACATCTCATCCAAATAATATCAGCAGACCCAGTAGCTCCAAAGAATGTGGACCCTCCTGTAGACCTCTATATGCATCATGCATATATTTATGTGTCATCAACCTCATGCGGTAACATGAAAGTTGTTCTTTGGTGAAATAGCAACAAATGGGCCTACTTCTGCGAACCAATATTACTCCTGAGAGACTCAAGCCGTTTGAGTAGCAGGTGTGAACATGCTGTGGGCAGGCAGAAGTGGTTTATAGGGTTTTGTTACTGGACCTATGCCATCCTCACCTGTAAGCCAGCTGGATGTTGCTTTAAATTAGCTGTCCTGTTTCTGAAAAGAGGCCAAGAGTCTGTATTTTTTATCCGTTTAGCTTCCCATTGAGAGCTGATTTGATAGGCTTGTGTCTAGAGGCGCTGTCACAAGTCCACCAGCCATTATAGAGGCAACATGTAAAAAAAAAGGCCAGGCTCTGACGAACCTCCTTGAACAAACTTTGTCACAGATTTCCTTTTGACAAGTGAAAGCCATGTCGGCCAAAATCTTGTGTCTTGAAATAACTGTGAACTAAAAGGAAGTATAGAAAAAATTTGCTGCTGTGAAGGACATACTTTACCAACATCATGCACAGGTTGACCCAAAAAATGACAGGCGAGCCATTTACCTCCACACTGTGTGGAGCCTTCATACAAGCAGTCCCTGTGTCTCTGGTTTAGTGACAGGGAGAGAGAAAGTGTGTAGAGCTTTTTAAGCAGATCCTGTATTGGTCTCTTGACCTGGTGTATGTCCTCTGTGAAGAGAGGCTTTGTTGCGCTCAGACAGCTCGTAGCCTTTAACACACACCTCCATAATAGCATCTGTGTCTGTGATTTTCCATTTGGAAAATTGTGAGCTTTTAACCTCACATCCCAGACTTCGCTCTTCATAGAGAGAGGGAGAGTAATCGTCATAAGCCTAATGATACAGTGGCCTACTGTGGCTGCACTGTGATCGCCAAGCTTCGCGCACACGTGCCAAAGCATACAGGCGAGAGTTAAGCTAATCTCGATGTCTTCCTGTAACGTGCTAACGCCTGAGCATTGTACAGTGTGCATGTATATGTCACTGCTGTGTGCTTAGCTCAGCAAACCTCAGATGTAACGTATATGTATAAAGGCGCGAAAACATCTGGGCAAATATGAACCGTTTGCAAGATCCTGCCCTCACATGCTTGTCTCATGTCTAAGAGTCACAGGTTTTTTTTTGTTGTTGTCCTTAGCACCTGTTGAATGCAGGTTATTCCTTGGCCTTTGACCTGTTAGCTTAGCTGCAGTGTAATCTCAGTAGCAGCTGTCCTTCACAGTGAGGGCACGACACGCGCTGGTCGCTTTCTGTCAGACGGTTTAATCTCCTCACTTTCACTGTAAGAGGATGGCGTTCCTAACCACTAAAGGTGTGAAGATCATTCATGAAAGCTGCATTAACAATAATGCCATGACTTCCCTTTAGAAACAAGAACGCTTGTCATGCAGTAAAGACCAACACTGGCACAAGCATTTCTATACGATGCCTCCCACAGCCATTATCACATTATCCACTTTAACCCGAAGACTCGTACCACAGAGGCATCAGAAAGCCTCCGTCTCCCCGGGCTCATGCACAGGGATCACTGCAGAGCTGGAGCTGTGTCGTGTGGCGTCTCTGGGTGAAGGCAGGGGCGAGCGATGACTGGGTTCAGTGTTTGCTGCTGGACGGGTGACAGTCGGGGTCAGAGGTTCACTTCCCCCTCAGCCCCGTCACTCTCTCCAGACTGGCTTTTCGGAGGCTCAAAGAAAGGGTTTGATGAGGAGGACTCGGAAGCACCGAGGCATCTGGCAGCAGCAGCAGCAGCCCTTCCCTCCACATCCTGAGGGCCAGCAGAGCTGCTCTGTGGCAGCCAGGGGAGGGAAACAAGGTGCACACTGTGATCTAAACACCGACTGAGGGGGGCGGTTCAGGTTACCCCTTTGATAGGTGTTTTTGCCACAGAGACGCTCACTGTGAAGAGGAGAAGAGTGGAGGAGGGGTGATGTGATGCAATTGTAAGTTTACATAGAACAAAAGGATTTTAATTAATAAAATTAGACCAGCATGTGTTCGCATAACCCCAAAGTCCCCACCAATAAACGGTTTGTTTCAGGCTGTAATGCTGTAAATCATATGGGAGGGTTCCTCACACTCATAGAGGGCCAGATGGTCTCACGCTGACATCAGGTCACAGTAAAGTTTTCAGTGCACACTTTGGCTTGCACAAACTTAATGATACTTAATATGATACTTCTGGCCTCAGTGTACATTTAGACGAATGTTCTCGACATTTTAGCTGCATGCAGTCACACTGGCAGGACTGCAGTCATAACCTGCACGACCCCTTTTAAATGGAGACGATTAGAGAAACTGGAACGTGTCTCTGGAGAGGAGGTGCTGGTTCTGGTGCAGAAATATGTGCAAAAGTTTTTTTTTTTTAAATGTTTAGGATCACGTAAATTGTTGCCAGACCATATACAGAACAGCTTACTCACCAACTGCCTCTACAATGAGACAACATAAAGTCACATCATGTTTCCCATTTTAGGATTATGCTTAATTCATGTTATTATTATTATTAAAAATAATATTTTATAATATTGGCCTTCTTGCAATGAGTTGGATGAAACGAACGGTAAATATGAAGCTACAGCCATCAGCTGATTAGCTTAGCTTAGCATGAAGACTGGAACAGCTAGCTTGGCTCTTTTACATTTAAAGTTCATCAGTCAACACTCTTATCTTGCTTCTTTAATCCGTACAAAAACAGTTTTATGGCGAGTTGTTTGCCAGATTATTTCTTGACCGAGCTGTGACTTCATGGAGTTAGTTTAGAAATGCATCAGTTGCTGGTAAGTAAAGTTTTGTTGACCGAGCCAGGCCAGCTATTTCCCCGTTTCCAGTCTTTGTGCTAAGCTAAGCTAACCTGCTGCTGTCTGTAGCTTCATAATATCAATCTGCTCATAGCATCTATAATAAAATAATTCTAGTAACACATGTATCAGTATTTAATTAGCTGAGCTAAGCTAAGCTAACACAAATTTGGAAGTTTCATATGCCACATGTGATCATCATTGTTTTTTGTTTACTCTAAGATCATCAGAAATGTAAGAAATGGTTTTGGCTGTTTAACTTCAGTCATTATACTGTGTTGATGTCTAGGTGGAAAAGTTCAGCATCCAGCTTCCGAGTTGGCTGCTAAACAGGACGGCATTCACATAAAATATTTACAGAAAACCGCAGTGGGGAAATAAATGATTAACAAATATCAGCAGTTGCAGAGGAAGCAGTTTGTAATTTGATAAATTGCTCAGACTTGGTGTAGGTGTGGACTCTGTCGAGGGCCCTCAGATGTCTTTGTGTGAGACGAGTTTTAGAACTAAGACTAATTAGTTTAAGATAAATGAAACCCTACAAAGGTTATTTCCATTAGTGGACAAGCTCACCAGACATTTCCCTGTTGGCCAGGATTTCCACCCAAATTCTCCATCTGCTTAGTTGTTAAGAAATAGATAGGATTACAGGTGCAATCATTTGGACAGTGAGTGGTGAGGTATTAGTCACTGCATCTAAGCTGGATTTAAAATGAACTGATGGGTCATCCCTACTGGTGTAACACAGTAGTGTCTACTGAGAGCAGGCGAGAGCAGAGCTGCTGTAGAGGGAAGCAAGGATTCATGCCTTGGCATCGAAACACAGGCCATGGAAATAACGCTAAAAGGTTTTCCTCTGAAGGTCGTGAATATTCCATGGAGGAATAATAACCTCAGTTCTCTGCATACAGAGCCTCCTCTGTCCGAACAGGGCGAGACCATCATCGGAGTCTACCTGTTAGTGTTGGGTAAGTGAGCCATCATATACTGGGATATAATGAAACGTGCAGTGTAGGGCTGCAGTGTTTCATTTGTGTGCTGTGTTTGGTTTGAGGTTGAAATATTGTAGTAGAGCATGGACACTTTAAGAGCAGGAGAGTGCCCATTGTAAAAATCATCCCAATTATCCATTGTGCATCATACTTCTGAAAACATCCTAAATCAATATCTATTAAAAGACATATATGAGCGACTTACAAATACTTAAAATATTTGCACTTAATTTCAAACATATTCTAAATTATTGCAAAAACATATTCTATGAGAAACTCTTCTCTCCTTTAAAGGCCTATGATACCAGCAGGAAAGAGTCACCCGCTAATGTTGTTCCTCTTGTTCCAAAGGCCAGTCCACCGCTGACACAGACAGTTTGTGTTGGTGGCACTGTTTGTCTGCTGGCCCACATCAGCTGATGTAGCTCAGGGATTTTGTCTCACACAGAGACTGAGTTATAAAAAGACAAGGGATACTCTTGGCCTTTTGCCACCATTATATAAACTACAGAGTGAAATGATTTATCTCTGAACTTCCTCTATTCTGTGCGCTATTCTAGTCTCTGTTCTATAATTATTGAGTTGAACTAAGGAGCTTAGCAGGTAGCACGTTGGTAGAGGTCAGCAGCTAGGAACGGTAGCACTCTGCTCTACTCTGCTACGCTATATTTAATTCTATTCTACTATGCTCTACTTTGTTGTACTCACAGTGACTCTACAGTACAATGCTCTACTCTAATCTTCTCTCTCTCTCACCCTGATGTCTTCTATTATGCCATACTGTACTGCACTCTGTTGACTCTAATCTACTCTATTACTGCTATACTATACTACACTGCACTACTACTAATACTATAAGACACTATACTTCACTACAGAATACTATATGACACTACTCAACTATACAGAGCTAAAAACTTATGTATATGCTATAAGCACTTTGCTGCTATTCACTGCAGTCCTTTCTGCCTAAATACAAAATAACACAATAAACACTCCTCTACTGTACTATATCAAACATTAAAATCAGTATTGTTTGTACACTCAAATATACTATACAATATTCAACAAAAATCTACTACTACACTAAACTCTGCACAACTCCTTTCTCTTCCACTCAACTATACTATGAAATTATCTTATACTGTTCTATACTATGCAATACAAATCTACTACTTTACCGCAATACTATACTACTGTCTACTACTACTATACTATATTCTACTGGACTACACTGTACTATACAATACTACAAAATTCTGTACATAACTCTACTCTGTTCTACTCTACCCTTCTCCATTTAACTTTACTATATTCCACAATACTATACTGTACTACACTATATTCGACTGAACTACATTATACTAAACAATACTACACTATACTATGCACAACTCTACTCTACTCTTCTCTACTCCACTCCATTTTACTTAACTCTACGCTACTCTACTATATGATAGTAGAGTATACTGTACTGTACTATGCTATACCAAAGCAGTGGTTCACTAAATGTTCTCTGGATATACTGCATGTTTGTCTCACTGTAGGATGGCTGTCCTGGTTTGGAAACAGTTTAGTGATGTTCGTCCTGTACAGACAGCGGGCCTCCCTTCAGTCAACAGATTTCCTCACTTTAAATCTTGCCATCTCCGATGCCAGCATCTCCGTATTCGGCTACTCCAGAGGGATCCTAGAAATATTCAATATCTTCAAGGATGATGGGTATTTGATCACCTGGATCTGGACCTGCCAGGTAAACCACGCTAAGACAATACTTCATTTAAAAGAGTTAAGTTCAAAAGACTTGTTTGCTTATTATTATCAATAATCTCTATATCCTTTCAATTTTTCCCCCAAATATTTAGTTATTGTACATTTTGCAACATTAACACTCAGTGAAATCCCAGGAACATCTGAATGTGATGACTGTGCAAATTAAGTTAAAAAAAAACAGCAACAACAGCACGTGAATGCATCTTCTCTCTGGGGCCAATCCCAATTAATGCAGCACATTAAAGGAATCTGAGGAAGTCTTGCAGTCCAGTGAGTATGCGTGTGAGTGTGTGTGTGTGTGTGCGTATGTGCAAGGGATTATGCTAGTAGCCATGTGGGCTGGAGGTTAAACCTGTAATAAGATTACCAATGTGGAGGCCTTTAAATGGGGGAAACTCTTCGAGCAGCATGGCACCTGTCAACAACCAAGCAGGAAACTAATAAGAGCTGCAGGGAGGACATTTGTTGTATAATTTAACCAAATGCTTTGACTGCATGTTGCTTAATTCTGAAAAGTGATTTATATTAAATTAAAAGACGAGTTCCTCTGTATGATTTCTAACATGTAGTGTTCATGTCTATGTTTCCCTCCCCTGAAGTCTCAGCTTGAAATGAAATAGCTGTCATACTTTAGCTTGGAACTCATCCAGGGTATTTTTCTTGCTCAAGGCTAGCTGTGGTGGAAATCGTGATATCCGTGCTGCAGCGAGTGAAGGAAAACAAGCTGGTGTAACCAGAACACTTTCGGCCTCAGTAGCATAAACCCCAAAATCTGAGTGGGAGAGACCCTGTGAGTAGAGGTCTGCTGCTCCCAGGCTTAAGTACAGCCACTGAGGTGACCTCACCTCTCAGGCATCCAATCTCAGATTTTCAGGTGAAGGCGATATATTGGGATAACAGTACGCCCCTCTCATTTCACCTTCCCCTGGGAGAGGTGGGCTGAGAGATGGAGCGTCAGTGAAAGATAAAGGAAAAGTAAGAGGTGACAGAAATAGAGGAGGGAAGGAACGGGAAGGTGAATGAGACAGGCATGTGGGAAGCATTAGCAGATTACTGCATGGAGCATGATGGGACATGAACAGTTGCGAGCTGGGCCAGATCCCCGTGTTTTGCACCTCATGGTACAGGATATTATTGAATATGACAGAGCCTTATGAAAGCCTTTGATGTTGGAAAGCGGAATACAGGGAGAGGATTATCAAAGCAGTGTATAAGGTGTATAAATAATACATAAATACTTGTTCTATGATCCAAAATGGCTTTTCTTTTGAGCCAAGACAGAGGCAGAGGTGAAACACTGGTGAGCTGGGAGGATCAATTTCAAGAGGTCTTAAATTCTTATTAAAAAAAAGTACTATAGACTTCTGCTGCATTAAAATCATGCTGGTCTAGACACTGGCTGTCTAGTACTGAATGCGAGGGTGAAAAAAAAAACGTGATGACTGACAGTAATAGGATTAGCACTAAGGAAGATCAAGAAAGTAATCAGTGAGAGACCTCAGCTGATCCATGTCACCTGGAAATGGCACAGTGGGGAGCTGGGTGTCGCACAGTTGTAGCCAGACTGAAACACAGTCGCATAATTCCTTTTAACGAGAGCTGTGATTAAAAGATCATCGTCCCAAACAGTTGACTAAATGCTACAAAGCTTCATGGTTTAATTCATTTGGCATTCATTGAACTTTTTCTCCCTCTGGATTTTTTTGCGGAAATCAAGTTAAAAATGAATTAAAGAATTAAAGCTACAATGAAAGTTTCCGTTTTAATTTCCCCAATGCTGACCCTGCGAGTTTAAAAGCCCGCAGCCCACATCACAGGAAATTCCCTGGGTCTGCAGCGCATTGGCAAAAAATAAGAGGAGCAGGAAGAGCTCTTGAAGAAGAAGAAGAGCTGTAGCGTCTCTATCTGATAAAGACTAAAGCAAAACAAATTCAACAGACAAAGGTCTGGAACAATTAGGCAGGCAATAGATCTATGCCCCGAGGCCTCAACAACCACTTGAAGACATTTTAACGGCATGATGTCACGATGCGCCAACTCATTCTGCTTTCTCTCAGGTAGATGGTTTCTTCACCTTGCTCTTTGGCCTTGCAAGCATCAACACCTTGACCGTTATCAGCATCACCAGATACATCAAGGGATGCCACCCGAACAAAGGTCAGACCCAACCTTCCTGAACTGAAGTGACAGAACATAAAGACAGCTTCAGCCCCATGTCTCTGCCTGCCTCGCATTCCAGCAGTTCTTATCTGACAGAAAAGTGTGTTTTTCAGTGCTAATGAAACCTTATTATGGACTTCAGCTATGGAAATGACTACCACTTGTCCCCAGAAATTTCATTTACATTTGGCCAACATGTCATTAAGTTAATTTGAGGTGACTTTTTCTATTTTCGAGTATAACTGATGCTGAAGAATGTCTTAATTATATGGAAATTGGGCTGAGCCTCTGTTGTCAGCCTGGGATAAGAGTTTTTACTGGGTGTGTGGTAACTCATAAAACACAAGTAATATAAACCTGTGCATGTTTTTTTTTTTTTTTTTTTTTGCATTGGTGGTTAAACTATATGAACATTAGCAGTACATGTGGGATATCATCAACTACACTACTGCAAAGGGCAACAAATGTTCCAAGCAATGATATCAGGTAATGCGGCCTAATAAAGCCAACCCAAGTAACCCATAGCAACAATTGCATTGTACTCTCGCCCAAGCTGTCCTTATCGTATCGTATTGACATAAGATATGTGAGCGCTGCTCAGGAATAGAGCAGGCCGATTGATTTTCTTTCTTCCGCTGAATACAAAGCCATGTGTGCCAACAACAGAGGTTCTTTTCAGTTGCAGATGTTTGCAAAGGCTGTTAATATAAGAAAAGACCTCATTGTTCAATAAATGTCACAATCTTGACATTCATAACAAGTCAAGAATGCTGCATCTTTAAGTGCCTCTCACTTTTTCTGTCCTGTGTTTGCCAAAGTCGTAACACTTAACCTTTTAAAACTGCAAACAGTCTGTTCCGTGTCTTGGGAATATGATGTTGTATTCATCGCACGTTTCCTTGTGTATTTTTGCAGCTTACTGCATCAGCATGAACACCATCGCCGTATCGCTCATCTGCATTTGGACTGGAGCGATGTTTTGGTCCGTCGCTCCACTGCTGGGCTGGGGCAGCTACACAGGTCTGTTCTCACACACTAACCCACCAAAAAGACTATAAGGCTTTATTTTAAAAGCCTTGATCTGAACTTTGTGTCTCATGTTCTTCAGATCGAGGTTATGGCACCTGTGAGGTGGACTGGTCCAAAGCCAATTACTCCACCATCTACAAGTCCTACATCATCTCCATCCTCATCTTCTGCTTTTTCATCCCTGTGATGATCATGCTCTTCTCCTACATCTCCATCATCAACACAGTGAAAAGCACGAACGCCATGTCAGCTGATGGCTTCCTCACCGCCCGTCAAAGGAAGGTGGAGAGAGACGTCACAAGGGTAGGCAAAAACAGGGGAAAAAATTCCAGTTTGTTTCTGGTGTTTTTATTGGAAGGACTTGATTGGAAAAGCAAAACGAGACTCTTTAAAGCTCTGCTTAAAAGTACTCTGTCTGTAATAAACCTCCTCTCACGTTATTCCAGTCCTGACAATTGTTCCCTCATGTTTCTCTTCAGATTTCTATTGTGATCTGCACAGCTTTCATCATGGCCTGGTCGCCATATGCAGTGGTGTCTATGTGGTCAGCCTGGGGCTTCCATGTGCCAAGCACAACCAGCATCATCACCCGTCTCTTTGCCAAGTCTGCCAGTTTCTACAACCCGCTCATCTACTTCGGCATGAGCTCCAAGTTTCGCAAGGACGTCTCCGTTCTGCTGCCGTGCACGCAGGAGCGAAGGGAGGTGGTGCGTCTGCAGCACTTTCAAAACATCAAACCCAAGGCTGAGGCCCCGCCCCCACCCGAATCACTTCCTGTCCAGAAGCTGGAGGCGAAATACGCCACGGGAGAGCTGAACCAATGCAATCCTGACAGCGACTCAGGGGTCAACAGCCCTCCTCAGACTCCTCCATCTGACACACAGGAGGTCTTCCACATTAACCTGCCCTCGCACATTGAAACATCAGAGTACTGGTGTGACAGGCTCTGAAGGACTTGAATACTTGAATTACAAGGGGTGATTAAGTGTATTTTTGTATCTTTTGGTCTTACCCTTGTTAATGAACTGTATGTGTAACCAATGTTAATAAATTATTTTCTGAATCTCAAGTGGGATTTCACACCTGTTCATTTCTAAATGCTTCTTAAGCAATCATTCAGTCCAAATTGGCAAAATGGCAAAATCACACAGAGAGATCCATAACTGACTTTCCTGAATCTTCTCAGAATACCTCCAGCCTGTGAAACGTGCAGTCACTAACATAGCGAGGCAAGAGATGCACGATAACATCTGGAAACACTGAGCTGTCCTTAACTCAGTTGAAGCATGTGATGGCACAAAATTCTGCTGCTTCCCCCTGCTACCCCCGAGGGCACTCATGCCATCCGACCTGCAATACATGCCACATACTCTGGGAGATGCCACACCACACTCGGTCAGGAAGGTGTCATTTCTCATCTCCATTCATTGAAGCATCATCACGTCAGTCACCCAAAGTCAGGTTGGAGCAAAGGTTTCCATGAAAGGAAGCTTCCTTCCCTCTGTGGCTCTACTTTTGCATAAAACTGAAAACTCTTCCGCAGGCTCATGGGTGTGGGTGTGGTGAATTAGAGCAAGTTTTTTTTTCTGCTGACAAGCTTTCAAATTAATGGCCCCACTGAAAGATAAATGGGCAACCCTCAAATAGCACCTGAGCTTTTTTCCCAGCAGCATCAACAGGCAATTTTCTACTTGAGCCATGAAGGTTTAATCTAAAAAAAAAAAAGTTCCTGAGGTGGTTTTTGCATTTCTGCAAAGACTATAATCACACACACAATGAGCTCTTTTACAGCAGCCCTTAAGACCTCTGAATCAAAATGGCAATCAGCTTCAGCATAACCATCCATATGGTGCATAATAGCAGCAGCTTGTGCGCCGATCTGCATAAACCAACAGACTCTCCCTGTTAGAGTAGTAGAGACTGTGTGTGTGTGTGTGTGTGTGTGTGTGTGTGTGTGTGTCAGGAGGTACTGTGAGGGTGCACACGCACTGCAGACCACAACAGCAGACACACAGACCACAAAGTGACAGTGGATGTGTCTCACAGTGTCTGATTCTCAGGCAGGTGTTGTTTGGTTCGTTCGCTGGAGGAGGAGTGATTACTCTGGTGAGAGTTTACGCGCTTGTTGGTTGTTTTATTTCGCAGGCAGACAGTGAGATGAGCGGGTTGCAGAACAAATAAGCAGGCTCTCTCTTAGAGAAAAGATGCAGCTTGAAGTGTGATGCATATAAATTCAGGAGCGTACTGCATTTGCTGGCTTTTTGTGTCAAATATACAGTGGGCTGCTGGCGCTGCTTTGGTGCTGGGTGCCAGGTCTCCGCATCCTCTCCTGATGGCCCCGGGTTACTGATTCTCTTCTGCCTGGGTGAAGAGCGTGGTGCCTGAAGTGGGACGGGCAAAGAGGGGAAACTCTGGCCCCGTCCCGTTCTCCACTTTTAATGAGCGCTCCGATCATGCAGGAGTAAAATTTCAGGTGGAACAGCGCAGAGCTTGCACACACGCCCGCTCGTCCAAAAGTGCTTTTCAGTGAAAGAGTAAGGATTCGCGAAAAGCTGCGCAGGGAATTACTTTTTAGGAACGCCTGGAGGACTGTTTTACCTTCTCAGGTAGGTTCACCTTCGTTGCTCTACGTGAATGAGGATTTTGAAAGGAGAGCCGCAATTCAGAACTGATATCGCGTTTGCTGCTGCGTGGCGTGAATGAGTTATCCACTTTTTAAATGATGCGTAATTGCGCGTAATTGATGTCCGTCGCGCCCAAGCGATTTTTTTGGTACTTTCGTTAATCAGGTCTGTGCGGAATTTTAACCAACACTACATCAGGTCTCTGCGTTTTTACCTATTAACACGTTTTCTTTGCATTTCATGACTCTGGTTCATTTCAGCTGAGCTTGTGAGATTTGACAGGCTGCTCAAATGAGCGTACCACTGCTTAATTCAATGTTTGTTTTACTTTCTGTTTATTTATCTTAATTTGTCTTTTTCCCTCCAGTAAACACAACCTTCCTCTTTACTTAAGTAAGTTTTTTTTGTTTTGCTTTTTTTTTTTTAGCTTGATGAATTCAGTCATGACATGATCATTCCTAACCTGTGGAAAATGATCCAGCTTTTATTTTTGTTATCTTTTCTATCAGGAAAGCTTGAGCCTTTATTTTGAAAAGACTCATTTTGCGAGTATAATAATAAGCAAACCTGAGAGGTGACATCTTCAGCTTTTGCTTTTTCCTTCTTCTACATTGTGTTTGGCATTTCTTTGTGTTTTCTTTCTGACATTTCTGTACGGTCTGAAGGAGCCTGATCAAGCACAGGTGGTCTGTACACAATATGTCCAGCAGCACACTGCAGGCTCTGGCTTGCACTTGAGCCAGTGCCAAGAATTAAAGTAATTCAGCCAGTTCTGTGCTCGATAAACAAACACTGTCCTAGCAGCGGCAGCCCAAAAGGCTACAGAAATGACCTTGTAGAGACATGTTGGCTTTCATGTGTGTGTGATCTCGCCAATGGTTCTTTAGTTGGCTTGTTGCTACAACACTTGGCACATCTAACACGCTTACAGTACATTTCTGACACCTGTGAATGCGGGGATTTAACACTCCCTGGCACTGGGTGTGTGCAAATACTGTCTCACTTCAGGCATGCCATCACTCAGGAACACTGTGAAACTGAGTTCAGGGCTGGCCATGAGACGCACATAAGCCTCAGTCCCCTTTAGTGCTTAACCCTCGTTGCATTCACGCTGGCCACCCCAGACAAGGAATGTGGCTGCTGCTGAAATGCAGGAAGACTGAAATGAAGCCCTTGTGTTTTGGCATGAAGCTGCACGGCCCTGAATTTCACCACCAATGATGAAAAAGCTTTTAGGGGTGAAAATGTGAAATAGTTTCAGCGTATTATCAATGCTTATCAACTACTTCCTTTACACACATCTAAGACTGCGACGCAGCAGTCACAGGTGTGTGTGGTCTGCCCACGTTTCTTGACTCTGTTTGAAATAAGCACAGACAGCTACTGTACATCCTGTTTGCATTATAGCCACTGCATTCCTGTGACACTCCTGCCAGGTGTGATGTACATCCTGCATTATCAGCTGTCTGTCTGCAGGATCTGAGAATGTCAACAGCAGACCAGTCTTTGTGCAAAAAAGCTCGGCCTTGTGTAATCTTAGTTAAGGTTCTTCTGTGCATGTAATCCACATTGTAGTGAGAATGTTATCCCGAATTGAGTTGCGCTTTAATTCCACAAACTATGTGACCTGTCTGAGCTGCTGGGATCAGCAGGCCCCTGCACAGAACCTTTCATCTTTTGCAGTGGCTGTGAAAATCACTTTGCTTATTCTGTGTACGGATTCTCAAAGTTAATTGTCAGTAATCAAACAAACTGCCAACAGTTTGTTTGATTTGTGTCTCCACCCAGCAGAAATGGGATGCAGGAGATGCTCAGTTTGGTGAAGTGATGAAGTATAGCTGTGCTATAGGTGCAACCCATGCCTTATCTAAAGTCTAACACGGGTGAGACGTACAACACATGGGCAGACTGTAACCCTCCCTGTTTATAATTTAAGGTGGCGCTGAGTCTGAAAGCCCTCTCCAAAGCTATCTGAGCATGTGATAAGCTATCCCAGATCTCATTCTCTGTTTATTTCTGATCCTTCAGTCAAACCTGTGAGTGTATGTGTTTGTTTGTGTGTGTGTGTGAGAGAGAGAGACAGATTGTGTCTTTGCAAGTCCCCTCAGGATCTATTATCCACTGAAGGAAACTCCCCACACTGTCAAAGGATATCATTTGCCCTGTGTTTCATTGCTTGGAGAAGGGGGCATTTAGAGGCTCACACAGAGAACACAAATTAAGACGTCTCAAATTATTGTCTTTTTTTTTTGCGCGCTTCATTTTTTCCTACAATGATGTCATGCCTTGAAGGACTCCGGAACCGAGTCCCTGAGCGAAGGCGTCTTTTGGAGATGTGCCTGATAAAAGTCGCTCTACTGTAAATTGGGGAACATGGTGTTCACGGTTTGGATTTCCTCGCAGGTGTATGACAGATCAGTTTTGTAGTTTGTGTTATCCAGTGAAGCGCGCTGACTCACCTCTCATATGCTACCGGTTCGTCTCCTGTAGACGTTCATATCTGTCCCAGCTTGTTCCCAGCCTCAGCTTTCTTCCCCCGCGAGGACAAATTGTAGTCCTGACTGTGCAGCAGTGATGTACCTGTCAAAGCACAACACTGTGGAAAAATCATGTCAGTGCTCATGAATGTCAGATAAAAATGCTGCGCTGCATTAGGGAAAGTCCTACCACTGCTAACTGCAGCTATATTAATTTTTACCTGAACATGATTTGCTATGTTTGTGGTGTGTAGTCACTCTAAAACTCGCATCATTATATGAGAAATCACAGGAAGCACCTCACACACATTCTATGTAGAAGCTGTAATAGAAGCTGTGAATGTCACCTTATGTTGACCAGCCTGGCAGGACTGTGATGCTTTACACCAATGAAGATCCAGCACACGATGCTATCGTTGAGGTGAAAGATGGTGATTCACATTTGAGTTTTAAAGGAATAGTTCGATATTTTGGGAAATGCACTTTTTCACTTTCTTGCCGAGAGTTAGATGAAAAGATTAATATTATACCTGTGTAGTAAATATGAAGTGACAGCTTGGCTTAGCATAAAGACCGCGGCGATAGCTGGCCTGGCTATGTCCAAAGGTTAAAAAATCTGCCTACCGGCTCCTTTGAAAGCTGGAACAAGTTTGTGTCATCCATTCAAAAACTGAAGCGTAAAAAGCGCCAAACTGTTTCTTGGCTAGGCCCGGTGAATTCCTGGGGTCTTGTCATCACTGTGAGGTTTCCGGCCAACCTGCGGTGGCTGCAGAGAGTCGCCACGCCCGGCCAAGTGATGCACATAACCTCCCTTAAAACCACAACTTGCTGTTTTACACTTACACTTTTACGGTTTTGTGTGAATCACATTTTCAGTCTTTGCACTGTACTAAGTTCGGCTAACTAGTTGCTAGCTCTAGCTTTATATTTCGCATAAAGACACGAGAGTGCTATCAGTCTTCTCATCAAAACGAATAAGAGTGTTTTCCAAAATGTCAAATGATTCATGTAAGGAGTCTGTTTCTGTTTACAACAAACAGCAGAATTTAATTTGGAGAAATTGTGAAACTTTTTTACCTGTGATTGACTGATTTTATATGATGATTAAAACATGGGTATAGTATGTATAACTGTACTCCAGCAGGTTAAAAATGCACTAAAGTCAATGATTTACTGCCTTTGTTCATCCAAGGAAGTTTTGCTAAGAGCATTGTTCTCTTTTTCAGGGACGGCCTATTTACATTTACACATTCACACCTGCGAGCTGCTCAGTCCAGCCACAGTCTGATCTGTCGGCCACAGAGTTCCTCAAGGCCAGTAGTTCTATTGAGGAAAGGACTTTCCTCAGCCAGGTTTACCCTCCTGGAATCCAGCCATCCACCTTTTAGTGACTAATCCGTTCTGACATACGCATCAGTGTGAACTGCATCACATCTGACCCTGCCTCAGAGGTCGCTGTATGATCACATGATCAGATTGACCCTGCTGGTGTGTGGCGGCAGCGACAGACAGTGGGTACAGCGTTCCTTTGCTAACAGGGAGGCCTCAGTCATCACCTCCTCAGGGAGGAGCTCCATCCCACCGGCTCGGTGCAGAGCAGGGACCGGATTAGCTCTCATATTAGCTCATCTTCCAAGACACCGTGGAGGACTTCTTTTAGGGTCTGTCTTAGCAGCAGAGGCATCATTACTACAACAGACCTGCAGTGTCTGGAATGATGTCTTGGCGACTGACTTCTGTTCTTCTTAACACAGGCTTCGACTCGATTTACAAGTTTTAAATCTGAATAACAGACAGCAAAAGAAATGTTCTGTGTCTACTGTAAACAGACCCTATTTCAAACACATCCAGCTTGATGTGGTTGGTGTCAAACAAACAAGCCATCTGAGTGAACACAGTTCTCCATTCCTTACACCTTAAATTACATCTGTGTGTGCTCTCTAATTGAGTCTGACTCCATAGATAGAGGGAGGACTCTCACATACAGTGTTGTGATACGGTCCAGATGTTCGCTGTGGAGCTTCTAATGGGCAAAAACTCTCAGCCTTTTGTAAAGAAATTGGAAACAAGCCGATGCTGAAACACAATCTTAGAGAGGAAGGCCCAACACAATAAAGCCACAATAAATGCTTACAAAATCTTTAATTCGCCATATTGGCTTTACAGATGCTAGAAGAGCTCTCTGTGTTGTTACAGTCCACAGTCTGTCTGCTATTTATTCAAAAAAAAGGTGTATCTCAGTGACACAAATTGACTCTGTCTTGTTTCCAGCTGACCCTACACTCGTCACACTCAGAAATGTTGACTTAAGTGTCCCGAGTTGCTTACAGCAGGTAAGCAGGGTGCCGGAAACGGTTTTCAGAGGATACCAGTGAAATTCTGCTGTTTCTCCTCTCTCTCTAAGGTTGGGAGGTTATACAAGGACATCTGCCTGACCTGCTGAACCAGCATCATGAAGAGGGCAGCACTCACCATCGTCTGCCTCGGTGAGCAACCCGTCAGTCTCTCTGCGGGAGCACGCTGGCTTTTAATACAGCGTCCTTTGCTACAAAAAAAGCTCCTTCAGAATGACTTTCCTGTAAATTCACTCCATCAAACAGCAGCATCCTCTGCAACAGAGGTCTTGTGTGTACAGTAAACACGCTGATAATTATGTTACTTTGTCTGCTATTATGCGAAACTCCCTCTGCCTCACCCACAGCGCTCCTCCTGTCCTGTGCTTGCTGGGCCAAGCCTAACGGATCAAAGAACAAGAAACCAAAGCAAGGTAGACATCATCGCAAGCCTCAACCCAAGTCTCTAATCTCTGTCAGTCCCGGGGTACAGGTTCTCGACTGGCTCGCTCCACTGCAGCCGCTTTTAATTCACTTATTCAAAAAAAGGTTCATCTGTGTCTAAATCACTTCATTATGAAAAAGGATTTCAATTTTAATATATAGACTGTGAACAAAGACGTGGATCTTTGTGCTTTGCAGGGCAGAAGGTGTCTAAACATTTATTATAGTCACTGAAATTGCAACTAACAATTGAAACAAAACAACTAACAAGCTCTCCAGAACCAAAAGATATTCAGTTAACTGTCGCACAGTTAACTGTCGCAGTTGAACATCACCTAACAAGCAATGCTGACCCATCAAAAATTCTGTCTTGAACCATCTCGCTCTTCTTCTTCTTTCCCTCCGCAGTTGTTCCAGCCATCGAGTGTGACGTCAGAGCAGGAAAGATCAATCTCCCGGAGTTCATTGTCAAATGTCCCGCTCACTGCAAGGAGACGAAGCAGCAGGTCTATGGGACAGACGTGTTCGCCTCCATCTCCAGCATCTGCAACGCGGCCATCCACAGGTTAACATGGAGGGATGAATGTGTAATAAAGCCTATGTGACAGTCGCAGCTGTCTTTTGACGGTTATATCTGATTAAAAGCGTTGTGTCCGCAGTGGCATCATCACCAACGCAGGAGGAAAGGTGATCGTGAGGAAGATGGCCGGCCAGAACATCTACAAAGGCAGCAATTCCAATGGAGTGCGCTCCCTGTCTCTCCCTAAGTGGAGGGAGTCGTTTGTTGTCTCAGGTATTAGTGATGAAATAAACGTTACGCACACTCGTTTATGATTTGGCCTCCAACAAACAGCCGGCTCTGTTGTGTTTCAGTGGGGAAGCCCAAGAAAGGGGTAATCTACCCATCTACTCTGGACTACGTCCCTTCAAGACCAACCTACGTGAAGACAAGTGAGAGGAGGGTTGTTGTTACACTCACATCATGCATGTATTATGTGAATATGATTTTGGGTGCATTACATTTAGTTTGCCATTGGGTAAACTGACAGATGTCCAGTGGTTCACAATGATAGGACGATCGGATACGTCTTTTTAGACGTGTAGACATTGATAGATAGATAGATAGATAGATAGATAGATAGATAGATAGATAGATAGATAGATAGATAGATAGATAGATTACAACTGATTAACAACTTTCAAGTTGAGATCAACTTTCAAGTAAAGAACTCAAGTAAGTGGCAACAATACAATACAAAATACAAAATAACAATATAAAAAAAATTGTGAAATAAAAATATAGAACTAAGCTGACATCAGCTAACATCTGGCTATACAGGATAAACATCTGAGCAGTTAAATATGGGCACAGTAGTGCATTTGTGCAAAATGACAGTGTGCAACAGTCGGTTTGTCCACACTTGGGTCCAGTTATTTCAACAGCATCTCATTCACTATATTTTAGTAGATAGATAGGATGTTTTCACAGTGAAATGCGGTCATGAAAATGCTGTTGAGACAAAGGAAAAATGCAACCCAGACATTTAAACTCTCATGTTGCAGCAATTTTAGGCCTGTTTTAAGCTCTAGACATCTTTTGGCCTACATATCACCAGATCAGTGCATTCTGGGGACTAAAGGTTACTGGATAGATATCCCTGCGTTTGACTCCGGCATGTTGAACATTGCTCAGGTTGAATGGGGAGTCTGAGCGCAGCAGTCTGGTGAAGAATGTCAAGAATGCATTACTACACAGCAGTTACTGTAGACGTTCTTCCCCCCCGTCCGGCCGTTTTGTACACAGCCGCCTCCATCTGTCGTCTCCTTTCAGGTCAAAAGGAGGCCAAATCCCCCGCGGCCACCACGGCGCTGCCTACGACAGCAGCCCCTGAACCATCCACAGCTACAACACCTGAACCCACTACCACCACCGCCACCACCACACTGGCTCCCACCACCACTACACCTCCACCACCCACTACCACCAAGGCTCGAGCTGCTGTCCATAAAGTCAGGGATGCAGGTGATTTAAACAAACACTTCGATCATACATCATTTTTGAATAGCTACATGCACAAAAAACTCACTCTTCCTTCTAAATCAATGGATCCATGTATGTTACGTGGAGGATTGTGTATTTACTTGGATGCAGGATGCTGTTAATGATCCAGTAATGCCGATCCACACAGATGATCCACTGCAGCCAGTGTGCCGCCTAACTAACAACATTAGCAGCTTGTAACTAGAAATGCTGTTTGGCAGAACAAGCATTCATTTGTGTGAAACTGAGTGATGAAGACGAACGATTGCAGCTGGTAATTACAAGTCACAACTGCAATTATGACAAATTACAGCTGGTCTGTGATGAAGTTACAGTGCTTTCAGTTGCCTGACTGACTGGCTGACTTAACTGTACACTTGATCACCAGACCGTTCATCACTCGTGATAAATGAAACCACTATCAGATGCTAATCGCTGTGAGTCATCTGCCCTGTTTTGGATAGAAATGCAGCTACAGCGAGTAGACAATGCTGCAGTATCTTAAGGTATGTGTGTCAATGAGATGGGCTGTGTGCCAGACAACCTTCCAACCTTTCTCTCTCCTTCATTTTCTGTAACATAATCTCTACCCTTTCCATACTGGCACCCCATTTGTCTTTCTTCTATCCAGGCAGCAGTCACCCATACCTTGCCTCTGTAGCAGCCGCAAGTTCAAGTAAGTGAAAGAAAGCAAACTCGGGTCGACACAGTGGGTTGTTTTTTTTTTTTCTTGGTGGCTCGAGGGGTTGCGGCGGTGTTGCTTTACACTGGGATGCAGAGGAACGTCTTAGAGCCGCGCATGGCGTGGGGAATAGCGTGCATCAGGATTCATCATGTATTGTCTATGACAGGTGGTCGGGTTTTCAAAGCAAGTTTGTCTTTATCGGTGGCACAACTTGTGTACTTAATTAGTGAAATCAGTTAACTTGTTTTAAGCCAAAAACTTAAAACAGAAAATCCATGACCCGGGCTACTGGTTTGTACTAAATCCAAAACTATGTTGAATTTGCTACATTTGCATCTAATTTACATGAGGGTTTTTTTGTCAAAATGTGCCCACGCTCTCTTATTCTCAACATTGGTATAGGACAGTCACAGAATGGTCAAGGAAAGAGTTTCAGCCAAGGTATGTGAATACTCACTGATTCTGCAGCTCTTGGAAAGTCCTTTACACCACAATTCAAGTGAACTAAACCCTGGCATTTCTTCAAAGTATTCAGAGGAAGTGCCTATCCGAATAGATTCCCACAGCGTGCCAGTGCAGGTAAACCAAGCTATAATCTTTCTGATGTGTCTTTTTTCATCTCATTCTTTCATTTAATAGAGAGATGTTTGCTCTTTCTGCTTCTTTTTTTGTACCAACACATCAACTCTGCATGGCATCTCTGTTCTGTATGTGCACAGCTGCTTTAAAACACTTGTACTAGTGTCCTAACACAGGGCCAGACCCGACTGCTCTGGACTTCCGTTCTGTTGTCTTTCCAGTAAAACACCATTGAATTACAGGATTCAGCGATGTTCACTCTGTATTATCAAGCATTTATTATCCTTTTCTGTTGAGTATAATGTAATGTTTTCATGAGAATGACTCTTTAAGAGTCTACAGCCATGATAGCAGCTGTTAGGCTGCACTTGGGCATAGAGGTGCTTTGAGCTAAATGCTAACATGCTCACAAACGCTAATATGCTGATGTTTACAATGTTTACATACCATAGCATAGCATGTAGCATATATCACCAATGCAATAATGGATTGACTTTACCTGGTACTCATGGGTGGAAAACCACCTGAGACAAGAGGTTGTTTTGATCCAGTAACCCAACAGTAATGTAAAATTACAGCAGGATACATGGATGAAGTCAATCCAGTGTTGTGGAGACTTTCTGTGGAGAGATTTTGACCTGATTGTGGTGCTGGATAAAAAATCAGAGAATCACCAAACTCGTTATAAGATACATCCTCAGGGCACCATGAGTTTCTGAACCACATTTCATGGCAATCCATCCACACGCTGGTATCATTTCCTCTTTTCTCATAACAAAACACATGATGTCACTGTGAAATGTGTTAAGCTCATCATGCAGTAGATACGTTACTCTCTTATCTGTCAATGCAGATAAACAGAAGAATGTTATTTCATGTTGTCTCATAATACGTTTGTCTATGAATCTTGAACTCAGGTATGCGCAGACCAGAGGCAGGGTCGGCTATCAGGAGGCAGCCATCCTCTCCAGTTGGCCCAGGTCAGCCTCGTCAGTAACACACACACACACACACAAACACACACACACACACACACACACACAATCAGAATATCAAACAGGTAGACACGGGGAACACTAGTGGGACTGACGGGGAAAGAAGTCTTTGTTGGAACAAGAATCCAGGAGATGCAGATCGCTGTAAGTCTGACCCTCATATCCACACCAATGAGCCCCTGTGATCTTCACCTCAGGGTCACTGCTAATCCACTCCATCAAGCATCTCCGCTAACATTCCTTTCGCGATAACCGCTGTTCTCTGTCATCAGGTGCGTCCTCTCGTTCATGTTTTCCTTCTCTGTGATGAAAAGAGGCAAATGAAGCCGAGCTGTTTAGGCCTGCGTCCACGCCCAGCATATATCCTTTTGTTTTGGATATCATGCTGTGGAGAAAATGCCTTCAGCTTAACTCAGAGCAAAACAGCTGGGCTGCATTTGCAGATGGAGCCCCCAACCTGAAGCTATCTTCTGCCCCCTCTTTCTCGCTTTTTCTTTCTCATTCTATCTGCCTGTCTCTTATTGCTACAAACAGCTTTTAACAGGGTTCAGCCAGCCCCACCCGAGCGGACTCCAACCATGAGCCAGTCCAACCCCGGTAAGTATATCCAGACCCAAAGCGGGAGTCCTAGAACTGCACTGGGGGACACATTTACTGATGTAGAGAAGTAGACAGGTCTGATCAAACAAGAGGAAAACTAGGGCAATAAAACTGGTTGAAATGTTTTATAAAGCAGCGCTAATGTTTACCCTCTGTGGGATGCTGTGGTTCAATGCTTGGCCATCCTCTATAAAGGACAGGCAGAACTTTAACTGTACCCAAGACTGAAAAAAAGACCAGTGAGTATGCCTCAAGGAGGAGCAATGATGTGATATCATTGTCCATCTTGTGCCATATCGCCACTATTCTTAGACAGCAGCAAACTCTCAACTGGCTCTTCTGGGTAAGACCACGATGAGAAACGCGCTCTGTCAGTGCTGTAATAACATCTTATGACAGATCACATCTGGTCTGGCCTCTTTGCCTCCCTTGTAAATGCTTGCAGAGAGGGGAGACATAGATTAAAGCAGCAGCACCAAGTGGCCCGGTGTTGCTCCCAGAGAGACGTGTGACCCAGTCCACAGCGCTGCAGGATCTGGGTCCACTCTCCAGCCTGTCAAGAATAGAAAGCTCTCGCCATTCAAACCAGGCTAGGTTTGGCTCACCGAGGAATGCGCTTCTGTTTTTGTGTCTGTGGAATGCAAAACCATGGATCCCTAAACTTAGACTGAACTATGTCCAGTTAAATGATGGTTGATTGTATGATATGATTTCTAAAACGCAGTGTGAGCTGTTTCAAGCTGGTGCATCATTTATTCGACTTGTCTCTGCAAAGACTTACGTGTGTGAAGTATGAGCAGTGTATAGAGCATCCAGATTGGTAGCTTTTGGATAATAATGTGATACTTTATTGATCCCCTTAGGGAAATTCTTCATGCTTGAGGTCAGAGGTCAGAGGTCAGGATCAGCCACGCAGCAGCGCCCATGTAGCCGGCAGGGATTCAATGTCTTTGTCAAGGATACTCCAGCAGCGTGGAAGCTTGCTGACGCTGTCTCGAGTCTTGAACTCTGATTTATGAGCTTTGCCACCCGGCTGCCCCGAACAGATGTTCAAATTTATTGCTCAGCTTTCTGGAAACATTACGATGCAGTTTAGCCTAGCCTTTGTAATGAGATATACCCACTTGATAACCACGAAGGTTCATGAAAACCTCCCTAAAAGATTTCGGTTTGTTGGGGTTTTTTTTAAAGACTTTCAGAGAAATTGCATTTTATCAACACTCCTGCAAACAAATCGCAAACTGAGCTGCAACCAAAGGTGAGTATCAGTATCCCTGGTCCTGTTTTGACCTTCTGGCCGCAGTGGTCACTGAAGTGGCATGATCAGGAGAGTTAAACCCAATCCTGTTAAAGCACCTGTTTCATCAGAAAAAACAACACTACTGTCTGCCATATAGCACTGTGCCTTTGACCAGCAGCAGATTAGGCTAATCTCAGCGTCATACTATCTACACTGTCCCTGGTTTGACACCAACTTTAGAATAATACTCCCACGCTTCGCTGGGCTGCTGGCTGGGCTCTCCCAGCCCGTCCCGGTCAACAAAGGCCCTGCTCACTAGCTGCCACTGGATGGGAACCTCAGAGCCCAGGCTGTGTTTGTGTAAGCGACCCATCCACCACAGGGAGGGGTTAACTGAAGTGTGTTGTCATGACTCAGGCAGTTTAGACAGACGTTGCGCACTGTTATGGTTTCGCTCAGCTGTTTGGGCTTCTAGTGTTCGACTACGAGAAATGCGAGAGTCAGGCCGATTAAGCTGCCACATGTTGTTTTTGCCACGTCATAAGTCGAAACTTTGGGTCTGTGTGGATTGTAACGCCAAAAGCAGCAGGTAGAAAATGGAAAAATGTGAAGCACGTTTTCTCAGAGAGTCGGGCTTCGTGTGCCTCTCTACCCTGCAGGTAAAACGAGCGAGGCCGAACTTCACGACAACAGCCTGTAGTTGCTCACTCACCGTCTGTGTGCGTGACTACTGTGTGTTTGGTGTCGAACTCAAGGCTGAACATCTTGTGCATACCCCACTAATAACGTGGCAGGTTTAGTGGAGGTCACAAGCATGCTCCTCCTTGACGCTTGTGCTGAACAGCTTTCTAATCTTCCCCTGCACAGCTTTTCCCAGAAGGGATTGGCCGCCCCCCTCCTTCCCTCGTCCTGATTGGTTCCCTGGAGTTCGACGGCCAGCAGGTACCAAATACAAAACAGATCATCCTTCTTTGGCAACTCATAAACACAATCAAACTTCAATGTAAATGTTTACTTTAATGCTCAAACTGAGTTCTCAAGTTCTCTTATGTCTGGTTGTTGTATCATGTATCACACCATTAGACTACGGTGTCAAGTTAAATGTGAGTGACATTGTATTAACTTACCCTCCCCTTTACTCTCTGTCAAAACAAAGCAACAGGCTACAGCCATGCTAGCAGCTCTGTGAGACTTACACACAGTGGTGCTTAAAGCTAAATGCTAACGTCAGCTAACATGTTGACATCATGGATCTATTCAGAGAAATTCTTAATACATCCATGGTTCTTAGTGACAGTGCTAACATGCAGGTATAATGTTCACTGTCTTAGCTTACCATGTTAGTATGCTAACATTTGCTACCTAGCATTAATAGAAAGTGCAGCAGAGGCTGATGGGAACGTCATTAGTTTAAAGTAACACCCTAAATGTAACCCTTGTAGCTGCTGATGCCTCCACCCTCTCTGCTGTACATTCAGATGTTAGTTACGCAGCGCCAGACTCAGGATACACGTGGAGTGAGACGGACACACCTGAGATGACAGGTAAGCCAGCCTCCCTCAAAGGCAACACAACATGACAGTTTGGCGTGTACGGCCTCCGCTCACAGCGGCAGGCCACTGCGCCTTTAATCTATCTAGGTTGCATGTGCAAACACAGCATGCTTGTGTGAGTGATACAGTTAGGTATCTGCTGACCATGTATGTGTTGAATTGGCTCCGTCTGCGAGTACATGCAATGTGTCTCTCAGGATGTTGTGTTTACATGCCATCTGCCTGCCACATGAGAGGTTCCTGTGAAGTGTGGAAGACAAGAGCATAGGGCAGGTTTATTGTTTGTGCATGTGTGAGAGAGATGCCGTGAGGTGATAATTCTGGACAAAGCCGTCATTTTCACTGGTCTGGGATTGGTTGGGAACAATATGTGACCAATCCCAACCATGGAAATGTGTGCTTTTCCCTCCGAAGTTAATTGTGGGAATACTAATGGGTTTCACAACATCCTCCTCTAGCTCGGGATCACAGGCCTGATATCTCAGAATATGAGCGCTGGTTTTATAACTTTGGACCGTACCGTAAGTGTTTTTCTATTCTATTTATTCGGGACTAACAAGTCTTGGGGTTCAGGTTTTCTATTGTCGTATGTACAGATTGTGCCTCTGGAGATGTAAACCCTCATGAAAAAAGACTTTTGACTGTTTTTTTTTTTTGTTATTTTATGGCACAGAACTGCTTTAATTTCTTTCATGTTTGATTTAGTGTTTAACTGGGGTCTCAAGGTGAGGTTGGTGTTTCTTCATCTAACCTCCGCTTTGACTTATTCGATTAGTTATATTGTAATACACTCAAAACTAAAACAGGTAATAATAATAAAATCTTAAGGAACTTATCTCATTGGGCTCGTTGACAGTTGGGCCATGACACTTAAGGAACACTTTCCATAAGTTAAATAAGATACCAGTTTCAAGTAGGTCTTATATGAAGCTACAGCCAGCAGTCACTTAACTTAGCTTAGCACAAAGACTGGAAACAGGGGCAAACTTGCCTGGCTCTGTCCGACGGTTACAAAATCAGCCTACTTTTTACATTTTGGGTTTTGTACAACTTGAGCAAAAGAGATATAACACGCTTATTAGTGAGCTTTACACAATGTCTACACTGGCTGTGCAGTGAAAGCAGCACATTAGCAGAGCTTTAGCTCGGTCCTCCGCCTGTGTCTACACAGGATGCATTCAGGCACAGCACTGAGTGCAGGTCATTTTTAGGTCATGCTGTCATTTTTGCGGCGCTTAGAGTCAACACACAGTCACTGTAGTAGAAAATAGAGCTGAAGCATAAAAATACGCTTTGGGTGGGGGCTACATGCGTCAAACTACAAGCTGTTGTGCAAATAAAATAAAAACTTCTGTTCGTTTTGTCAGACAAGTGATGATTGAAAAACACAGCTGAAGCACTTAATGTGTTGACAGGCCTTTCCAGGTGCTGGTAGGTGGATTTTATTACCTTGGAACAGGGCCATGCTAGCTGTTTCCCTGTGCTTCTAGTTTTTATGCTAAGCTAGGCTAATCACCTCCTGGCTCAAGCTTCCTACACAGACACGAGACACGTGGTCTCAATCTTCTCCTCTAACTCTTTGTAAGAAAGTGAATAAGAGTATTTCCCAGAATGTTGATCTATTCCTTTACGTGCCATCAAAGGAAAACACACTTGATTTGTTTTTAGTCACATCCTTCACACTAAAAAATACAAACCACTTACAATATGGCCCACTGACAAGACACTGGCATGTAAAAGCCCTCACTTCCAGATTACAGGTCATGGTTCCATGTGTTTGATGACGCAGCCGAGCCACCAAATCTAAGTAGAAGGGACGTGGTTTGCAAAAGCCAGTGGCTGAGCCATTTCCAGCGTGCACCACAAACATAGCGCCACACATCCAACCCCATGAAACATGGTGCCGGTGGGAGCAGGCCGTAATGCCATGGTGTGTTTACGTTAATTTCACATGTGTCGTCTGTCACACTCTGTCATCGCTGATGTCTTTACTTTTAGTGCCTCGTGCCACTGACTCAGATGGCAACCGTAAAGTGCCATTGGATACCACCCATACTAGAGGTGAGCAGTGGTTACCGTAGCTACAAACACCTGTTTGTATCCAGAAAGGCACCAGCTTGGACACAACATATTGCAATGCAAACTTAATTCAGACTTTGCTCTGTCTTTTGCTCTGCTGTTGAGTAAGCGCTGCTTTAGCTTTCTAATTATAAGTAGAGCTGAAAAAGCAGATATCACATTTATTTAACCATTTATGAAGAGGAAACCAAGAAACCTTTTTTTTTATAGCTAGTGTATAATAATCGGTGATAGTTACTTGCTGCTTTGTGGTAGAAATGTGCTAATGCTGAGCTTGTATCTGTGCAGTGGAGCCAGTGGATGCATGGAAGCCAGAAGCAAACCTTTATGAATCAGGTGAGATAGCTTGCACTACTCCTTTTTCTGCCTCGCAAACAAGTCACTTTGCCGGTAAGTCCCCAGTTGTGACTGTAAGTACAAACCAAACCGAGGCTATCCAAGGCAAAGCATCTGGGTTTCTGCTCAGCCTGTAATTGTAGGGATTTAGAGTTGAAGTCAAATGCATGGTTGCTTGGGGATAAAACCAGTTCCTGTTTGGTAAAGTTTTCGCCACAACAAATACCGGCTAAGGTTTAGGATCCCTGGAAAGTGGACAGCTGCGAATGTTCAATGGAAATTTTTACCAAACTTCCAGGTTGACTTTGCAAAAGTTGTAAGTTTTGTGGTAAGAGGACAGAAAATTTAGGAAGGTGAATTTCCATGACACATGATTTAATTGCCCTGGATGGTGACAAGGTATAATTTTAGTTTTTAGAATCCACGTGTCAATGATTTTCAAAGGACACAAAAAACTGGGAAATTTATGAAACCGCTTTCTTAAAATATAATGCCTACAGAGTGGATTTCAGCAGTATAGCAGAATTCTGCGTTGATGTCTTGTATGTTTCTTGATTTTCAGGCTTTAATGTGAGAGAGCAAGAACCTGTACCCAGAACACCTGAGCCTGTGTCACAGGGAGACCCAAGTATGTCCCTCATGCTTATTTTATTACATAATTCAAATAATTAATTATGGCCAAAGATTTTGGCCATCCTTGTGAAAACTGGGGCAGAGTATTAATTTCAATGTCACTGTGTCAAAACCTGTGGCGTGCATTAAAGGCACCCAGTAAACAAACACAGTCATCTTTGCATTCAGTGTTTAACAAAATCCCATTGTATGTATGAATGGATTTCCTTCCTCATAAAATATTTGCAAAGACATTTTTAATTGCATAAAATGAACTGTTTACACTCTTCATCTTCTGTGCCTGTGCTAGCTTGTTGCTATGTTTCGACACAAATTGTCAGTCCGTGAGGGAGTTTTGAGCCGTCTCCAGCAATGTGTAATACTTCACTCATGTGCCTGCACAACACAAACAAAACGGGTGCCCAGATTTAAAAGTGGTGCTCTAAAAAACTCCATCGGGTGCCTTTAATCTCTGCCACGCTGATTTTTTGCTACTACTGCTGCACGGCGTCAAAGTGCAATGTTTTTAATTTCACACATTATGGCTTAAACTGGTAACAAATCCATTTCCGAACACATCATTGAATCTGCCTAAACATTGCGGTGTTTCGTGTTTGTGCAGACTGTAAGGTGGACCTGGCCTTCCTGATGGATGGCAGCTGGAGCATCGGGAAGAGGCGCTTTAAGATCCAGAAGGACTTCCTGTCTGAGGTGGCTCAGGCCATCAACGTGGGTGTAGCTGGACCCATGATGGGCATCATCCAATATGGGTAACCTCACTGATCCTGTTGGGTTACTACGCACCATTTTTAGATTAACAGAAAACAAAAACATGTGGTTGCTTGATGTTTTGTCTGAAGGGATGACCCGGTGACAGAGATCAGTCTGAAGTCTTACTCCAGCTCCAGAGAGGTCAAGTCAGCCATAGATAAGGTTGTGCAGAAAGGAGGCCTCTCCAATGTGGGTGAGTGACCCACGGTCAGCTGCCAGCTACAGTAAATGTCTACACACACAAGTGTGAAAGTGAAACGGGTGTAATTATCGCATGGTTTACTACCCAGGCACATTTTCACATGCAAAGATGGAATTAAATCTAAATTTGCTGCGGGACACTGTCAGCTAAATTACAGTCCTGTTTCTGTAAGCCCTGTTTTTCCTCCGCTCTGACCAAAAAGCATTTGGTTTTACCATCCCGAGGGGGTCAGCTTTCTGAGGGCAACTGCTGTTTTTCTGCTCCGGTTGGTGCGTCAGCATGCATCCACTGCCACATGTGTCTTTATGACTTGCTAAATTTTGCATTCACGTACAAATAGTGTTGTTGTGTTTGCCCAGAAGTGCTCTCTAATCATACGACAGTGTGAGTGGTTGTAAAAGCTTCTATAGTCCCCAACAGGGCCTCTCCCGTTCTGCCATCGTTCAGACTACCAACAGGACTACATGATAGGATATCACTATTTTTGTCATGATATGCAGTTAAAGCAGGGCATGTTTTACAGAGAAATGAACGAAATACACACACTACCATAAGTTTTTATGTTGCATGCAGTTGTGTTTTTTTTTTAGGTTGCTACTGTGCGTATTGGTCAGTTAAGACGTACATCTCCCAAAAAAAACTTCAATCCATTGAATTTACATAATGAGCACTTTTAAAACTCTAATTTTCAAAGTGTCTTTTTGTATAATGTCATACTTTGCAGTCCATGTGTATTTTTATTCACTTGCTGAGGAGCAACTATGTGAATAATGGTTCCACTCCCTCATTTATACCACAGACTTGGATATAAAGTGGCTGTAGCATCTATTTAACTGTCTCCCTGCTGCCCCCTGGTGGGCTGACAGGAAAGGCCCTCACCTACATCAACAAGCAGTACTTCAGCGACGCCAATGGAAACCGAGGAGGGGCTCCTAACGTGGCCGTGGTGCTGGTGGACGGCTGGCCCACAGACAAGGTGGAGGAGGCGTCTCGGCTCGCTCGGGAGTCCGGCATCAACATATTCTTCGTCACCATCGAGGGCCCTGATGACAACGAGAAGCAAAACCTGGTTGAGGCCAACTTTGTTGATAAGGTGGTGTATCTTCACAGAGCCGTGTCAGTGCTTCATGAGAACATGGCAGTTTGAAACAAAGCATATTTGTTATTCCGCAGGCTGTGTGTCGGACAAACGGCTTCTTCTCCCTGCCTGTGGCCAGCTGGTTTGCGCTGAGGAAGGCCGTGCAGCCCCTGGTGAAGAGAGTGTGTGACACCGACCGCCTGGTGTGCAGCAAAACCTGCCTGAACGCCAACGACATCGCCTTCGTCATCGACGGCTCCAGCAGCGTGGGAACCGGCAACTTCCGCACGGTGCTGCAGTTTGTGGCCAACGTCACGCGAGAGTTCGAGATCTCTGACACGGACACGCGGGTCGGGGCCGTGCAGTACACCTACGAGCAGAGGCTGGAGTTTGCCTTCGGCCAGTACAACAACAAGGCCGAGCTGCTGAACGCCATCAAACGCGTCAACTACTGGAGCGGCGGGACCAGCACCGGTGCTGCCATCACCTACGCTGCAGAGCAGCTTTTCAGCAAATCCAAACCCAACAAACGCAAGATCATGATTGTCATTACGGACGGGCGCTCCTACGATGACGTCAGGGCACCTGCACTGGCTGTCCATCGCCAAGGTTAGAGGTCAAACACTAGAGAATCGGAAAAATAAGGAGATTTTAAGCAGATCGAGTAAAGCAGAGATAATTTTCTTGCATCTTTAAAACATTTTCAAACTGCACTAAATAAAATAGCAAATGCATGATGATAATCTAAAAACTAGAAATTTTTACTTCCTTAACACCTAAAGGTTTGAGTAAAAAAGAATCGACTATGTGATTACACATGGAGCTGTTTCCTCCGGTGTGTGTCAGACCACAGCGAGGTGTCAGCCAGCGTGTGTTTGATGTGACAAACACATGTGAGGGCCGCGTTGGTAATCTGCTGTCCCCTCCTTTGATCTAGGTGTCATTGCCTACTCCATCGGCATTGCCTGGGCAGCCCAGGATGAGCTGGAGTACATCGCCACGGACCCCGACAAGGAGCACTCCTTCTTCGTGGACGAGTTCGACAACCTCTACAAATTTGTGCCCAAGATCATCCAAAACATCTGCCAGGAGTTCAACTCCCAGCCCAGGAACTGAGGACGGACAGGTGGAGGACAGGTGTAGAGAGGGACATCTTGATCCTGGTCTTAACAGAACACTGACTGTAAATTTGCTCACTCTGTTGCCCAGATGGCGGAGCTGGATTGGCTGCAGCGCCCCATATTTGAACAGGGAGGGGTTTTGAATTTAGGTGAGGATTTTGGGTTTGAACAAAACAAATCTTAAAGTGAATCAGCATTCAGTCCCAAATGTACAGATGGTGCTAATGGTAAACGGCTTGTATACACAGTTACATACTGACATCTCTTCATACTGTGGTGCAGGTTGTTCTCAGTTGGTGCCATAAAGAGAACAGAGCATCCCCATTTAATAACGGCACTAATCAGTCAGCTTTTATAAAGGGTTTAAAAGGTGTAAATAAGGGTTTTAGTACTGTAAGTAAATCCTTAACTAATGCTTTATAGATAAGTTATAAGCCAATAATCAGAACAACATTTGGGTTGCCAGGTTGTGAAATATCCCCCTAGATGGTGCTAATCCTCTTCTGGCATCATTGCGCGTCATGCAAACCTCTCTAATGCAGCGTTTGTGAGCTGCAGAACATCTGCACCAAAATTCGCTCATTAACAACCAGATTTGATGGATTAGATTTGTAACCACGAGCTTGTGAAAGCAAGTGACACGCAGGAGGAGCCAAAGGGACTTTGCACACCTTGGGAACCCAAAGATTGTTCTTCATTAAAGCGTTAGTAAACGATTCATTAACATCAATAAAGCCCTGGAGTGCAACTTACATAACCGTATTGAAAGTCGTCTTATTAGGAGGTGGTACCAAAATGATTAACAAACATTAAGCTACCTTACTGGGATATGGTGCCTGCAGAGAAATGTAGATTTAAAGCATGCCTAGCACTTCCTCTTATGGCTTAACATACTTCATAAACTTAATAACATGGTGCTTTTTATACAATTCTCTGTAAAGAGGATATACTGTCATAGAATTGGTGCATTTTGATCTTCTTAATAGGAGAGATTTGATTGTAGGGACATTGTTAAAGTTCCTCTCAAAGACTATGGTGCTGATATTGAGTGGTAGTTGAAATGAGGCTTATGCGCGACAAAGCGGGTGTGAAAGGCAAATCAGCAACATGGAGGAAAGAAGTGGACTTGCGTGAGAAGCGAGGAGAGAGGAGCTTTTGTGTCTGAGAGCGATGGCAGGTCATGAGTTTGCTTCTCTGGATTGAAAGCAACCGATCTCATCACTCTTGTTTTCTAATAGTGTGGTCGCTTCTAACATTGCAGGCATTTCTGTTTTGTTGAAAGAGTATTTATGATTTTCTCCCTGTTATGTCCTGTTTGTACATATGCATATTAAAAGCCTTTCGCTAATAATGTTCAGATAATTGATCAATATTTTTTTTTTTGCAATTTTTAATAAAATAAAGAAAATGAAGAGAACTTAAAGTGATTTCTCCTGGAGCCTTTTTTGAACCGAACCCTAAACACACACTCCTGCTGTTCTGTACTCAGTCGGATCTGAAGACAGACATGATGCACATATTTTTAGATTCAGTGTGGATTCCAGTTTCTGAGGATGATCATCCTTTGTACTGATATGTCCAAGAATTTTTTGGCCATAAAGGAAAAAAAGTGCTTCAGAACTTGCATGAAAATAACCACATTTTAAAGTTTTCTTCTGTGTCAAAGTAATTCAGTGATAGTTGTGCGTACACCCACGGGCACACTGCAAACAGGATCAGCCAATAGCCAATTTGGCACTTTTAATGGTGCCAATTTGCCAAAATGTAAATGAAATTAGGCTGAAAAAAAGTTGCTGATCGCATCAGAATTCACTAAATCCATGGTTTCCTCAAGTTGCAAACAGCTTTCACATTTGTCAAATGACCAACATCAGAGCCCGGATAAGATTTTACAGCAGGTTTTATTTTGAACATACTTTCATATACAAACCAGTGACTGAGAAAATGGCTCATTTGACGCTGTACTCTACACGTACAACATCTTGATTGATTTGTTTTTTTTAACCCAGGATCACAGTTTACAGTAAACTGGAATTTGCAGGACATTTCTCTTCCCTCAGTGTTGGATGATTAGCTCATTATTTCAAACAGTCCTACAGTACTGCACTAATCTCCTGCTAAACACTGGACTACTGTAAATATCTGGACATGATACATCACTTTGTAGCCGAGCATGTCCACACAATTGGGGAAAACTACATACAGTACAAGCCAAACAAGAGCAAACTGGCCAAAATCAATTGGTTATTCCTAAAATGGACATCTAGAACCAAGTTTGAATTGTAATTATATAACCAAGATGGTTTACTTTGGACACTTATGTTTGTAATCTTACTTATGAAGTGTACAATAACTTGAATCTAAAGGACAGGCATTATATTTGATGGTCTGTATCACTCTACCAGATTTGCCCTGAAATGCACAAAATTGATTCCCCAACCACACTTATCAAAAAGGAGCACTCAAACTCACGCTGCACAGTAAATTTTAAGACTGAATATATATTTTGTTTATTATAAGCATTTGTAATTTTACATCCAATGTTAAAATCGACAACATTGTTACAACCAGTTCCGTTTGTCCGCCGTCCCCTCCCTCCCTGTTCCCCAAAACAAGCTTGTTAAAATAACATTTTTCAAGACCTTTTTAAAGCAAAGGCACATTTGTCAATACGTGTTTTTAAAAACGAAAATAAAGGCAGGCCAGCAAGCAGAGTCAGTCTGGGAAGCAGAGAAGAAGACGTGAGAGGCTTCCACGACAGCTCCAGCGAGCCTTCAGTACCCCACACGTCTGGAACATCACAACACAAAACCTGACTTGGAGTAAAGGGCCCGGACCTGGTTTGTCTGAGAGGGAAGGTCAAGGGCCAGAGGGATTTGGGATGAGCGTGAAGTCACAGGGGCAGAAGACCGGCTCGAAACCTCATTTCTCCACTCCACACTCTTTAACACTTGTCCTGAGCCTCCTAGCTACGGAGGTTAAGATTTAGTCTGTCTGTAGAGGGGGCGGCACTGTGGCCCGTCACACCCAGGCCTGCCTGGATGGTAGATGGGAGACTAGAGAGCAGTTCTCCTCCTGACTGCCCTCCCTGCCGATCCCTCTATGGAGAGTCATGGCCCGTTTGAGGCTAGCGGCTACATAGTCTACCAGTCCGACATGAAACCAGTGGGCTGTGAGAGGTGGGACTGGACCAATGCCTAAAGGTCCTTCCCCTCCCGTGTCTCTATTGGTCCCTGATGATGGGAGGCTGAGTCAGAGAGCAGGGCTGCAGGGAGAGAAGCAGCGCCGCGTCATACAAACACTTTGGCAAGAGCGTCCGCCCCAGCGCTGGCGATGTAGCATTTAGACGGATGAAACGCCACATCGTGGATCGACTCCTCGAACTTCTTTCTGTGAGCCGTGAACTCCTGGATGCAGGTTTTACTCTCCAGGTTCCACAGTCGGATAGAGCAGTCGTGGCCTGCGGAGCAGACGATGAGTTATAAGAGGTACAAGGGGAACAGCACTTCAAAAATGTCACTTTTAGTGATATCCAACAGAAGTGCAATAAGTACTGTTGGGAGTAACACGTGCTCCTGTGCTTCTTTTGGCAGTAACTATAAATCTAACAAATTACTTTTTCAAATTAAATGATGTAATTACAATGAGTGAAATTTAAATGGGTTTGATACTTGTTACTTTGGTCTTAAGTGAAAATAGTGCACAACTGTAGAGAATAGCAGGCAAACACAGCCTTACCCCCAGATTTCAGGTTTATAGTCTAACATCACTAACGTCTTGCTTTTCGTCATAGTGACTGTGATGTTTGTAATACAAACTCATCAAATGTAGTTATTTGTTACCAACTGTAGAAAAGCTGGGTTACAGTCACAGTCTACTAATCGTACTGTCTAACAAGACAATACAAGTGCAGCTGACAGGTAAAACGCTAGTCACTTGCTACCCCCTGGTGGTCGGGAGTCTTAAAAAAACCTATGACATGGGTAGAACGATATATAAAAACTGAGTGTCATCTTGTCCCACAGTAACACTAAGATAATACACATATGTGTGCATTGAGAAGGGAACTGAAGCAGACACTAAAATGAAAAGCAATGCAAAGTAACTGAGTAACTAATTACTTTTAAATGCAGTAATTGGTAAAGTAAATTAATTACTCTATTAATTACTCTGATTCATATACACAGTGATCAGGTAAAAAACACTCACCACATCAAGACTTGAAAAATAACAATAACATTATTAAGAAAAAATAACAACCACAGTTATGTTTAGACACAAGGAGACAGAGGTTGAGAGGGACTTACTGCCTGACATGAGATAAAGTCCATTAGGGTCTACAGCTAAGCTTGTGACAGCATCCAGGTGAGCCACCATGGAGTGAATCAGCTTCCCGCTGTTGTTGTCAAAGAACTTGATGTGTCGGTCCTCCTGTGCAGTGATGGTGATGGGAAGAGTTGGGTGGCTGAGGACCTTGTTGATCTGACAGGGGGTGCCTGGTTAAAAAGAGAAGCACCAGTAAACATCACACAGAAGAAGGCGGACTCATCTGTGTGAGTGAAATCACTCGCAACAAAAATCTGCTCTGGGAAATAATGATACTCTTTGTGTGGATGTTAAGCATGTTAACTTTAGCTTTTTAAACAATTTGGCATCACCTCACATGTACCAGTTTGTACGTGATGGAGACACCAGTGCTTGCTGGTAAACACCTTAGTAACACTTGACAGATGTGCAAACTGAACATTATTATGAACCATTAGGTCTTATATAACTCTTGTACCAGTGACCTTCCTGGCACTTAAGCTGGAAGTTTAAAATTAAATCCCAATATAGACGGAATAAAACTGAAAAACAATGGGAATTGTGGGTGAGAATGTGTTAATCCTTTTTGCCATATAATCAATTGAAAACAGTACAAAGACAAAATACTGAATATTTTACCTCATCTTTTTCATTGATTTTTGTAAATATATGCTTATTACAGTGTCCCAACTCTTTTGGGTTTTCTTATCAGCCTTGAAATCACTGGAGAATTTTACTGATCTGAGGTCTAAATGCTACCTGGCTCTAAATTGGACTCCAAGCTGAGGACCAGCTGGCGCGTCTCCATGTTGAAGAGGCCAATCTGGCCGTTTGTGAAGGATGTGACCAGGTGGGCCGGTTCACTGCACACCAGGTCTACTGAGGAGGGAACTCCTAGCTCTTGTACACAGAAAGACAGATACATGTATGTTATATCATCTATTCAATAAAGCAAACATTGAAGAGAGAAAAAAAATTCCTAGTAGGAGTTTGAAGTCAGTACTTTTGTCTTCGTTGAATACTGCGAGGGCAGGGGAGGTGGTGTTGGCGTCCCACAGTCTCACGGTCCCATCGGCAGAGCAGGAGAGGAGGCGTTGGTGTGCGCTGCTATACACCAAACCCCAAACTGAGTCAGTGTGTCCACACAATGCTCCACGCAGCATTGATGGGTCTGCCACAGTGAAACACAAGACCACACGTGTCAGTTACAATGATTGATAACCCTCAGGTTTAAAGGAGACAGATCCCGCTGTTTACCGTAGGAGTCGTATGGGTCGATGTTCGGATTGGGGGTGTTCCAGCACTGGATAGTCCCGTCAACACCTCCGCTGAAACACTGCTCCCCTGTACTGCTCATCACCACGCTCAGTACTGCCCCCCTGTGGTTCAAATAATGACGAATTATCATTTAAAGCCACACTAAAACAGAACAATGGTTTTCATTTATGTGCAGTCTTTTTACCTGTGGGCCCTGAAAGTGTAGATCGGTTCCACATCTAAAGATGCACTCCTGTGGATAAACAATGTGTTCATTAATGTAACATACTAAACCAAACAGCAGTGCCAACGTAATACTATGTGTCTATAATTGGCGTTATTATTATTGATTAGCTACCTTAACTCTGATATGACGTCATCTCTAAAAATAAACACACCACATCACTACAGAGCGTGTGTGGGCTGCAGAGTTGGGACGTGACATTATGAGTCTTGTGGAGCACAGTGTTCTCAGTTCTTTGTCACATGGGGACAGTTTCCTGTAGCTGAATCGTGTGACAGTGCAGCAACAAAGACAAGCTATCCTGCGTATGGGACTGCAAGCAACAACAGAGCTTTCCTTTCTGATGATGCTCAGTCTGCTGCCTCAGGAACAAAGTGAGTGAACCAGACACACAGCTGTCTGAGTATTAGTGTCTCCAACAGAGCATGTAAGTGAGGAATGGACAGCTAATCGATGAAACAGTAAATTTAAAGCTGCTCCTTTTGGCTGAGAAAAATAGAAATCGATGAGAAATGGGTCTGGGCTGTACCGCAATACTGTATCGCAGGTGTTCAACTAGCGAGGACATGCTTACTTTTTGGCAGGAGCTGTCTTTTGCAGGTTCCACATCTTGAGTGTGTGGTCCTCTGAAGCAGTGATGAGGACGGGCTCCACTGGGTGAAAGGCCAGAGCTCGAATCCCATCGAAATGGCTCCGCAGAGTGAATTTGGGGTTCCATGTTTTTCTCATGGCGTCCTTATTGTTGCCAATCTGAGGAGAGGACATCTAATCAGAACTCCATGTCCAAAATAAAAAAAAAATGGTAGCAGCCTTACTACATATAATCAGTTGTAGTACAAAGTGAGATTAAAAAAAAAACCTGAATGACAGTGTGATATGTTTCTGAATTTTGGGGTGCTGTTTTTTAAATATTTTTATAATATATATTTATATATTATTTTTTTATTTTTTGCCATCAATGCTTTGTATATCTTATATATAAACATCCTTTCACTACTTTTTCTGTAAAAACCTGCAATCACACTGAGATCAGTCTAGCTTTAGAATCCATGCTACAACCTATATCTTCCAGTATTACACATTCAAAGCAGCTTCCCTGACACAACTATAAAAATAGTTGTTTGAGACACAAATGGAAAGTTTTCAGCATGTGATGTGACTCTGTAAATCTGCTGCAGATCCGAGGCGGAGGGTGTGAAGGCTGTTTTTCAGAAGGCTCCAATGTTAACATGGACAGAAACAGTTTCCCCAGCGACACAGTCCCATGGCTGTTAAAAACCATTCTTCCTCTTCCCACTCACATCGTACGCCAGGCTGTCGGCCTCGTTGGCCACGGTGAGTCCAGCCAGCTCCCCCAGGCCCAGCTCGCTCTCCATGGCCTCCTCTGTGCCCATAATGAACGACTTCCCTGACGTGGGCGGGAAGGTCAGCGCCTCGACTGGGGAAAGAACGAATAACTAAATACACAACCACTGTCCACACAACGAGCCTGGGATGAAGAGCAAGTCTAACAAAGAGTTAACATTTCACTGCAACATTCTGCTGGTGTTGCTCGAGCACCTTCATCTGGCCGGTTCCCGTCGTGTTCATTGAACCGGACCGCGTTGGGCCGGGACTGAGGGGTGGATGGAGGCTGCATGTGGGACAAGTCCTCCGCATCTCTCAAGTTAGCCAGCATGTCCTGCAGCTTGGACCGGTTTGGCCCTGGTTAACGAGTCAGGTCAAAGGCGTTACCAAACAGACAAACAGTGATGGACAGTCGAGGAAAAAAAATGAAAACAAGAAAACATTTTATCACACACAGAATGAAAATGGAAGGAAAGGCAGCACTGAAAGGGAAGAAAATAAAGTAATAAATGATAGTATGCAAAAGAAGAGGAAATGAAGGGAAGTCAACACCAGAGTCCTTGTTAGATGAGTCGAAGAGGCAGAAAAGGTGCTGAGGCACGTTCATCTTCAAGTGTGGGCTGTGTGAGAGAGGACTGTAACATGCAGCTGGATTTTGTGACGTCTCAGCCAGGCAGAACCATTTAGGGAACCAATTATGGAGGTTTGATTTTTTATTACAAGCATTTTAACACATGTGGGCGCTTGGAATAAAACCTTGACCTTGGTGCAAAGATATGCAGCATACGGAAGGCACAACTGCACGAAAAAAAACGTCCAACAGAAAGAAAATCCCTAACAGGTCTCCTGCTGATCTCCTCCACCCGCCCACAGAAGTGATGACACACCAACACAGCGTGATGAACAAAAATAGAAAGTGAAGTGTAGAAAGCTGTGATGCAATCAAATCAAGAAGAAAGCCAGATGAACTGAGCTGTTGATCTCAAGGCTGAAAAAACAAAAATACAAAAAAATAATATTAAAAAAAGCAGCAATGGAGAGCTTTGGTCTCATAAATGTAAAATCGAAGCCAGCCAGCGCATGAGGTTACATCTGAATTGGGCTGGGTAGTACTCAGCCGAGTCACTGGAAAAGCTTTTAACTGCTATCAAGTTACAACAGCAGCAAAATAAATGATTACTGTAGTATCGACATGTCTGACAGATAAGGATGAAGATGCTTGGTAATTACATTATTATGACTGGTGAAGACACTGATGTAGGAAACAGGTGACTTTGGAGACTAGTGCTAACCCACATGGGACAAAGAAGGATGTGTCATCATGACTAACTGTAACATTAATCTGTGACATGTGACGGGCTGGACGAGATGATAGTGTGGATATAAATTAAAACATTCACAGGACAGAAAAACATGCATCAAGCATTACAGTGGGTCTGGGTGGGAAATAAAGGCTTGTGCAGTACATTTACTTGAAGACAGAGGAGACATTCGGTATGAATTGACAGACAAAAGGACAGAGAAATGCCAAGTAGAAGGCCTAATAAGGAGCTAAAGAAGGAGATGAGAAAAACAGTGAAGACGTTTTGTCTTTGATTTGAGGCTTTTTTGGCTGAACTCAGGAAAGTCTCTACAGAGAGAGGAGGAGGAGGAGGAGGAGGAGGGAGGCAGCAACGCCTGACGGGACTTACTCTTAACCCCCTTTTTCCCCTTGCGCTCCTTTTTGTACTGCTCCTTGAGTTTGGTTATCAGGCCCGGGTCCACGTCCCAGGCCTCAGAAATGGGACCTTGCTCGTCCTTCTCTACACAGGGGGAACAAAACCAGACCAAGAGGCTGTTGAGGAACTGCCCTGGTCGAGGCTTGAGAGGCCTGGCAGGGTGGGTAAGGTGTGGAGACCTCTCTCGGACCCATACTCTGCTGGAGGTTTCTCGCACCTCCAGGAGACAAGGCCTCCTGGAGGTGTGAGAAAGGCCTCAAGCCTTTAGGACCTGAGATAAGCATCTTTTCTTTAAGCAGGCCACTGCCACCTCAGTAGAATCAGACTGTCTATAACTGGCAGGAGCATTCACAGCCATCCTGTTTAATCTCTTTAGCATTTCTATTGGAAGAAGTGAGAGTGGTGGGAGGGAAGTTAATGCCATGTGGGGAATTCTTTCATTTGAATGAGTCTCGACAAATCTAATCATAGAAGCCACACCGTGAAATCTCTGCGATAATCAAATTGCTGTATGAGTCAAACCCATGTTCAAATACAAAAAAACACCTCATCATGACATCAAGTCCATTTTTTCTGGCTCTAGTCTAGGGACCAGTGAGACTCAAAGGGTGTCAGGTTGATTTGACGACACACAGGAGTGGAAGAGACATTGTGGTCACGGGCTGGCTATGGGAACACACAGTGGAAGAGATCACAAACTATGGGTTAAACAGAGAAACTCCAAACATCATGATTTATGACCACAGCATGATAAATGGATGACGAGTACTCTGTGCACAGTCACCAAACTATGAGAAGATGTCAACTTTAGAAAAACAGGCAAATTATAAGATTACAGCAGAAAATAATTAGCAGTATTTTCTAGGGATGCACGATAACTGTTTTTTAAAACCGATACCGACAACCGATAACTTTCAGCTCCTAAAGGCCGATACCGATAACCGATAACACACACATATACCTAACATCATGAGATCAATACCACGAACAAAACCAAAATCAGTTTTGACTCTTTAAATGAAGAGATATTTATTTTTCCAATGAAATACTATTGGTAAGCCTCTCAAACATGTTCTTAAAGCTATCAAACAAACCTATTTGATATCTCACATCAATTTAAATAAGGTGCATTACTTACTGATATAAAAAATAAAGGCCCCTTGAAATGATGCAAATACATGCATCAGGATTACAAACTGAAAAAGTGTATTCCAGAAGTTTACAAAAAATAAATATACATAGAAAATTAATGCACTGGCACAAGTTAGATTCAAACATTTCTATTTAAACAAACTGAAAAAGTGCATTCCTCAATGACAACAAAAATAATGCACAGTGCATATTGTACTGACAGAAGTTAGAAGACGGCACTCTTAAATACTCAATTCTGATTGGTCAATCGCGTGTTCCTAACAGTCAGACTAAAGGGGCAATCCCTTAATGTACCAAGCTGAATAACACATCGCCAGCTGATTTGAGAGGCAAAATATGGAGCATTTTCCGTACATTATTTTTAATTTGTTTGGAGAGGACCAAACACTTGGCTGGAGAATGATGTCCCCAGCAAAAAAGATGAGGAAAGTAAAGAACAACGCTGGACCGACAGCAGGAGCGATATTAAGACACAAAAGACTTGAGGACGCAGAGATTGACCAGACTGAAGCCGACAGACACGAAAAAAACACCAAGAAAAACAAAGCATGGACGATCGGTCTGGTTATTCGTAACAAATGTTCCAAGCGAGTTCCACTAGGAGTGAGAAACATGTTAGATGTTCCAACATGTGCCATAACATGTTGGAAAAGAAGCACTTCATTTTTTACTTTGATTACTTGGAGGCAAAGTTACAGAAACAGAAACTGAGCTGTTAGATCAAATGTAAAGAAGTTACAACCACTTCCTGTCAGTTTTCACTTCTGATAAACTGGAAATATTTCATGTTAAACCCTGTTACCGTGGTTACTCAGTGTGATCTGTGATGTCACAGTGTTGTCTGTGATGTCACTGTGACAACACACTGACATCACACTGTGACATCACATCACACACTGACATCACACGGTGACATCACACGGTGACATCACACAGTGACATCACACAGTGACATCACACGCTGACATCACACGCTGACATCACACTGTGACATCACCTCACACATCACACGGTGACGTCACACGGTGACGTCACACGGTGACGTCACACGGTGACATCACCTCACACATCACACACTGACATCACACTGTGACATCACATGGTGACATCACACGGTGACATCACACGGTGACATCACACTGTGACATCACACTGTGACATCACACACTGACATCTCACAGTGACATCACACACTGACATCACAGACAACACTGTGACATCACAGATCACACTGAGTAACCACGGTAACAGGGTTTAACATGAAATATTTCCAGTTTATCAGAAGTGAAAACTGACAGGAAGTGGTTGTAACTTCTTTACATTTGATCTAACAGCTCAGTTTCTGTTTCTGTAACTTTGCCTCCAAGTAATCAAAGTAAAAAATGAAGTGCTTCTTTTCCAACATGTTATGGCACATGTTGGAACATGTTACATGTTCCAACATGTGCCATTTCTCGCTCCTAGTGGAACTCGCTTGGAACATTTGTTACGAATAACCAGCGAACTGTCTCCTTCGGAAACTCTGAAGAAGTCTGAACTCTGTTTTCATAAGCACGCTGTGCCGCACGCTGCATTCAAGGTGTAACGTACATTCCCCCGTTCCCTCGTTTGCCAGTCGTTCTTTCGGCCTATTTAAGTTCATGTTTCTATTTTTTGTGTGTAACGTGAAGAAATACAGCGAATGTTAATTCAAGTCAGCAACTAGTAAAATTATGACCGAGTTAATGAGTTGTTTTCTGGCATGAGGGGGTATTCTTGATTTTTCCCAGTGAGAAAGAGTTTTTCTGATTATGCTAACGTCACTTGAACGCAGCATTCACTGCAGGCCATTCGGGTCTCATAGTGGGAGCGAGGCACTGCCGTGCTGACAAAAACACATATGTTATCGGGGCTGTTCGTCATGATATCGGACTTATCGGAATGACGTCATAATTTCCTGTTATCGTATAATTATCGTGCATCTCTAGTATTTTCAATGCCTCTGAAACTTGTACATTACATTTGTAGATAAAAATGGAACATTTTGATATTGTTAATATTAATATATCTGTGTTGTCGATATGGTACTTTTTTCATGCAATGTCTACTTCACTCTGCTCTCGACTGATCTATGACTCACCCCAGTCTGTGCCGTCCCCGTTGCCTCTGGACTCTGGCGAGGTGTCCATCTCATCAGGGCTGGACAGGAAGTCAAAGCCCTTCAGTGCCTCCTCTGTGTCAGGGTCCTCGCTGGTGTCCATACTGGCCGGCGACGATGAGGGCTTCTTCCTCAGGATCTTGGGAAACAATTGAAAGTCATTCTGAACAGTTCAGAGACAACTTCCATTTAACTTTGTTTGAGTGCAGAAGATGAGGGCAGACTTTCTTACCGTCCTGGATTCCACATTAGTCCTGCCCCTCCCCTCGCTATCCTCTTCCTCGTCTTCATCACTGAACTCAGCTGCTGCATTCTCAATGAACTTGAAGGCCTCCAGTACAGCGCTAGTCTCAGAGAGCTCAGCTTTCCTGTTGAGAAACGATCATGCATTCATTAACACGCTAACAAGGTGTAAGTGCTATTGAAATAGGGTCACATTTTTGTTGTGTGTGGGCTTTCTGTTTCCACCACCAGGCATATTATGCCTATTAAATACTGATTTATTCTTTAGTGCAATAAACATGCAGCAAATGTTGGTGTGTGTTGCCCTTTGAGGCCACTTTTGTGACGACCATATATTATTACTGCAACATAAAACTCATGGAAAACATAAGCCTCGGCTCTGGAGTTCGTGTCAGGACAGGAGGAGGGATAATCCGGATGTGTGTTTCCCAGTCAGAGTTTCTCTTTGCTGGTGTTGGCGGAGCTTTGTGGGGATTCACGATAAAATCCGAGCTCCGTGGGGCGAAACCTTTGAGTTGCTTTTCTTTTTGTAGTTGTGAACTGGATGGGAACTGAACTGTTCTGGGTTTGAGGGGAAAACGGAACTCTGGGGCTGTGCATCTGGGGATGCCTCTTTCTCACACACAGGCACACGCGTGCACACACACTTCTTTTCAGTTCCATTACCTCATATTTAATTTTGTGATCTGTCTGGTTTAAATGGGTGTGTTGGTGCTTTGCTGTAACTTTACACAGTTTTTGTTAATAATATTTCATGAGGAATGTAACTTTGTCGAGTTTTATTTGCCATTAAAAAATAAAAAAACAAGTGATATGGGCTATTTTGAATGGACATGGTGTGTCTCGAGCATAAAAAGTTTAAAAACCACTGCTTTGCACTGTGTGATTTTGGGCCACCTCACTAAAAAGTTCACAATCACGAAAACAAAAATGGTGATTTTAGCTCAGCCTGTCGGTCATGCCCATCGATGGCAGATTTTAGACAGCCAAAGAAAGACTCCAACAAAACCACAGCGACAGTGTCAAAAATGCAAACTCCACTGTGTGACTGTAGAAAATTGATACCCTTCATCCTAACTCGATTGTAAGCAAGACTTTCATAGACCCATCGAGCACAGTGTTACATGCAATGAACTTGGAATATTGTTGTTGTCATATAGTCTATTGGTATCTTAAGAGGAGAATACCCACCCTCTGCTGCCCATGCCCTTTGTTGTGTCCGTCCCATTGACCAAAGGCTCAGTACTGGTTCGTTCACCTGTCCTCCCGCTTCCGTCCCCAGCTAGCCCCAGCAGCGCTCGGACCCGCTGGGACTTTACATCCAAGATGGTGTCTGTGTAGCCCACCTCCTGAAGGTACCTGGAACAAGGCAAATAAACTTAAACCTGGATGCATTTGATCTAACCGAGTTTTAAAAGTGTAGTTCATTGCAAAAGGATAAGCTATGCATAGATGAGTCTTTCATGTTGCAAAGGACCAATGAATGAAGTCTTCTTTACAAAAAATTTACCACAAAGACTTCAATACGACCAGAGATGAGGAAGAGTTGAGTACTTGTTACTGTCAAAAGTGACAGGTCCTCTGGCAGTTGTCTAGTTGACGTCATCAGCTCTGTGCGGAAGATGAGCTACTGGGGGGGGGGGCTGTCTTAGCACACTATTGATCTGTCCCTTGACAGACAGTCTAGATTAAATTGGCTGCCTCGTCAGCCAGCATGTTGGGGCAGATGATGCGTGAGGCTGCCTGATGGCATCTGAGATATGGGCCGGAGCTCGGTCTATTTACACAGACTGACTGGAGAGCAGGCCGATATGATAAGCAAACTTTCCTGAGCCAGCTGAGTACACCGGAGAAAAAACGCAGAGCAGGTAATGACTGCTGCTGCCCATGTGAGGGAGCTCTCCCCCACTGTTTTTTTTAGCTATAGCACTTCTGGCACAGTCGCATACTTCATAAAAGCTGTCTGACACAAGACAGTGACAATACTATTGCAGAGAAATGCAACTGAGGCCAGTCAACATCGTGATCGTGATTTTGCTTTCTGGGTTGAAGACTGTCACAGGATTAAAGCATGTGCACTTACTGTCTGAGGAGCTGACGGCCTTGTTTCCAGGACAGCTGATTGTTGAGCGATCCAGAAGACTCGTTCTCGTTGGCCTCATCTGGCAGAGAAGAGAAGGACACAAATTAGGACTCCACAAAACAGCACAGCCTCTGACATTATTTCCACTCTGTAAACACGACCAGAACATTCCTGCATCACAGCATCCTGGCAACTAGACACATCCAGCGCTTCGCTGCTTTCAGTAAGTCAACAGCGGATTAGGGTTAAATACAAGAGTGTATTGCTTCTCTTTAAATTGTGCCAGTGAAACAACACTGTTGTAAAAGTAACAAAATATTCTTGAAACAGCTGTGCCTGAGAGTATTATCAGTATTTACGCTACATCCCAGTCCCCTTTTACTCTACTTCATGGTTGGATGTGGACCAGAGCTATTATTTGTCAACATGTGCAACTTTAATAACTAGCCTCAATCCAAATGTAGATTTGGTACTTAATGACGCATTCCGACACCTTCAAAATGGCTGGTCTCTGCTCCAACCATGTCCCATGACATACTAGAAACAGCAACGACGGGTATCTGTGCCTGCAGCATCCAGAACAACACGCACTCTTTATGGCGGTCCACGGCTCTGACAAACGATGAGATTCAAAGCTCACTTTGATATTCGACAATGTCAGCACTCGGCTCGCGAGTCAGCTGGGAATTTTGTATAGAGCAGAGAGATGTGTTAATAAGATTTAGAAGAGGTGAGAGTGTGTGTGTGTGTGTGTGTGTGTGGCCGAGGGATGATTTGGTGGGTCAGACAGACGAGGGTGCCTCAAAAAGTGGGTCATGCCTAATTCAGGAGGGTGAGGAGCGGGCAGGTGCGCCACCATATGAGCAACACCCCCCCCCCCCCCCCCCCCCCCCCCCCCCAAACACCTCTCCCCTTCACCTCCCCCATCACGTCCCCTCATTCATCAACACTTCAAGGGCTCGGGTGCTTTGAACGTCCCTCTCATGAATAGAGATGAGGAGAGAGGAGAGGAAATGTCGCAATCTGACTTAACGATGGCAGAGGACTTGAACATGAGAGGCCAATTAAACTACAATAATATGATGAGAAACAGGTAGTGCACTGATACAAGAGTGATACCATGGTAAAATAAGGCACTGTAACGGAAAGGTGGGAGCAAAACTTCAGATAAAGTAGTTTAAGCTCCATTTGCGGAGGCCGTGGGCATTTTTGTTATTCATCTAAAGTGATATTTAGCCATGCAGAGAGCTTAGCTTTTATTTTTCCGAGTTTTTAGACATTTGATGAAGAGCACTGTGCTCAATACTCACTCAGATGATAAAACAATTCACCACAACATCCATTTAATAGCTGTCGTGGAGCTTTTCAATCGCATCACATAATCTTTATCAGCCGGTGGACTTCTCACTGAACTGTAGATGCTCAGATTTTCAACATTTCTAAGCTCTTAAAGAATGAAATCTGCATTTGTACTGCTCACATCGTAAAGAAACTCACATTCCCGACTGCAACTAGTATGTATTTTGATTACAGATTACCCTGCAGATTAATCATTAGGTTTGTAATTGTCAGAAAATTGTGGAAAATGCTTGTCAAAATCTCCTACAGCCCAAGGTGAAGTGAAACGCTAGTTAGTTAAATGATTCATTTTCTGCTGACTGACTATTTGACTACCTCTTTCTGCTCTAATTATATTTTTAAAAAGTATAACAATAATATCTCTTTCCACAAAGGATGTCTTTGTTACTCTGGATAACTCACAGGACGGACTATCAATAGATTTCACTGGAACTTTCTCTAAAACATATAGTCCCCGCAGACAGCTGTGTGCATGAAACAGAATAACAGAGACACTGTTTGCTGCTATTTTCTTTGGTACAATATTTCAGTGTTTTATCCAGGGCAGATATCCCCAAATCTAAGCAAATAAAACCATAACAATCTGCCTGGTTGCGTGACTACATACCACTAGAGGCAAGTGAAAAAATGTTTTTTTGTAATTTGGGTAAACCAAGCCTTTATCGTATGCGTGACTTTGTCAGAAATCCTGTGAAAGAATAACTGTTCTGGACTTTTTTAAGAGTAAAGTCATGATAGCTCTCAATCTATACCATTTTAAAGCAATTTGATCACATTTATCATTCACTGACTCTTCAAAAATCTCCATATGTCTTCAGTACATCCGTAACAACAATGACACTCTTTCAGCATTCAGGAAAGGACACTGAGAAGAAAGCTATCGAAGCAAACAAGATTCAACATGAATGCAGCCTTCACATGCGTACCAGTCCTGTCACTTGAGGTATGTGAACTCAACAATCACAGTGATTTAGTATGAAGAGGTGGAGTTGACTGTTTGAGCCACCGTAGACTTACCAGAGTCGTAGCTCGGAGGCTTCATGTCACCTTGATTCAACTCCGTCCCATATTTTAACTTGTGGTACTTTGCTCTGGAAGTAAAGAGAAAAAAACAGAAGGCAGACAAGTGAGCAGGGCTGATCAAAAAGGTCTGAGGAGAAGCTATTTAAAAAACTCATTATGCGTGCCGTCTGCTTAAGCTTTGAAAGTCATCCCAATAGCAACTTGCTCTACTTCCCACAAACACAGATTGTTCAGACAGATTCACTTGCATGTATGGCTGTCGGGTAGCATGTTTGAAACTAATATCACAACATTAGAAGGATTATGTTTTAGATAGCGATATGCATCATGACAGAGAAAACAGAGCTGCAACTACTGTAACCATCATTGTAATCGCTTTGGTTTGGTTTTATTACCTGTCAGAAAATAGTTCAAAATGCGCCCAGAAAAAAACTGTACTGTACTTAAAACAATCCATTTTCGATTGATGGGCTGCCCAGTCAATCAACTAATTGCTTCAGCTGCTGTTGCAAATGTATGCAAAATCATATGCAAAATGTTTTTACATCATCCCTCTTCTCCCATGTGAAACAAACCTGAATTACAATTTTAACAACAATACAGAATACACCTGCAGTATCATCACAATGTGATTCCACAAAACACTGTATGTAGAAACTCTTAAAATGCTACACAATATATAGAAAATAGCAATATTTGGTTTTCGTCTCTGCGCGACTGCGCGTGCACATCTGTAATGTAAGTAAAGAGTTAATACAAGAAGAACTCTTAACCTTTTATTTCACACAGCCCCCACCACACTATTCCCCCTGTAATCCAGAGGAAGCCACCCCCATCCAAATCAAATTCATTTTAAATTGGGTACATCGTACTTTCAGAATGCCATTTCTGATATTGCTTTCAGATACTCCCGGAGACATGACCTGTTGCTTAGCAACGGGGAAAGTGGTAGTAATCCTGGGTTAAGTGTTGCTCCTGAGGCAGAGTCTGCGGTGATCTCACTGGAGAAAAGTAGATAAATGTACACTGCGAACAGCCAGAGGATGATTCCATGCTTGGCAAATCTAATGATGAGGTAGACAAAACGCATGTAACCTCGAAGCTGACTTGGAGGAATCACCTAACTAACCTATTTTGACACCTGTCTAGCTCAATTAGCCTAGACAATCTCAACTCCCAGCTCAAATAAAGATACCAGCAGCCAGTCGTTTCATTTGTTTCTCAGGCCGGTTTTCATTTTTCTGTTCTTAACCTTTACGTATCCATGAAGGACTCTGATTCATTTCAGCAATGCTTTCCTTTGCATTCCTGGAATTCCACACATCCCCAGCATGTAGTTGTCTAACACAAGCAGCATCTTCCACTGTCGACCACAGCGCAATTAAGAACAACCCGGATTGCAAAAATGACGTGACACTGTGGAAAACATAAATAAATAAATTTGCCAATCCTTTCTGACATATCCTCTGATTATTTTGAATTGGATGCAATAAAACATCTCAAGAAAAAGCTGGGAAAGTTGTGGAATGCTCCAAAAACACCTACAATGTGGATCATTCCACAGGTAAACAGGTTGATTGGTAACAGGTGAAAGTATCATGATTGGGTATGAAAGGAGCATCCTGGAAAGGCTCAGTCATTCACAAGCGAGGATGGAGCGAGGTTCAACACTTTGTGAAACACATAAAGGAATACAAAGGATGTTACTTCATGGGCTCCAGCTCCAACACAGTTCATTTGCAAAGGAAATGCATTCTGTTCTTATTTATAGTTTACACAGCGTCCCAATTCTTTTGGAATCAGGGTTGTACTTTTTCTGTAGTTACTGCTGAGGGAGGAGACAGTGACTGGATTGCCTGGCTGCACGGTGACAGCATTAAATCACACCAACGAATGGTCAAAATGTGAGCTATAACTAATTATCTGATTAACGTTAGATGGATTATTCTGGTGTATTACAAGTGAAGTCTGACAGGACAAGAAACACAAGCTGTCAGGCGATCAGACAGAATATGAACAAGAAAACCACTTAATTTAGAGGTAAAACTGACAGGGAACGCACCTGAAATGTTGATCATAATCCATCATTGCACAGGAATTTGGTGTACAAACAAAGAGTCTGTTTGAATGACATGCTCCATGGCTCAACGCCACATATATATATTTGTGTTGTAGTCACAAATATAGCTCTGTTCCAGGGTGCAGCCGTGCATCATGGAGGAAAGGAAATGCAAAGTGTATCACCGCTGCTACCATAGGGACTATTTGTGTGACGGTATTGGGCTAATGCACATGAAAAGAGAACAAAGAAAAAGACCGTTGTGGCAGTGTGCTTAGGTGGAGAGAGAATCCCACTCTCCTCTCCTTTCCCGTCTCGTCCATCTACTTGAGGACGGTGCAGAGTCATCAGCATCAGACGCCAAACAAAGCCTTCATGCCAACACATGCTCTTGTCCAGAGACATCACACCAGCTGGACTCGGGGGGAGGGGGGCACTCTCACTCTGTTACTTCTTCTGCTGATACCAGCTGAGACATGGGGCTGGTACGGGTAGAATATAAACAAGAGGAAGCTGGGAATCCTCTTTAAAAAGCTAGCAACCATTTTTAACCATTAGCAAATGCGCAGAGAGCTGTACTTTGGAGTGCGCTAGCTCTGGACAGGTGCAGCAGACGCTGATTTGTCGGCCAGCGAGAACCTTGTCACCATGTCCTCCTTCATACTCCTTCAGAGTTTATTTTTAGGAGCGTACAAAACATGGAAACACTGGAGTTGTTGCAGACTAGCTGAGGTATTTGTGTGTGTTGTGGGTGGGCTGAAGCAGCAGTGGGAGGTGAGGCACTCACCTCTCTTGCTTCAGCGCATACTCCAGCATTTTGATCCTCCTCACAAGGTCTTTCTTCAAGTTCTCCTGGCCTTTCCTCTCCCCCTGCAGGAAGGCGATTTGGGCCTGAAAACACAAAAATAGGACTGTCAGGTCACATTTTTAAAGTAGGAGGAGATTTACAGTAGTTGCTTTTATAAATAGAGTCAATGTTTCCGGTGTTCTGGCATCTTGGATTTGAGCTAGCTAACAACAAAGACCTGACTTCAAAGACAACCTTCATGAGGCAACATCTGAGAACAACTGCTTCTGTCAAGACTGAAATAGGATGATGTCAAATCAATATGCGTGGCATGATGGGAAATAAAAAGCCAATCTGGACTATTCTATTTTAATCTAACCTATTCACTCTCTCTCACACAAACCCCCCTCCTCTAAAATCCCTTCGCTCTGCGCACCACTGTCTCTCTTCAGTAACAGGCAGCAGCTGTTGACGCACTCAGTCTGAGTCAGCATTACATTACATTGCTGGGTACCACACACACACACACACACACACGCATGCATGCGCATGTGCACATGCTCACTTGTATTGTAGAGGCTAGCTCACAGCAAAGGGTGCAGTCCATGGGCTGTTGCAGATAAATGAAATAGGGCAGATACCACATTGAGCAAAGCTGAATCCATCTTAAAGCAGGATCAGACAGGGAATGACTGTAATTATCACTATATGCCAGTCACGAGTATATAAAATCAAGACAGATAAAATCCTAATCTACTGTGATATTCAGTCCAAAGGGCATCTAAGATGGGATAGTTTTCTTTTAAGACTACTTTTTCCGGTGTTACTAATAAATGTAGTAAATAAATGTAGCGAAGACTTTGAAGGAATTTCATAAAAGGTATTCAGAGTATTTGTTTGACATGACTGCAGTGAATAATTGCCAGTAAGAAAAAATACAATATTTTACCGAGGAGCACAGAGGATTGATTGCAAAACGTGGATGCTTCACACACATCTTCAACCCGGCAGCACAGAAGATCTTTACACCACATCTCCATAATTTTAAGGTGAGCAAGGTGACCAATTCAGTATCCAGACATAACTCGAGTGCAATGTTTAATTCGGATTTTGGATTAACACAAACGGCAAATAAAATCTGAAACTGAGCAAACCCTTAGCAAAGAAGAGAGGTGGCAAGATGGTATAACCATTACAAACGAGAACTGAGAAAACCACCACACGCCAACCTGCTCCTGTCTAATTTAAAAAGTGGACTCCAGTTTTCTCTTGGGAATCATTCAGATTCCAAACATCTTAAAAGGGAATGAATATTGATTCGACTCACTGCATTTCACTCTACACGCAGAGGATAGTGTGACTTTGAGTGGGCTCGATCACAGTTTCACACGGATAGCAAGTAGTGCTGCTGCTGCCTGCAACAATGAGTCATGACAGCACCTCAATCTGCCTCGTATTAATAACAGCATTTCTCGGCATCCACAGTTCTCCGCAGAGGAACGTCTACCAACCTGCCTTTAGAGCAACAGTGCCCTTAGGATTTATGCTATTGGTTCTCAGTTTGACTGTCCAAAAAGCACTGAGCTCAGCTGGCAACAGTCTCATGCCAGCAGTCTGCACAGATGCCAACAACCAATGCTCCTGAAAGGTGGGTCAGCACAGGTCATACATCACTCTACCTAATACATCCACACAGTCTCCGATTCCTTACTCACCCTGTTTTATGCGCAGCAACCCTCAGCTGGATCTATGCTAATGCATTCTGGATTGACAACAATGTTAACAATGTTCAGTATGCATTTGACTTTCCACATTCTTGAGCCAGCATCACTGAGCATTAAAAGCAGAAAGACTGAGAAAAATAGCAAGGTAGCAAAAAAGGGTTAAACTTGCCAAAAAAGACCTCTATTACATTTATATGCTCAGTGACAGTAATATGGAGCAGGGTAGACAATCACAAGTGAAAAAAAAAGTGAGCCCCAGTAGTCATAGAAGAGTGAGTCAGCCATTTATCTTTCACCTGATAAAAATATTTGTCCCGGTAGGTGGATTGAAAAGGTTTTTGGATATGACAGGAGGGGAAAAAGTGGTGTAGATGATAACTTGCTTACATTCAATAAAGCAGGGATCACTTTGTGCTGTCTATGAAGATTAGTGGAGGAGGCACATACAGGGGCACAAATAAGGCATTAGGAAAATACTGCATATGGAAAATTTTTACTGTTTGGACTGGGCCAGACTGTGTGGCTCCCAAAATAACTTATTCTGGCTAAAGTGGCTCCAATCCAAATATGAGTGAGGACCACTGTCTCGAGCATTGAAGCTGTATCACATGCAACTGGACTGCAGAACCTACAAACACTTCATTAGGCCCACTGCAGAGCTATTCCCCACTAAAAGACTCCTGATGTCCAGCCGAGTGTGGCCGATCTTTCAGGCTCAAATGTTCAAAACAACGCTGAGTAGAAAAGGAAAAAAAAATCAATAAATGACGAATAACAAGTACCATGATGTTGTCAACAGAGAAAACATCTAACTTATTTCAGGGATGAGAGGTAAAGCATGGCCAAACAGCTCACATATTAAAAACAGAGATTGCACACGAACACATTTTGCAATGTGGATGCAACTGTACATCTGCGTTGACTTGTATAGCGAGCGAGCATTAACTTCCTCATCCAGACGAAGCGCTGGCCCAGGGACCCCTGGCGTCCTGCGGTGCCAGAGATAGAGAAGAGTGCAGCTCTGTGAATCTCTGGCTCGCCATCTCTCCTCCATCAAACATTAACCTTGGGAGGAATGCAATGAGTCAACTCGGGCCACAAAGAGACACAGGAAGCATTTAATTCCCGGCCTCACACTGCCTGCATTATTGGGCTGCTGGATAAGGGCTCCTTAGTCTTGTCTGAGTAAGAGACATGTAGCATGGGGCATCCATCTAGAGTGCAGGGCTTGTCAGAGACAGGAAAAGAAGGCAGTCTAGCAGCTAGGGTGGAAAAGAAACATGAGCCACTGGCTAAATTCTGGAAAGCTAAGGTAAGAAAGTTGGTCACATTACCTTCTGCTTAGGCATATAGTCCAATGCTAGTTTAGGTGTGAATTTTCTACTTGAAATGAAATCAGTAAAAGGAGCAAAAATTGACTTAAAGCAGCGTCCAATCCAACTTAATCACATATTGAGACACATCTTAACAGGAACTGCATAAAACTGCAACGAACAATATGTCCTTAAGACCTTAAATCTTAGACCATAAAGTGTAGGATTTGTGAATTCCAGACATGTTCTCTACCAGACTTGTTCTGCGTCATCGCCAAAGACATCTACAACACAATGACGCCTTTTAATCTAGACAGCGGGAACACTGTGAAAAATCCAGTACATCTGAGCGGCACGACTGAGCTCACTCCATCCTTAAGAGAAATTCAGCGGATACTCATACAACCTCAGGGTTTACTCACAAACAAAATGGTCACACATGCGGGCCCGAAGAAGGCAAAGGAGCTGGTGTAAATCCCACATTTACAATGCAAACAACCTTTCTTTCAGCTAACACTGGGTTTGCTCTCACAGTTACCGCAAACCAATGAGCACCACGATGGCCGACCTGATGACTAGCCAAGTACATTCCACGCATGCCATTACACTGGTAGCAAGAGGAAAAAAAAGGCAGCAAAACAACTGAAGCAAGACAGAGGTGCTGGAGACTACTGTAACGTGGCTACAAGAGTGCATTTTCTATTTGTTCTTAGAAAACATCCCCACAGATCAACATTGCCTCTTTATGGCTAAAATAGCTCACTTCAAGTAGGTGAAATCTTCAATATTCCACTTATATAACAATGTTTATCAGCCATAACTGGCGACAAATGTATGTACTTTAAAAGGTTAGATTTACTCGTAAAAATGTATTGGCGAAATGGAAGTTCTCACTATATTGACATGTATGATTCCAGTGAATAAATTCCAGTGAGAAACATGCTGTCTTCACTTAGAGACTATATTTACAGCAGAGTACAGAGGACCGATGAAGAGCTTCATCACGTGGTGCAACAACAATCATCTGAAGCTCAATATCAGCAGAACCACTGAGCTTGTGGTGAACTATAATACTTCAAATATGGCTGTTGAAGCTACAAATAGTAAACGTGGATGCTTCACGCACAACTTCAACCCAACAGAAGATCTATACAATCAAGTTTCAAGGTGGACACCCAAGATAAGTGTCACCATTTCAGTATCTGACCAAATGTTAAACATGGTCCCAATCTCTCCTTCTGTTCCTGAGTTACTGTGTTGAATAATGGCCAGAAAAGGGTTTTTAAGAACATTATCATCACAGTGAAGTTACCTTTCACCTTTTCGATGTAAAATGTCATCACGTCATCATTTTATCCTGTGAGACACTGATGTGAAGGTTTGTCAGAATTCGTGTATGAATTCTTGAGTTATGACCAAAAATGTGTTTTGTGAGGTCACAGCGACCTTTGAGCACCAAAGTCTAATCACTTCATCCTTGAGTCCAAGAGGACGTTGGTGCCAAATTTGAAGAAATTCCCTCAGAGCGTTGCTGAGATATCGCCTTTCTGAGAATGGGGCGGTCCATCTGTTAGACGCACAACCCAAAAACATAATGCCTCCAGCCGCGGCATAAAAATAACCTATGTTGGGCAGCATGTCATATTTCAGCTTCATTTACATTTGTCTAATTTATTTATCTTTAAAATGCAAAAAAAGTAATTAAGGCATCCTCAAGAGATGGTTGGTGCTGTTTGGCTTGACCCTGCTAGATTTTTGAACAGCTTTCTTTGTAGGGCTGGGATATCTGGATAAAATCCTCAATCACAGCTAATCTAACTTTATAAAACAATATTGATATGTGTCGTGATGGAATTGACCTATTTATAGGTAGTACTAAGTTCAATTTAAGATGTTTCAAGACCTTTTTAACACCACATAGAATTAGTTTGTTTTACGGTCATACTGGCCTATAAACGGATAACAGAAAACCAATGAGGACATTATGGCCTGGAATTACTTTACATTTTATTCAGTACTTCCCAGTGGTACCTAACAGTAATTTCTGATATATATAAAAATGTAATAAAGTGACCTCGACCAGGATTCGCTCTACAAAAATGGATGGATGAATTAACCAAAGGAAAATGAAAAAAATGAAACAAAAACTCTGACAAATGCCCATTATGAGATGATGAGCTTCCTTGCTACTGTAGCCAGCAGCAGTCTACTGCAACATTACCTGCAACGGTCTCATCAGGGATATTAAAGACACTGCAACCACAATGTCAACTGTAGGGCAATATTTCTAATAGTAGACAAATTTATACTGTCTCACAGCTTAAGACATCACTTCGAAAGGAACTTCCATAACTACTAACTCCAGTCTCACATCCAGCTGTCTCTTTGCACTAAAACCTGTTTTCTCTTTATGACATTCTGCCTTGGAGAGCATCTGTACGAAGGCCACATACTGACTGTATGTATGTACACATATTATAAAATCTCTGGACAGACTGTCGGGTGTAGTATCAAACAAACTGCTTATCTTAATCCTTGGCTCCATTTTGCTCCTCCTGTGCCACAGAAGCAGTGACTTACATTGTGCACTGAGGAGTGGTGATCATGGCTGAGGCTCACTCCTTCAGATACAGACGCATAGCACATCGATCCATCCTGCTCATGTCCACCGGCACAGAGTCAGGGTTGCTCTGAGGGTCAGGGTGAGACAGTGAGCTGCTCGAACTGGGATTTAATAAAGATTTCTGGTCAGTTATCTGGAATGAGCCAAGCTGTGTCTTTCACCTCTTGGACAATACTCGGAACACAACACAAAATCCTTATACTGCCCCTCATATTGCTCAGAGTCAAAAATACATCTTCTCTCATCTCCAAAGCCTTTACAGAGACACAAATTTGATGTTTTCATCACAAGTTGCCACTCGAGCCTCATTTTTACACTTTGCCGTCACACAGCTCACATCAGGTTGACTCTGCAGCGCTACCTTTCAGGGGGTGCAAACAACGGCGGCATGTTGGGCATCTTGAGGACGAGGGTGCTGCATCCCATGTTGCTGCATTAATATTACATAAGGCTCACGGCGCACATGCACACACTCACATACTTGCATGCAGGCAAAGAGCTAAATTTTTCAACATCAGCACTTTCTCTGACAAACAGGTCGTGTGACTGGAAGGTGTGGTTCTGGCAGAGCCATGGGGAAAACATTTACAACAGCTTGACAATCTAGAGAGTAAAGATGCACTGTAGAGCCAAGAAGATCTGAAATGGGACAAACCAATTTAACAAAAGACTGCAATGTACTGTAAAAAGCCTTCAAATTGTAGGTCTGACTACATTTCTGGCAAAATAAGATCATCTGTCCATTTACTAGCAAGCATCAGTAACAAAATGTAAGAGTAAAAAGTGTCCGGAGCTGAACTAGACACATTGTGCATCATCACTGGCTCCTGAACACTTTGGTCAACAGTGCGCCCCAATTCTTAACATTTTATACAATGCAAAAAAGAGGTGCAAAATAAAATTAGTTGACTTAGGCTAATACTGCAATACTGTAAACAAAAATAGCATGACTCTGACTTATGGCTTTTCTAAATGAAGAGGTCTCCATCTGTATCCAGTTACTACACGTTAACAAAGTACATCAATATAAGAAATAAAATAAAAATAAATTGGTTAAGATCCAATATGTAGCTCTGAAAGTTTACATAGCAAACATGGCTTCTACAGTATTAATGAAGAGCGCTGCAGCCTGCAGCCACAAAACGGGCTGCAATGTAATCCGTCCGGGAGTTTGCACACTGTCGATGTACATTCACCAAAAGTGTGACAGTCTGTGGCTAACAACAGTACGGAAAGGATCCCTACAAAGACCTTTTTGTTAACGAGTAAGATCCTTTTTGTTTAACCAAAAACAGCTATTACATCGCTCTCGCCAATATCACCAGTGATTTTATCATCGTAAAACGCACTTCATTCAAACATGAAAAAAACAACATCAAACTTAGCAAAAGCTTCTTGAGTTGTCGTCTTTTCACTGTTCCAACAATCATCACCAACGCCGGATTGGTCAACAGACACTCTTCATTCAACAAACTGGGAGATGAGCGAGAGAGCGGACATCCGAGAAGCAGTGAAAACAGCGTGTATAAGGCACACTTCCTGCACTGCATTCAGTGGAGCCTCCGCTCAGAAAGTGGGAAAACAACAAAATCATTTTCACTATTTGATCTGGAGTACATCAAGTTACAACTCTGACAGACTGGAGACCTCAGATTTAGTGTAAATTTGGGGGAGGCAGGCAACTCTGAGGCACAACCAGGCAGCTGTCCCGCACACCCACATAAACAGATGAAGCCTGTAAGTGTGAATGGAGGAAGGAGTAGGGAATTAGCAGGCCGACAAGGCAGCTTTACAGCGTAGAGAAAGGCTCTGGTGTGAGCCAAACAGGGACAGTAGAGCAAAGCTCAGAGGACCGGGCTTTAGTTAATAAACAAGGGTCCCTTCAGGCTCTCTCACAGGAAAAACACAAACCTTTTAAACTACCCACAATCATCTTTACTATTTGATAGGCAGTACAGTGACTGTCTTTGCAGTGCTTCTGCTGAATCTTACCACAATCTGTTTTAACTGAGGATTGAGATGTTTCTTTGTGGTCTAGCTTTAACGTGAACTGGTATTTTTTTTTTAAGGTTTGTAGAGTCTGAGGATTAATATCAGAGAGCAACAACATTGACAAAATGGTCCATATATTCTTGGTGAGGAAGCACGTACTCTGTTTTTTTTTTTGTACTTTCCCATTCTGAGGCACACACTGAGAGGGCAAGCAAAAATAACTGCAGCTTGGGGGTGGACGTAGTTTCGGCTGAGGAATGACGGTGACACCCATTTCTGAATGCCACTGTATATGCATGTGTATGTTTGTGCATGGTTCAGTCCTTCTTATTGCTGCACCATTGAGCTAAATATGCCTCGAGCTTCGCCATTACTAAGAGTAAACATGAGGTCACAGTAATAAGTCATCTAACCACGGCAGGCTAATCCTAGGCTGCACCACAGTTCACTGTGGTCTTCTCCGACATGGAGATAGGTAATTGAATAACATGAACCACACAAAAATCTTGCTAATGTTAAAAGCTTTTCCTTTAGAAATACAAGAGAAACCTCTATCCAGTGAAGATAAGTGGGTCCACGTTTCAGTTTGCACCCACACAGAGCCATCTTACACCCTGAGTCACCTTCAACCTTCTCCTGGTGTCAAATTATGGCTGCTGACAGATACTTCTGGCAAGGAGATACCCTATGGAGCAGGGATTTCCCCATAACTGGAGGGCTGATGAAGCACGCTGTGGCACTGCTTGGCCTGTTCAGGGTGTAACTCAACTCAAGCTCAGTCACCAGGCCTGGAAAATACCTGTGCTGATCAGCATGGTTGATGACAATTAAATCAATATTACAATATTGATGCGGATATTTTTTCTGATTGATGTGCATTATGCAATATGGCAAAGCTACGCAAAATCACGTAAAGCTACGCAAAATCACGTAATCTAATCTCAATACAATTAATGTCTTCCACTGTTATGTATTACATCATACATCTCTGTAGACCCGTCAAGCAAAAACTCATTTTGTTCTTCGATTACAATGCGCTTGACATCACTTGGAGAACACAACAGCTGCAATGTAGTTCCAATGATAATTGCCACATGATTACACTGACTTATCACCCTGCCCAACCGAACACTCCTTTAAAGTCAATGGCAGCATGCTGTGTATAGAGTACTAATTAAAAATAAATACACTTGACTGGTGTGTGCCACTAATCTAACCTGAAACCCACACAAATTGGGCTAAGCCATCATCCCATTTCAGTGATTAAAAAAAGGGAAATTATTGGCCAAATAATTGCTCAGCCGTTCAACAGGAAACTAATCAAAACACATTTTGATTATCAATTAATGAAAGCTGAAACGATTGGTTGATTAATTGAATCAAAATAAATCAACAACTACGTTCATATTCAAGTAATCACTTAAGTCTTTTTTAAATGATGGAATATGAATATTTGCTGTGTTTGATTTCATTGTAAACTGACGGTCCAACAAAACAAGACATTTTAAGATGTCACCTTGGAAACTGTGATGGACATTTTCACCATTTTATAGATTAAACTATAAATCGATTAATTGTCACTTTCATTACCAAGATAACACACTACAGACCGACTAGAGCTGTAAACTATCACAAACTAAGCAAATCAGCATTATTGAGTCAATCAATTGATTATCTATGGCCACTCAACTGGAGTCTAACCATGAATGGCAGCAGCCTGTGTGCTATGCAGAAACGGCACAAGTCGGACATGTCCAGTACAGTTTCTATGCTGCTCCAGAAGAGAGGAGTGGCTCTGAGCATGACATAACAGGCTGGCTGGACAACATTCCTACAAGCCCTGGGGTTCGCCTTCCTCCCATACCACGACATAAGACACAGCTTCGACTGTCCTCCATTCAATGTTTCTATAACCAACACGAAAACAAATCCTGGGAGGGGAGTATTCACTGAGTTGTGAAATCGCTTTCTGTACATTCTTAATGAGCTTTCATCTGAAACCATGTACAGTATGTAACCCTCTTTAAACATGCAAGATAGCATGTTCTGCAGGGTTCTCCGCGCATCTTCCATCAAAAATCAGCTGAATGAGGTGCTCCTCGGCCCGAGTACAGCGAACTTTCAGAGGACAAAGGGGACAGGAGTCAAAATCCTGTTTGACTCTGATGAAGACACAGCAGTATTGAAACATTTGTCTGTTTGAACAATTGAAGGCCGCAAATTAATCTGTGTGCTGAGGTCCCTTCTGTTGTCTGGATGCAACAAAACATGTCAATTTTGATTCTATGATTAAAACACAAGTGGGTGGATATGATGATGAACACTATGAGCAGTGCGCTGCAGAAGGATGAACACAATAGATGCTGCCCAGCATCTTCCATTAGGGCTCTATGGCTACTTGAGCTCTTCATTATTCATACATTTCTATTTACGTTACGTGAACTTCTATCTTTTCTTCCTCACTGTGGTCCCTTCACTGAAAGTTAATCCACCAGTATCTTCTTTTAGTGGAACTACTGTATATGTCTGCAGTATGTTCACATCCTTCAAGGACACAACAAGGTTACATCCCATGTAGATTTTCAAAGCTTTTCAATATTTGAGGTATCATTCTTGGCCCTGTTTAGTGCAGCAATGGCACAAAAAGATATTAACAGCGAGTCAACAGTCACAGCTGACAAAACAGAGAATTCATTCTTGAAACATCTATTGAGACAGATACTGCGTTATTGTCATTAAAGTACAATTAAAAGGAAGCCTAACATTTTCAAGAGTCTAATGCAGGTCAAATTAAAGGTCAAAACAACAACCAGGCACAAACTTGGGGTCTGGTACAACAAAAACAAGAAGTCAAATTGAGCGCGCACTGTTTTGCCGCCACAAACAAACCACCCAGTAAGCCATTTGGCAACCTCACTGTGCTTTGCCGCAGTTGCTGCTGCTTCGCTGATAAGCTTGCTTCATGAGAGCAGACAGGAAGCTTAATACGTGGGCCAGATGAGTCAAAACCCTACTACAGTGAGCAATGTATACGTCACTGATCTAAAAACAATGCAGTGTCTCCCTCTCGTCTCTTTGTTAGCTGAGGTCGTCTGTTGATGGAGCTGCCGGGTGTCAAACCCTTAAAGTGTGTGTTGGCTCTTGTCTGTGATCCAACAACTAAGGCCACACATCTGGGTCAAAGTGATGGAAAGAAAATAACATTTTATTCCAGACTCAAGTTAAACAATTAGAAGCTGTAACAATGCCTCCTCAAATCCTGGACATAAGAGTGGTCTGGCACATGATGTCAAAAGTAATTTCCCCTGCTGAATATACTTCAAGTATGAAGAGTTGATCATGTGGGCTGGTGATGAATTTCTATCTCAAGTAAAGATTTGTTAAAGCCAAAAACATACTAGTGATAGGGCTTCGAATATTATAAACATTGCTCCTTTCAGCCAAATAACAAAAAAGCTAACATGGGTCAACTAATTCACCTACAAATAACAAGTGAGACAACAGGTCTCTCATTCAGTGCAATCAAACATGGAAAAAGAATAAAAGCTGATTACAATAAAACTTTAAGAGTAAAAATTGCAATTAGTCTAAAAAGCACAACAACAACAAAATTTCAGTGTGAACTTGGATATTTGCAAGGCATGACCTTCTGAGCAAGCTAAACATTAAGCATCTCAGTTTGTGTCAGGTTTCCTTATGGAAGACTGTGGTTCACAGCAGGAACACCTGCTCACTTATCTTACAAACAGCTGAATATTTGAGTTGTTTGAGCATCAGACATACTATCAAAAGAGTGGACCAACTATTAAAATGAATTAAAAACACTGTGACTTTTACCCTAGCAATGCACGGTAGCATTTTTTTAAATTTCTCTTAGGAGTGACAGTGACATGGCACCTAGCCTATGATAAGATTCATAAAAAGGACAGGCTGACTCCACAGTCTCTTGTGTGTTACGTGCTAAAACTGGCAGCACTGGCAGCTCTGAAAAGATAAAAACACTTAAAAAAAAAGTACTATCTATCCTCCACGTCATTTTTAACGCTTTAGAAATAAAATGCAATATACATCAAGGCGGGGTGCTATACAATTAGCTATAAGTAGGCAGGTAGGCGCCGTGTGTTCCTGCACAGCGTTTTGCACTAATGCTACATATTAAGTAGCTACTTTACAAGCACATGTAGCTGGACGTTTGACGTCTCAGTTGTTCGTTTAATTACACCCGATTTCCTACAAGACTACCCTGAAGCCTGTCTTCCAACTCCTAAAGGAAGCAAGAAAGTTTAGTGGTTTAGGGTCGCAAATAGTCGTCGTGCTGTCGGGTCAGGGGAGCGCTGCAGCTGCTTTAGCTGCTGAGCTAAAGCTAATGAGCTAGCCTGGTAACTAGAACAATCAAACACAGAAACTCAACGCGAAATACTACAAAGAAGCTGCGCTGTGCCCCTGTGCTGCCTCTAATATGTGGTCATGTATACATGAAATGTGGTTTTCACCTGTAATTCGGCCCGCTCCACCTCCCATTGTGCTCTCTCTACTTCGAAACGGGCCCATTCGTGCTGCAGGAAGTGCAAGATCCCCGGGATACTGTACTGCGCCCTAGCCGCCTCCCCAGCGTCGCCATCAGGCAGCGGTCCTTTCCCACCGCCGGGTAAAACAGAGTTGTTATTGTTGTTGAAGAACACGCCGGGCCCCGCCTGTTCGTCCATGGCCGGGCTCGGTGGAAAGCTCTGCCCGTTGTCTCGTTGATTCGAGGCGCTTGATACCAACGGAAGGGCAAAAACCTATCGACTACGCCGTCTCTTCGGCTCGGGGGAATGAACTCACTTTCTGACAGCTAGCTGTCATTGAATGACGTCAGTAACAACGGCCACGCCCACAGCATGTTGACTGGACGCGCTCGATTCAAGTATCCAGACATACCGGAGGGGCACAGTCGCCATGTTTATTTTACCACTTTCATCAGTGGTTAACATAAATCGTACATTCTGTTACAGATCCGGCATCAGTATTTATTCCCCAAACTAGGTAAAAATGTGTAACCAAATACAGGTAGCACCATGATGTCAAAGCAACTTTATTCACATCTCAAAGAAATGAGGGTGGAATATTACATAGGGCCATTTCAACAAATTTGCCACTTTTATGATGGTAGCTGATGCAGACCCATTCATGTAGCTATTACACATAAACAGATATGGATCAAAAATCATTTCTAAGCAGAAAGCCATCTGTATGATATGCAGCACACACATTAACTAATGTACTTGTTAATCATATTCCCCGATTTATCAGCAGACTTTAACTGTCTCTGTGAGAAATACAATTTCTGCCAAAAAACAATTTGAAAGCACGATGCATTAAATGTACAAAGGGTTCTAATAAAATCTAAATCTTCTGGGCTCAAAATAATGATCAAAAGCAAATTCTCAGTTATGTTTAAGAACATGTAGTAGGAATGTATACAACATAATGTAAGAGCAAAACAACTTTTCAAAAAAAAAAAGAAAAAGAAAAAGCAACAAATAAAGAAACTCACATCAGTAACAATCAGCAGACCAGAAGGCCACATATTGAACCAACTCCATTCAACATGCATGATTGGAATCTAAAGGAATAAGCCATGTTCATGGTGATGCAAAATCACAGAGAAAAATGGCACAGTATAAACATTGATTTTTGGATAGTGACGGAGGATGACCAGACAAAAAGGACAAGATCAAAAAAATAAAAATTAAATAGAAACCTACAGAAAAACAGAAATGTAAACTGTATCCCTTTATAAATGTGCATCAAGTCCGGAAATGATACATTCACACAATCAAAATTTTCTACAGATTTTAAAGTGAGCTTTTAGTAAAGTCAACATTCAAATACTTTTTAATGATATTTACAGCATTGCCTCCTTGACTTCAACAAGAGTTCTCATCCATCAGAAACAAAGATAAGATGTAGAATAAATAAATACTCTTAAGAAACTCCAGTTGATGTAGACATGACGTGGTGCTGCTCTGTTGACAGAAAACAAAACGGACCAAAAAAGACAACATTAAACTAGGCTGCGAGAGTGTACAGTGCATTCTGGGAGAGTTCAGAAGAAGCTCTTCTTGAGTTTGATGGTTGGTGCGGCTTGCACAGTTGGCTGAGCTTGCCTGGCTGCATCTTTGGCTCTACTGCTGGCCTGGTTGGCCCGTATAGCAGATTCCAGACGGATTTTAAGCTCAGGTGCGGCACCAATTACTATCTTGAAGGCAGCTGGATAGAGGGGCCCAATCCGCATTAAGTTCTGAAGGGCAAAATCATGCAGGCTCTTGGAGACTTGGGGTGCAGAGGAGATAGCATTTTCATCCAAAAGGTAGGAGATGAGAGTTGGTACAAGAAGAGCGAGCAACTGCACCCCTATTAAACACAAAAACAATGAGACATTAAAAAAAGATAATGACTCACAGCAAAACTAATTAGAGAGTTAGAATTAGAGAATTAGAGAGTTTAACTGCACTGAACACATATGGAACTGAGGCCACAAATCCAAACCAACACTGCTAGACCAGATGCATGAAATATTGGTTACCAAAAGGCTCTGGCACATCAATTGCTGAATGCTAGGTGATAAATTGTGTAGTTGTATTTGCAAGTAACCTGACATAATATTGAAGGGAAATGACAAACTGGCTGGACTGGAACTATTCATGTTCGAGTGCGCAATTCTGACAAGATTGGAGAAAGAATGAACAGAAACTCATCAGATCTCACAGAGGTTAATCATCAATAATAAGTTGCATAATAAACGCATTTAGAGCAGCAATGATGAATTAATTAGTTGATCGGCAGAAAATTTATCGGCTATTTTGGTAATCAAATAATTGTTTAAATTTTCAAGTAACCGCTTATCATCACTGCTAATATAAGTCAAATTCAAAATCAATCAACTTTTTTATAGCACCTTTTGTTCAAGTATGCAGTGCAGTTTGCTTTTCCAGGGAAATAAAAACACAAGAAACATAACTGAGGATAACACAAAACAAAACGTGTAAATATGAATAAATAATATATAATACGTAATACTGTATAGTACTATACTGTACTGTATAGTTGAAATCAATATAAAAACTGACAGTAAACCAGTGCAGAGATTCTAAACTTAGCATTTAATGCTCTATTGATCTGATCTTTGACAGCACACATCTAAAGGCACTGAGCTAAATACTTTAAGAGATCTACTTTAATGGAGCCAAACACTTTAATGGAACAAATACGGTACTTCTGTGGTCCATTAGGCAGAGGCACACTTACGGTTTTGCTCTTCACCCATGTTGACCAGATTCTCCAGGACCCTGATTCCCTCCTGCACAGCCTGCAGTTCCACAGCGGTCCCTGGCCGACTGCGCTCCACTGCCTTCAGCTTCTGCACCATGAGTGGAGCCAGAGCGTGGATGTACGGAGTAGACAGGGCACGATTGGAGTGCTGAAACACTGATAACAGAAGCTGGTAACACCGTGCCTGGACCTGTGGCACAAAAAAAAAAAAGAAGTCACACACTTAACATGTCATACACTTCTGGAAGGTCTAATACATGTTTTGATTCATGCATTCAGACTTTGCCCAAGTTGAGATTGTCACACTTCAGCTGTGTTTGTACACATAGGCGCTTACCCAGGGATCACTAGAGTTGAGGGCATTTCGGAAGCGGTCCATGCAGCCCTTCTGTAGGACTGTTACTCCAACAAGTTCATTGCTGGCAGACAGCAGGAAGAGCGTGATGGCTGTCAGCATACTGACCTCATCCATGTCAGGCCTGGACTCGTCTACAGAACGGCAAAAAGCATGCATACTGATGAATACTAATACTAATGAATAATGATGTCATACTTTTTTCTTGCCCCCTCCACAGAGAAGCCAGTCAACAGTGTGTTTGTGTGTATGTTTGCTTACCTGGCTGTGAGTGCTCGAGTACAGACGCCAGGCTGCTCCTCACGAGGCCAGTCCACTGTGTCTGCATGCTCTCCATCCGGGCCAGTGGGGAGGTGATGATGGTCTTGATGCCCTGCAGGGCGGCTGACACGGGCACAGGCACCGAGTTGTCAGCAGTCTTAACTGCAGTTTCCCTCAGCACACCCGTGATTAGGAAGAGCACCGTAGGTAGGATGGTCATGCCTCCTGCACAGGTTAAAAGAAACTGTGAGATGTCATTGTGAACACCGCTATGCTAATAACATTCATACGTACTCTTAATCTCACACTAACACATACAGTATCATTAGTATACACAAACTTGAACAATGCAGGGTATAATGTAATGCCAAGCAGGCTATAATAGTCATAAATAAAACATTGTGTCTTTTTCATGTATTGCATTGTGTGTGTGTGTGTGTGTGTGTGTGTGTGTGTGTGTGTGTGTGTGTGTGTGTGTGTGTGTGTATTGTAACAGTTTGCCTTGGGCCTCACCAGCAGGAGAGCAGAGGGAGGGCAGTTCTGCCAGGATGGAAACTGTGTTCGCCACCAGGCGTGCACTTTCTTCGGGTAGCCGCTGAGGTCTGAGTGGCACATGGCTGGGTGACTCCTTCACACGTGTATTAAGCTGTGGTAAGTGGCGGACCAGGATGAACACGAGCAGCTCCATGGCGGCGAACACCAGAGACTTGCCAGGGACGAGCTCTCCTGTGTCTCCTCCTTCCCCTAGGCTGGGCTGAGAGTCTTTCTCGCCTTCTTCCTCTTTGCCTGAACAATATAACATAGTGACCTATATCTATCAAACAGCCTCAAAATTGAAACAACTCTGCTATGAATATTAAACTCGACATGAACTTGATCATTTGTTCAGTCATCTTTCAGATGAAGTAAAACAGCACGGTGAGTTTTGTGTTTAAGGTGTAATATAATGCTATGTAAACAAGGCTGTAGGATGTGTTAGTTCCTGACCCTTGGTGGTCCTCTGTCGCTGCAGATGGTCCTGCGCAGCCCTGATGGTCTCCTGTACGACAGCAGTGACCTGGAGCTGTACAGCAGGAGGATCCCGGGTCAGCAGCAGTCTGTGGAGCACGTTCAGGAGCTCCACTGCCAACAGCTACAACAGAAATAACATATACAGTAATGACACTGTAAAATACTGGGAAAATATAATATACCCTACATTCATAATGCCTGACATGTCATACTCATCTGGTCTGGTCTCCAATAAAAACATCTAATAACTTCCCTACTGTATGTTAACAGTTGTACCTTTTTTTTTGCTATTCAATGAACACAAAATCTACATACACAGACATACACATACGCTGCATGTGATTTTAGCCTGTGACGGGAGACTGTAATAACGGTGTGGACGCAGCAGCAGAGTGACACATGCTGTGTCCTACTTTAAGGGGCTGGATCCACACTCACAGGGCCGGCAAGGACCTGTCCCATTTCAAACGCTCCTCTAAATTCAGCCGAGAAACAAAACCTTCTTTCTGAATTTGGACGACACGACCTACATATCCTTTGAAGACCCCAGCATCCATTGTGTGGCGGTCAGTTGTTTAATGGAACATTGGAGTGATGCTTGTCAACTCGCAAAGTCAGTAAACATCACACGACCCTGTTGTATTTACCGGGTATTTGCACTAAGGTGCTCATCGGTCACAAGTAAATGTATCACTTGAACTACAACAATGAAATAACTACTGCAAGGTGTAAATAATAGAGGCAATGGATAAAATCCACAGTTTCTTATTTGATACTTAGGAAACATCTATCTGCAATCAACAAAGCCACCCACTGGAAGTCACACCCTGTCAGTTGAATGTGTAACTTTGCTTTAGTGCAGTGCATGAATTTCCATTACCATATGACAGTAATACAGTTTATTATTAGCAAATTTAAACAGAGTTTTTAAAGAGCTTGCAAAATCCAAACAAGCAAATATAAATAGCAGCAGATTATTCATATATGTGTATTTTATTTAAAACGTTACACTGAATGTGTTAAAGAAATTCAATTTCTAGGATAGTTATACAAATCTTCCACCATACTGTGTCTCTTCCTAATGTACTGTATGTAATTTCTGCACTTGTGTCTTTACCTGGTCCTCTGCGATGTGGGTCTTTGCACATGGAGATTCTAGCAGAGTGAACAGTGCCTGCAGGCAGGACATCACATGTTCAATGGGCTCCTCGGGCCGGGGGAAGCAAAGAAACTCTATACTGACACCTGAGAGACAGAACAAGGAAACGCACTAAGGGTGTGTTCATGCTATTCTCTTTGTGGTTCCATGGCTGTAAGGTAAACAAAAAGCAGTCACTGTGAAAAAGTGCTCCGCTTTGCTTCTCTTAAGACAATCGGATGAATTATGAAGAATACTACATATATTAGGGTGGGTGTGTTTCCTCTATATAATACCCGATTACCAAAAAAACCCAAACAACCAAACAAACAAAAACACAGTAACATGAATACTATATATCATAAACAATGTGCCTTTCTTTACCCAACATTAGATGCATCCTGTCTTCCACCGACTCCTCAAAGGTCTTTGTGGTCAAGGAGGCTCCTTGAGGGAGGGCAGGTGTCTTGGAGGGAGCTGAGGGGATCTCCTCTTTCTCTTCACCAGCTCCAAACCCAGTGCTGCTCAGCCACAGAGCCACAGCATGCAGGACAGGGGCCCAAGAACTGCGATAGTGGAGCCTTGCTGTGTCTATAGTCTCTGGCGTATAAAACGCGCCGCCTGAACACACACACACACAACAATGGGACTTGTTCTGACTATATTATTTTAAAATGTGAATTGAATTGTTAACAAATGAACCTTATTGTCACTCATTGACATTCAAATATATGCTCCTAAATTGCGTTTAGGCCATCTGAAATATTATATGTTATTACATTTCACCCATTGATAAACAAAGACAGCTCCAACAATGTGCTAGAACATCTTATCCCATCAAAACAGCTACCTGACAGTAATCTGGGAGATGTTTTGTTGATTATTTTATTAAAAGCTGTCTAATTCCCACTGAAGTCTTTTTTTTCCTCTGGAGAATAAGAGCACAGTTTTTATGGGGCCAAAACCAGAGCAAAGAACTCAAGAACTAGTGCTACATATCCCATATACTATAAGAAAGCTTGTTATTTACACGTATCCATGCATCCATGAAGACATTTGATCCATATTTGACCTAAGACATCTAATATATAATTTAATTTCCTGTGGAATAAAGTGAGAATCTGTCTCGTACCGTCAGGGGGCAGCTGGCTGGAAAACTCAGCAGGCAGAGTGAGCAGGGCGTAGTCTCGCAGCATGGCCAGCCACAGGCGGCTCAGCGAGGGCAGCTCTGGCTGCACCAAAGTGATGAGGCTGTCAGGTGGAAGCACGTCGGCTCCCAGATCGTCCTCATCCTCGTCGTCGTCTGCACTTCGGACTGGTCTGGCAGGCTTCGACTCAGCCTCTTTCTTGATCTTCATCGACACCACATACACCTGAGAAAGCGAGCCGGTGTGTGTCGTCAGCTTTATTATTTACATAGGCAGTGTAACAAATATAGGACAGTACTCTGACGGGGGTCCGCTGTCGCACCTCGGCCCATGCCTTTAGCACAGCCAGTTTCTCCATCGTGGTAGCACTCTCACTGTACAGCTGACTGGATGAGCCCTTCCCAGCCTGCACCTTGTCCAGCGATGACACAAGCAGGTTATGGACTCGCCGCAGGTCGTTGAGGTCACTCACAACGCCACTGCCAATCCACGTACTACACACCTGTATTCACACAGAGGAGTCATGGTAATAAATGGAAAAAACAAATTGGATGTATACAGCGGCCACGGCCTTTCAGCTGTAACTTCTCTTACAACACTCAAGAAAAATTAAAAATCTACATTAAATAGCAGAGTGTTCAAGATTAAGTAGCTGTCATACATGCTGCCAAAGAGGGTGGGGGTGTCAAATAACAGTTATCAATAAAAAGCACTGACACATTAGGGCTGCACAGGTGGAGCACATTTGAAAGATTACATCCTTCTGAGGAGAGCTGCTATTAGAGTGTCAGGCAGCCAAGGGCAGCAGTCTGAGAAGGCTTTCTTTAAGGAAACTTACAAATGTGTTACAATGCAAATATTCTTTGCGAGACACCTTGCCACCCGTTTGCTTATTCAAAGGTATACTATGCAGGATAAGTGGCTCTAATTAACCAGTGACTTTAACATCTTGAGTCCAGCTTGCTGATATGCATAGTAGTAGACAATAAACATCATGAAAATAACTTAATTATAGTGCCTAGTAATCTGTTGAGTTACAGACAGCAGTCAACAAGCCTACAGCAACATTAGCTAATTGTTTTTGTTCAGACCCCATTGTTAGTATTTATTGGCTGGGGGCTACAAACCCATTGGCTCAAAGGTTGTAGCTCAGAAATGTCCCGGACAATGCAAAATAAGAAGAGAATGTGAAAATATTGGTGGAAGGCAGAATCTCAGTACATCGCCACACACTTCTAGTGGGTCCTGATTCAGTGGGATTACTTTTGTAGCAGTCGTAAAATTGAAACTACAGTGAAATTTCTCTGTCATGTGGTATGCCCTTTTGTTGTTGTTGCCCTCCTAAGTTAATCATTCTATTTAGAGAAATTCGACCCTGACATCAAGCTTTCGGCCCTCAGAAAGAACAGAAATGGTCTTAGTGGACAAAAAACACGAAGGGGAATGTCAAAGAGAAGAGCTTTTTTAAAGAACACTGCTGACAGGCATGTTTGTTATTTTCCACTGTCACTCATTCTTTACATCAGTCAAATAAGTCAAAGAGCATTAAGGCAGAAAATTTGACATTGCTGGGTTCTAAGGGGATGACTGACTGCACAGTGGCAATTAACCGCTACTGCAGTAGCATTGCTGTAAAAACAACATCATACTATAATAATGTATGTTGAGGGCTGTTAAGTTGAATATATGTTACAATAGAAACAGACCTCAAACAGGGGCACAAAACGTCTTAATGGTCATAAATAAAGTATAGCGTCTTACCTGGCATGCCTTAGCCGTTATGTCAGACGGTGTATCAGGTGAAAACGCAGGCCTGAGGGCAGCTCCAACCTAAACACATACATGATCGGTACAAAGTTCACTTCTCAGTTCGTTTCACATGTACTGTGCTATTTTAATCATGCAGCATAATGCAATTCAATGTGTTTTTGACTCACATTGGCCTGGTATTGTTCCAGGATAACATGCCCTGGGAACTCTGGCTCTGGTACGGAGGCAAACTTTTTAATGATGTCCTCCAGGGCCTGCAGGCCGGCCATCCGCAGCTGGTTACTGTGGTCTGTGGCCGCCATGAAGGCCATACGGATGAGGTCAGACAAATGGAGCACCAACTGATCCCCTGAACAGGGATGGGAGAAAAAACAGTGGGTGAGGAAAAGAAATGCAAGAAAATAAAAATCAGAAACTCGAATTTACAACGATTTCTTGTCATTTCAACACTTGCCAGTCACTGTTAAATATTTGCTTTAGTAATCCTTTGATGATGAGTTGTACATCAGCATGAAGGTACAGCTGCTGCTTCCCTCTGTGTTCGCTTTTGTAACACCTTCCTCTTTGTGAGATTGAATTGAGGATTAAATGCAGACAAACACAACAAGTCAGTTTTTAAAGTTTCAGTATGCGCTTCCAGTGGCTCAAAGGAACTGCGCATCGACCTTGAGGCGAGAGAGATTTAATTCAACTTTAGCTGAAGTGCACCTTTCAAGGGATTAGTTGGACACACCAACATGCAGACCAACCATCCACTCAATCCCAGTCAGTAAACTTGGGTTAGCTGCTTCCAGAGCTGCAAAATCATTACACTGAGCTCTTACTGTCTAGCCTGTACAATGCTTCCTTATTTTGATGGAGCTTATATAAAAAGTAGCTGCTCTATCTGTCACAGTGAGAAAAAAAATCCCTTCCACTTTTGCTTACTCATATCTGGCTTTGTTCCATCTTGACATAAAAGCACATGAGTGATTTTTTTTCCAGCAGCTGACACTTGAACTGCCTGGAGGTCGCAAAAAGATATGTAAAACAAAAATAAAAAATAACAAATTTACATTTAATTTTCTAGCAACCACAACAGTCTGTGCCAAATTAAAAGCTGGACTTTACATTAGTGGAAAGCCTATGTATGCAACATGACTTTAGAAAATCCATTCGAAGCACAGACAAGAGATCACAGGTTGCATAAATCAATTACCAATTCCTGAGGTGAACTGTGAGCTACTCTGTTGGGAGCACGGTGAATGGTACCTTTGGGGTTCTTGGCCTGTGCAGAGCGGGCAGCTGCCAGGTCAAAGTGTGCTTTGTCATTTTCACACAACAGGATGATGCGGCACAAGCAGTCCGCGGCAAATACCCTCGTCACCCAGCGCGGCGCCACGGAGGGCTTGGATTTGTCATCTTCACCCAGGCCTGTGAACATGGTGTCGTCATCCATCTCATCTTTTTTCTCAGAGTCTTCCTCATCCTTCTCCACCTCGAATACAACGGCTCCTCCTACATCTGAAAGAGGGGACAGACACATTTATGATGTAAGGATTTAAAAGAGCAGATTTAGTCCATCACATCAAGCATTGTCCAATTCATTGCTTGTGCTTGTTTTTGCTTCACTCGAAAGGAATGACTGATACTGTAAATGTGACATGCTTTAGCCTTGGCTGATGTTGGCCCGAAATTCACAAAACATTTAAACTGATATTGGGCTATAGAGTTAAACTTGAATTGATTGCTATGTGATACAGTCCTTATTTTGTTTTTGGTTCCAGCCTTAATTTCCTTAGAGACAGAAAATGGTTATGTGTCATATTTTATAGTTTTGTATTTACCTGTAGTTGCTGCCAGGACATCCTTGCAGAGTTTCAGCCAATGAGAAAGCTTTTCCACAGCAAGCGATGACAGCATGTGGCCCAGTGTGTCATGGATATCAGAACACAGCTTCCTGTCTGTCTCCCGATCCAGCATGCCAAAAAGAACGCCCTCCAAACCGGTCTCTGTGATGTTCAGATCTGAAACAGGGACAAAGTCAACACAGTGAGAGTTGCAGTGCCTCACTGAGGTGTATACTGACTAAACAGAATTGTCTCATCAGGTTTAGGATTTGAACTCACTGATTGTAGGGTCTTTGCTGTCTCCTGCTCTCTTCGCCAGGCTCATGGCATACTCGCAGACCTCTGCAGCCTCTCTCTGAGCGAGCTGTCTCAGGCAGGCCACAGCAGCACGACGGAGCAACAGGTGAGAGCTGCACAGGTGCACCTGCAACCCACAGTACAGTAGGAAATTAGGATAAATATAAGAACAAACTATAACTACTGTATTAGTAGCTTGAAACTCGTTATATCTTACACAGAGACAGGGCACCAGGCTGGACAGGTTGACATGGCGTGGAGCGAACATGTGCAGCTGCTGCAAGCATGAGATGGCAGCTGCCTGCACAAGGGAGTCAGAGTGGTCCTGCATTATGGCACAGCCCACCAGGCAGGACGAGCGGATGGTGGAGATAGTGGCTCCATTTCCTAGCAAACCCAATGTCATCAGTTAGGAAAAGAGACAAAAAGAATGAGTATTCTAGCAGCTGGAGGATACACAGTAATGTCTTCAATTCTGCTTCAGAAGCATGTCATGGGTTAAAATGGATTTCTCTGCCACCTGCTGGCCAGGAAAGGGTACATAACATTTACACAGGCGGAGAGACAAAGGAGGTTTGTGAATTTGTTTTTTGTCACAGTTACCCTGTAATTCTGGTCCCACAGTAGTGATGAGAGCTCCCAGGCAGCGGCCCAAACACTGGTGCACCTCTGTGTGAGACGGGGGCACGGTGAGGAGTAGGGTGAGTACCAGGGACAGTGTAGGCTCCACGTAGCCTCTGTACATGGGCCCACTAGAATCCACAATCAGAGCCAGAGAGTGCAAAGCCCATGTCTGAAAAAATACACAGAGAATATTTGAATTAGCGATGTGTAACAAGCACAAGCAAATCAAACAATAATGCAGAAACTACAGAAAAAAACATACAGTAGTTCAGACCACTCCAACTCTCTTATTCTCATTCAACTATGAGCAAATTTTTAAATCCATCCCTCCTGATTAATTCACTGTACCTGGACCTCATGAGAGGATCCATCCTGGGCCAGAGCTAATAGGATGCTGACACTGGTCTTTAAGTGCTGGCCTGAGCCAATTCCCCCAACGTATCGATGCAGACAGCCAAGAGCCAGTGAATGGCCTGTCCTTGATACCACATCACGAGCCGACTTCAGTCTGGAAATAGAGGAGGAACAGAGATATGAATCACGTAATTAAAGCCAAGGATAGAGAAGATAAACTAGATTCAGTTCAAGACGGCTTATGAGGGCAATCAAAGACCGAAACATTTATCTTCCTGAAAACATCTTTGACCTAAGAGAGATGAGAAAAGAACAGAATAAAGAGAGCCTAATACATGTATGAAATGCTTACTTGTCAAAACTGGTCTGGGCCATTCTGGCGATGAAGGTAGCCTCTCCCACCACCTGAGCCATCCTGCCCAGAGCCTCTCCGGCAGCACAGCGCAGGATGGGGTTGGGATTGTCCAATGCTCCCATCACCAGGGCCAAGGCCGACTTACGCACCTCCTCAGGGCCCAAAGTACTCTTGTTCTCAGCCAAACCCTTCAGTCAGAAAGGAAGGAAAAGGTATATTATTTCTTGTATATATTACCTGAATAATGAAACAAGATATTCCTGGATATAAAGCAGTTTTTCTCACCTTGAGGGCACTAAGCACTGCAGTAAAGATATTCAGCTGGACTGCTTGTTGCCGAACTCCTTTGGCCTGCTTTATACACTCTGCAAAGTGGTCTAGCATCTGCAGCCTAAATCGTATACAAAGTACGGTAAAATATATTACAAACAACGGCCGGAGTGGTGGAACAGAAGCTGGCAGACGGCTGCTGAGAGTCGGGGAATAAACACCCGCAGTCACACCGGATTCTGCTCTGATCCAGAGGTGTTTACAGAAGGGAGGAGAGCTCAGAGTTTATTTCTTTCTAGCTTTTGGGATTAAAAAGCAGATTTATCATCACTTCAACCTGTCTGCAGCAGCTAGCTGTAGAGGTGCCGACCTGTACTATAGTCTCTCTTTGTTGACTGCTTAGTGGAGGGGAAACTACTCCGGCTGTTTGGGACAAATCAACACAAATGCTGCCACGCACCACAAGTTTTGGTCCCAAAAAACAACTACTCACCGATGTTTAAAGGACACGTGGGGGAAAACAACACCAAAAAGGGCCACTGAAGCATCGATGACTGACACACCCAAAGGGAGAGGCCCTGGGATGGCCTCGCCTACAGGGACACGCAGGTAGATGGAGGAGGGATCGTGTTCCAGAGCTCCGCTGCCAGACGCACTGTTGGGCTGCAGCTGTTTAGGAACAATCACACAGTATTATCAACGTTGATGAGGACATTATATAATGGATATAAAGGATAAGGTTATGTATAGATAATTGTTGTTAACCAATTTAGAAAAGACAATGAGAATCTAAACCACACACATCTACATTTATTCTTTCAATACAGTATATAGTAGTAGTGTATTTTGGATTTTGTCACATCGTCGATGATTTCACTCACCTGATCCTCTATGGACTTGTGGTCAGTCTCCTGTAGCCAGGAACCCATGAGTACACTGTCGTCATAGTGACAGAGCGAGCGCAGCAAGGAGGTGGTAGTGTTAGCCGAGTTGTCCGTCAAAGTGAACTCTGCCACCAGCTCCCTCAGGAGGGCATTGAAGCTGCCTACACAAGAAGATCACTGCTTTTAAAACACCTCCCATAAAGGTGCTTAACTTCTGTTGAAAAAAACACGCAGAAGTGACTGTGTTACCTTCATAGGTCTTCGGGGGCAACAGAGCCAGGATGTCGTACAACCTGAGCCTCACCATTGCTGCACTTGCTTTCAGGTGAGCGCCATGGACCTTAATGATGGCAGGTACACTGACAAAATGACAAAACATTTCAATCACTAGACTGAAAACAACAATGAAAGAAATGGAGGAAATAGCTATCATACAAGACAAATCTAATGAACTGTGTGCAGGAAGATTCCATCAAAAAACATCCCTATCTTTATGTGGTCAACAGATGGTCATATTTAAAAGCATCACACTCACTGAGACATCATGGTCATGGCACATTCAATGGGAGTCATCAGTCTACGGATCACATCTTCTGTGAGCAGCTCGGGACAGTGAGCCACAAAACTACGCATGGCTGCAGAATAGGGGAACACAAGAGCTGGTCAGAATTGTGTCTGCTGACGTTACAGAGCATATGCAGCTATACAGGGAGGTGTGTTTCTTTACCACAAAGTGCTCCTGCTCGGCCCTCCAGGGTGACCTGCCAGGTGAAGGAGTCTCCTCTGGCCTTTTCTGCCTCCAGCTCCTTCTGGGAGCGAGGGAACACGTTCCTCCACAGCAGCAACATCTTGGGAAGGTGATAGCGCACAAGGGACGGTCCTGGGCACAAACGCAAATGTGGTGACAGTGTAGTCAGCAAGGGAGAGAGTGCTGTTGACAAATCAAAGCAAAGAGATAAGAGAAAGATGTCTGAGAGGCTCACCCAGAGTCATGAGGGCACCCAGCAGCAGCCATCCAGCCTGTGTGCGCTGCAGGGATAGTCGGCTATTCTGAGCAGCTGTCCGCAGGAGGTCTTCAGCTATGCTCACCACCAACTGCAAGTAAAGAACCATTCAGTCTTTAAATCCATATAGGGCAATCAGTGAGGCTTGTACAGAGGGTCAAGACCTAATTACATTTACACAAGACAAGAAACAAGTCAGATTACATTCTGAGGATACGCACCTTGCCCTTGGAGTGGGGGATGCCGAGTGGACACTGGTGTACGCCTCCCAGCAGAGCAGCCATTGCAAAGCTGTAGCCACTCACGGCCTCAGGTGAACTCTTCAGGTTGTTGATTCTCTCTGCACAGCGGTCCAGCAGTGGGGTCAACTGATACGGAAGTGCCACGGCAACACACCGCAAGCACCACGCGGCCGCCAAACGTGCCGCCATGCTAGGGTGTAGCAGCACTGAGGTGACAGTTTCAAGGAGTCCTGGGGAAGAGGACATGGAATATGTTTTAAGTTGTGAGTGAATCCAGGCTAAATTCATTCCTTCTGACCAGAGACAGTAATACACAATTGCATATACATCATCAAGCACTTTATGTATTTATGTAGCAGTAAAAGAAGTGGATGTAAGATTTACAAACGGCAGCTCTCAGCAGGGAGTAACATTCAATACATATATTGAATGTTAAAACACACTACCAAAGCTACAGAAGATGCCGTCAGATGTCATACAAGTTGGCTAAGAAAGCAAACTGTCACTCCAGCTAGAAGAATTCTATTCTGAGTAAATCCATTTTGTGTTTATAGAAACTTTTATTTAATATTTTGTGTGTCTCACCTATAGAAGGCTCCTGGATGAGGGGTGAAGCTGTGGCACTCAAGCTCTGAACCAGACTGCCCAGCTCTTTTAGGGCACACACCATAACATGCTGACTGGCAGAGACATCAGCCGCTCCGGCCTTGTTCTCTCCACTGATGTCATTCACAACTGCCTCTGGAAAAACCACGTGGCAGAGACAGAGAAGCGAACAAGAAGGGTTTATCAGAATAAAATGCAAATGTTTTCAAGTTGAACAAGATCAAACAGCCTTAAAGATATGATAATACGTTTAGATTTCAGAATGTATGCAGCACTGATGGATAAGGTGACCTGCGCTAAAATGCAACTTAGACTGAGATCTTTCCTAAAACAAGGCACTTATTGTCAGATTTACAAAGTCAATTATTATACCCTGACATATTACATAGAAATACACTGTAATAACCTAACTGGCTGGCCACATTAGTCCATCTAAATGCTATCACACATCTTCAATCAGCAAAGTTTTGCAACTGCAGAAGTAGAAGCCTTTAAAATACTGAGGAACACCGCAAAATGTGCCACAAACACAGAGCTCTGAGGATTAATTTTTCATTAAAAAAAAAGATACAATACAGGAAACAACGACTATACTTGCAGGATAAATGCCAGAAAGAGAAAAACACTAAAACTTCATCTGAATTTATATGATGGTCATTTATCAAAAACCCTCAAAAATCCTCAGAGCTCTAAATAGGCAACAGTCATGAAATATCACACGAAAGGAAAAGGTCAATTAAATAACTTAAGGGAGATATTTCAAGCTGCTTCTTGAACTGTGGCAGCTATGTTGTTCCACACCACTTAGGATGCGCAAAACCAACTGTATACATACAAAGAGATCCCACTTCCATCATGGCTCCAGGAAACATTTTCCAAGTTACTTTTAGCAGAGATATTTCACAAAGTCTAATTTCAAGAAGTCTCACAGATCCAGCTGGGTGGAAAAGCTACAAGCAGCAAGTATAGTGAAAAGCCCAGGGCCACATCATAAGAGACACCGACATTCAACACCATATTCAAATTCTGTTTTAACATCAATATGACCAAAGGACTGTATATTTGACATAGTTTACATCAGTTCAAAGGTTGCAAAGCAAATCAGAGTAAGAATCATCCTTCATGAATGAGATGATGGTGATTATAAACATGATTGATGTGTTGTTGTAAAGCAGAAAAAAGTGGAAATTTGGAGGAACTGAAATCAATACAACCAAATGACGGACAAACTAGCAAATAGTCTTTTTGCTGTGGGGGGAAATGGCTTTTTCCTACTATGTGTCAGGGAATTTAGTGGCACATGCTGCTTTTCTGCTGGTGTAAGCCACATGTCAACAGTCAGAAAGAGTTATGTTATCTGCTCCTTAGGGACTGAAATGCAGTAACAGAATGTGAATTCACAGGCAAACAGCCATGGAGGCTTTGCAGTAATGCTAGCATGAGTGGCTCAAATGCTGAGCCATCAGTGGATAGTGTTACATGACATTGTGATGCAGCTTGTGGTTAAAAGACATGTAAAGAAGGAGAGGAGAGAGAGATCCAAAAGAAGCGATGGCAGAAAGCAAGAGGAAAAGCAGACACAGGGAAAGCCATCTCCACACACGACAAAAGACAAGAAAGTAAAAGCTCTGTATGCAACTCAAGCGCAAACCATGCAAGACTTTTAGAAACTGAATGAAGGGCGAATTAAAAGTGATAATAATGGATGAGTACTTACTCTGTAATGCTCTGAACCGTGATATTTCCCCCCCATCCTCCTTACCCACAGCCCTCATTTGCTTGCTGATGGCTTGGCAGATTTCTTTGCCGGCTGCGATTTGTGCTTTCTCTCCAAGTAAGCCCCCCAGGGTGGCACGTAGCATGAAGGAGACACAGCGGCGTGAGTACACAGCCTCAACATGTGTCTGCGTGGCCCGTGGGTGAGACACCAGGTCCAAAACGTGGGACAGGAATGTGGCAAAGTTGCGCTCCAGCCACTGACCACCAAGTGTAGTCACAAACACAACGTAGGCCTGAGGAGGATAAAGAACGTTTATGTGTAAAGTGGTTGAATCAAACAGCACAGTCTCAGAGTCACATGTTTGAGAATTCACCTCACCTGTGTGACGCCCACCCGCACCTCCCTGCTGACAGAGCCTCCCCCCTTCAACATCTCCCCTCCGCTCTTCAGAAAGCCAGATCCACCACGCAGGAAACCTGTGGCCATTAGCTCCAGCACCTCCTCCAGAGTGGCCCGCTTCACGTTCTGACGCATCACTGAGAAGAAAAAGGATTGAGTTCATGAAGGATAAAAGTGACAAGCTAGTCTACATAAAATAAAAGTAACAAAACATGAACACTCAATCACAAATCAGCTCTTTCACCCTACCAGCTGCTTGTTTGGGCATCAGGGCAGTGGCCATGACTGTGCCCAGCAGCTTGGCCACTGCCACTCGAACCCCATAGTTAGATCCTTCCAGCGCTTTGAAACACAATGTGGCCACATTCTCCAGTTCTGTGGTCCACATGAATACTGCCTCATTCTGGAGCTCCAACAGGCACTGATCAGGCAAGAAGAAGTAAGATGGTGTCCTGTTAGTGACATCTACATTATGCATGTACAGGAAACATCTCATTTCTTAAAGACATGCGATGATACGTACAGGTGATACTGATGATTAGTTTAGACTGTACATATGTTGGACAAACGATCATATATAGTACAATTGTCATGTTTTCTGAACAGGAAATTGTCTTGCACAATAGAGAAGAGATAGTTCCGCCAACAAAAATGACATAGCAAAACTATGTATGTCAGTGGTATTCTTTTTCTAATGGTGGAACGTGCTGCTACTGACATGGCTTTATCTCCTAAAGGGAAAAATTAAACTGTTGCCCAAACAATTACCACAAGAAAGCATATGTTCCGTTTAGCTTCATGACAGGACCAGGAAATGCAGTCTTGAATAGTGGAGGATCCCCAAAAAAGGCCTCAATAAGTTAAGAACACAAAAGCTGCTCATTTTTGGAGCAAAGTTTGATTTTGGGGGAAAAGGTCTGAACATTACACTATGAAGTGTAGGTTCAATGCTTGCAGTTGCAAGGAACCTTCACAAACATTCAGCAGGATATGACATAACAATAATGTTTCCTTTTGTTTGACCACATTTACTAAATCTAATATTTTTGTTTATTCCTTCACAGCTCCATTTGACATTTTTCTGAGACCAACCTTTGCTACCGCGCAGCGTACAGCCATGGACCTGTCTGTGAGTAGAGAGCGGGCATTCTTGTAGATATCTCTGTGACATGAAGCTGCAGCTCCACCCAGTCCGCTGAGCACTTTCTGCAGGCTGAGAAGGATCTCTCCTCTGCCTTGGGACTAGATCAACAAAGCAAAGGTGAAAACAAGAGGATTAAAATAAATATCTACTCTGATTTTGAATTATAAATCTATTTAGTTATCCATTACTGCTCCTATATATGTAATACATTCCTTTTATAAGAAAATGGAATACTGCATTCCATTTCCAAGGTTGTATTCTTAAAGGTCATACCTCTGCACTCTTTAATGCTTTCAAAAGATTATTAATGGTGTCTGGAAAGGAGCTCCCCAGCATCCTGCCCATCTTCTCATAAAAAGCTCCAACACAAGCCACTGCAGCACTGCAAGAAAATGCAATGTAATAAGCAGATGCAATGGAAATGGAGGGTTGCTGTTTATTCCAGATAGTCTGACATTCATAAGCCTCCTCTTGAGAACATTCAGACTGGCTTTTATTTTATTTATGATTTATGATAATAGTATAACAACCTGCATCATGAGGTGCATTTAACCTTAAAGCTCCTAACAAATTATTATGTATACTAAAACACTGAAAAAGTAGAGCAGTGGCTTAGGGTTTAGCAAGGAGGTCTTGACCCTCATGTTTACCCCACAACCGCTCTCAGTTCACCTGACTCTAGACAGAAATAAGCAGGTGTACAAGAATGAGGAATAAAACCCTGCAAGACGACACTGATGCAGCTTCAACTACTGTTGGATTCAATTAATACCAGCAATAAACACAGCATAATATCTGCTCATGTACACTTAATCCCACCCTTTAAAACATGAAATGTCATTCTGCAGATTAACATTTGGCTTAACTGCTTATACCACTGAAAGTGGACATACAGTATATGACAGAAGCACTGAAAGCAGTGCTGAACAGCTTATATCTTCATGCAAGTGCATATACACAGTTGTCGCATCCATAAAACGGCCCATGAAAATACACAGTGCTAGGATGAAAAGGGACCTTACAGTTTTGTTGGCAGGTATGCAGGTGTGTCATCCTTGCTTTTGATGATCTCGTTGCATTTATCCAGTGTCTGGAAAACAGTGAAGGTGTCGCCAATGCTGTAGAGGGTAGCAAGGTTTTTGGCCAGTAGTTTTCTTGTTGGTGGTCCAGGGGCACTGCTGATCAGTCCTGTTAGCTGCTCCACAAGCTTCTTCTGCTTCTCCTTCACATCCACCTGCCATTCAAACACACAACAAAGTCACAAACTGCTTCTACTGAAACCCAGTCAGAAAGACGATGCCAAAAATCTGAATAGTCACCCTATTTGCAGCCACAAGCACTTTGTCCAAGAAGCGGAGCCATTCGAAGATGAAGACGGGCCTCTTTGCTTCAGTGATCTGGGCCAAGGCATCTTCATTGAGCAGCAGACTGTGAGCTAGCTCCATGACGAGGATCTGTTAGCACGGTGCTGTCCAACCCCGTCTCTGCAATGATTTATTAGGGGGTGTGCCTTGTCAGTAGATATATCTGCGTTCACTTGTTGTACACAATGTTGCAAACCAAACTGTCAAAGGTGGGTAGCGTTAACACTTGCTGCTCTGTGTTGACAGCTGCCTGCCTCAAGCTGTTGATAGGCGAGTTGGTTAGCAACCTAAGCTAGCTAGTACTTCCGAGGAACAAGCTAACGTTAAACTCCTGCTACGCACTCTCGCCAAAACTGAGCACTAGATATCTATCGTCATCTTTTAAAGTATTCATCTGTTCAAAAACATCTCAGCAACAACACCCTCCAAAAATATGGGACATATTTAATCAAATTGTTCATCCTACCTGTGTTTCGATAACCCAGGATGAATGACGACGGGTATCGGTGGTGTCGCATTAAAGTCTGTCCGACTTGATACCAAGGAAATTATGTGCAGACAAAACTGATAATTAACAAAAATTGTTTCATATTTAGTGTTTCATTTTTAACAGTTGTCTTTCTGCATTCAAAGTAAACACATTCTTCCGAATAACTAGTAAAAAATGTCGGAACTGTATACTTATTGTGTACCCTGTAGCTACTCGGAATATATCGTTGAACGAACCAAACATCAGTGAGGCAAATGGAAGCGCACAACTTGATAATAACTTAAACATTGCAGCGTTATTTTTCGGCGTTTTCTGTCTTTTGCGCGGCCATAATGTCTGATGAGGAAGAGGACTATATGTCTGATGCATTTCTAAGTAAAATGTAAGCGTTTTGCGTTTCTACTGTTTGTGGTAAAACCTAATGGTGTCGAGATTGTTAGATTGGCACCAACCACAATTAGCTTATGTAGTATCAGTCCTATTAGAGTTAATTGTGGAATTTTCAAAAAGTGTCAGTTGTGAAAATATAGAAATGGGGGTTTAAAGTCATTGCTGTCATACTAGCTATCACTGTTGTCTCAGAAACTTCTTCTATGTTCCTCTGTCTGTCAGACAAGATGTAAAACCAGGTGTCAGCATGGTGAGGCGGGTGAAAGAAGCTATTAAGAGGGAGACGCAGCAAAAGGAGACCAACATCAAGAACCGTCAGAAGACCTTCAAGGAACAGGAGAAGGAAAGCAGAGAAGCCGCTTTACAAAACTCCATTAGCAATGAGAACAAGGGATTTGCACTTCTGCAAAAAATGGGTTACAAAGCTGGTCAAGGCCTCGGGAAGGAAGGCAAGTTTCTTCTTGATTGAATTCTTTTTTTTCATTAATTTTCATAATCTGTTTTTCCTTTGTTGTGTTAGTTAATGTGGATCTCTGTTACCTCTCCAGGAGCAGGGAGAGTTGATCCGATTCCTTTAAATATCAAAACTGGTAGGTCTCATTTTTACGTTTAAAGTGTTTTTGATAACGACATGTGCCATTGGACTGATTTCTTCATGTGTTTATGTGTTTTCTTTGTGTGTTAAATCAGACAGAGGTGGCATTGGCATGGAAGAGGTGAAGAAAAGAAAAGCTGAGGAGGAACTTGAACATTATCGGCAGAAAGTGCGCGCCAAACAACAGAATGAGACCAAATCTCTGGAAGATTTTAGGTAAACTTTGCAGCTGTCTATGAGATGCACGATGGACTCCTTTAATACGAATGTTTAATAGTTTGTAATTTTGCTCTTTTTCATTCCAGGTCAAGGGTAAGGACAGAGAGAGAGGAGCGAAAGATTGAAGGAGATCTCAGAAGGAGTCAGCGAGCCTGTGAGCAGCTTGACAGTCAGAAGGTTGGAGGCATTATGGCTGTCGTACATCAGTACATCACAGTGCTTATGCTGTTTTTTCAAATTTCTATTAATTCGCTCTACAGTGAGAATAAATACAAATGTGCCAGGAAAATTGCCATGTATTAAAGGACCAGTCTGCATGGTTTAATGCCATGTAGTGTTGAGGTGGCAGATTGCATCCAACAGAATAGCATTGTATGACAAGGTTTCTCAAAGTCTGGATCTCGGTCCACATCCGGACCAAGTCAATCCAGACCCAGCCCCTACTTTGTGTTATTGCTAGTGACGTTGAATATACAGTGTAGCTGCCGAGAGGTCATTCCCAGTGATCCTGTCCCCAGATAAATGTGGTTTTAATGTGTCTTATTCCCCTGTTTGTTGGCATCGTTGTCATGGCGACATTCAGTGCTGGAGAAAGTGTTGTGTGTTGTTGCTGCCGAGTTCAAGCATTAAAGGATAACTTTCGTTTTTTACAACCTGGACCTTTTTTCTAGCATTAAGTACGATCATTTACTCACCCAGACAACTTTGGTGGCATTTGGAGTCGTTTTGAAGAAATTAGCCCCAGTGGAGCGGCGTGTATATCCGTATAATGCGAGTAATCGGGGCATCCATGCGCAGCCTCTATATAACTCGTTCATATTCCAATATTTTGTTATGATATGCTGGTGCTATTCCCCTCTGAGCCGGCGGTCAGATAGTTTAGCTGTAGTTTGGCACGGCTATGGTTCGTTATTGCGTATTCGTAGCGGACCGCCGCAGAGTCAGCCGTGTTGTGGCTGGCTGCTCGCAGCGCCCGGCGTTCGGTAATGACATCATCCACGTCAGAGGTAGTTGTCTAAAGATGCTGGATGTTGATAACATGCCACCATGGGCGTATTTAATGCTACAAATAAGGTCCAGGTTGTAAAAAACAAAAGTTATCCTTTAACGTTACACCAGAGAATGTGCCACCAGCTCCTAAATCACAGATACAGAATGTGTCTCCTTTTCTCTAGGACACAATTTCTACTACTAGCGTAAATGTAGTTGTAAGAATATGTCTGAGTCAGAAATAAATATGGAGTAACTGTCTGAGCCTTGTGTGCCTCAGTTTGTGCTGGCCCAATCACAAGAGATGTGACATCAGTAAATTCAACAGGCTAAATGTTATTGTCACTGATCAAAAATTCAAAATTCAACTAATTTTGTCAATTCGCTTTACATCAGTAAAGAAACAGCACTTAGGGTTTTCTTTGTGTGACTCCTTTGGCTGAATTTTCTCTTCAGGGCATTACTGTCCCCAGGGAAGACTGGTACTGGCCCAAAGCAGAGACTGATGATGAGGAGGATGATCCTAAAGAGGCGAAGGAGGAGGAGGAGGAGGAGGAGGAGATTGTGGAATTAACAGTTCGTATTTAGTTTACCTTGTTTATTCAGTGACATAATGTGTAATAATAATAATATATGAATGGACCAAAATCAGTTTGCTTCAAAGCTTGGTAACAACACCGCAATATACTTGTACACTTTGCAATTAATGACAATTAAATATATTGTCATATGGTGCAATAAATGCATCTTGTTAATCCAAATTAAAGTGTGTTTGATATGTGTTTCCCTGTTTCAGTCCTTTGACAAACTCCAAATTTTGACATCCTATTTGAGAGGAGTCCATTTTTACTGCATATGGTGTGGGACCACCTATAATGGTAAGAGTGATAACAACATGGATGTAGTTTTATCGTTGTTTTTGTTGCCTTTGCTGAAATATATATTTTTCTTTTTGACAGATGAAGAGGACTTGTGCTCTAACTGTCCTGGGGATACAGCAGCAGACCACGAATGAACTTGACAAAAAACATGCACAATAGTTCCCGGTAACAAAGCAGCTATGAACGTTTGACCCTGGAAATATTATAGAAATGAGTGCAGCCAGCATTTACAGTGTGAAACAGGCTCATCACACTGACGTGATCAACACTGGAGGAATATTCATTTGTCATCCTGTCCGAATCTGCTGCCCGTCTCTGGAAGGATGTCACTGTTCATGTTGTTTGTGTGCGGTCGTTCTTGAATTTGTCTTTACGTTTAGAAATCCTGTTGGAAATTTGGGATTCGTTTTTTAGTGTTTATATTTTGAAAACATGTACTAAGGTTTTTGAGGCATACCTGTGTGTTCATTAAATGTTTTAAGTAATATAACATTTTATAGTATCTTTATTTTAGCTACTTATAGTCCAAAAAATCACTCTGGGTGTGATTCACTTAACGAAATGTACAATGTCATTACCCCTGATATTGCCATTTTTCCTTTGTGTGTACGTGGTGCTCAGTTCTGCGTTTATGTGCTATTATCATTTCAGTTTCCTCTGGTGTCAGCACTGGATGTCAATATAACTTTTTCTCACCATAATATTGAATATTCTGTATCTGAGAAGCAAACCAGTGACCATGGTTGACTTTTCGCTTGTTTGGACATTTCCCTTCACACACATTAGGTGACTGTTTTGTCTCTTTCATACGTGTCTGCGACGTGCTAAAACATGATACAAAGCCCTTGTATATACTCTGGGACGTGAACTAATGGCTTGACAGTAACATTGTTTTTAATTAGTATTAACAACTCGAGCTCCCATGAGCCTTAGCGGTGCTAAAGCTTCTTGGGAGATGTGGTTGTTAAACGCTGATGAGTTTTACTATTTCAGCCCTTTTCCCGTTTACTTTCCCCGGTTTCGCAGCTTATCCACGGCGAACACATGCACTTATGTCGTATTTGCCTAACTAGTTCAGATAATTCAGACATCATGTGAAGTTGCCATGTTGTGTGACGTTTCCCGAGAAAGCGAAACTTAGCGCGGGTGAGGCTGAATCGAAAGTCCCCTCGGACGGAGGAAGCCGTGGAAGCGGAGTTGGCGTGAAAACGGATAAGATGTAGTGCTGTTAAAACTGCGCCATGCTGTCTTATTTCCATGTATTTTGAGCTGTCACTCGGACGTTGGGGTTATTCATAATGGCCAACTACGTGGCCAAACTAAACGAGTATGCGCAGAGGACGCGCTCGGAGCTGAGGTATGAGGACGTCGGATCTGATGGCCGCGATCACATTAAAACGTGAGTTGAATCAAGTGTCTGGTGGGTTTCACCACCTGGAAAGTCATGCGGGAGTGGATGTGAAGAGACCCTTATTGAGAGGGAGGATTGTGTTTCCTTTGGGTTTTGTGTAGAAAGGCCAATGAGTGTCACACAGGTGTGTTTACCTGCAGTACTTTCTCTGTTTTCGTTAATTAACGCTCTTTATCAGCTTTTACCAAACATGATTTCACATTAAGTTAACATTGTTTACCTCCAAAACTTTGCTGAGAGTAAGATTTATTGTTTTCGTGCATTTATAGAAACCCTGTGGTGGGAATGTGGCCTGCTATTAAACTTTTATTCTATTCAATTTCAACCAGTTTTTATTTAAAAAGCGCCGAATCACAAAAAAAAGTTGCCTCATGACACTTTGCATACAGAGCAGGTTTAGATCGCACTCTTCAATATGCAGACACCCAACAGTTCCCCCCATGAGCAAGCACTTGTAACAGAGAAACCTCCTTCTGACAGGCAGAAACCTGGAGCAGAAGCAGGCTCTGCCTCCACCAGTTAGGTTTAGAGGGGGGTGAGAGAGCAACCTGCACAGCACTGACAGTGTCAACAAGAGCAGCTATAATTGTAATGGAAATATGAGTAAAATAGCACATGGTAGTATGAGTTTGGTGCAACACCACTCCAGAAAAGGCAGTAGTAGATGTGTGGCTGTATTCTTGCAGTATTGATTTAGTTTTAGAATTTTTGTCTTAGAATCGATACCCACCTCAGGTGTCGTTTGACACCACTGAAGACACCACTGTTAATCATGTTGTATTGCAGCCTCCACTACACCACATTGTTGCATCTTGCCTAACAAATTTGATAATGTTTTGTCAGATTTACCCTGAGAGTGATCTTGAATGGTAAGGCGTATCCGGAGGGTGTGGGGAAAAATAAGAAGGAAGCCAAACAGAAAGCAGCTGAAAACACCCTGAAAGGCTTGTCGGAGGAACCCCCCAAGTCTGTAAGATTATTGTACGGCTTTATCGACCTACTGCACGTGTGACTTTTTGTATTCCAAACCTTACAAGACCAATTCATGGGCACACGTCTCCTTGACATATATTTGTTGACAGGTAGAAAATGCTGCAGAAGCTCCCACTTCACCAGTTCAACAGACAGGGATCACTCAAACCAACTACGTGTCTTGGCTCAATGAATACGGTCATAAGAACAGAGTGAATGTAAAGCCTTTGGAGTCAACAAGACTGGGACCAAATGGTGCTACTCAGTAAGTCTCCACACTGCATCCTCATTCGCTCGCAGTGGCTCAGTCACAATTTTAAATGCATTAAATGCATTTTGTATAATATTAGATGCTGTGTCTTCGTGGTTGGTGATAAGGAGTATCCAGCTGCCACTGGGAAAACAAAGAGGGAAGCTAAGGAGGAAGCAGCCAAACTTGTATATCATGAGATATATGGGAGTAAAACTACAGAGGTAAGTAGTAATGCACTAACCTGTAGTAAAAGCTAACCTGTCTCACAACAAGTCTAATCTGAAGAATAAGTTCCTTATTGGTCCTAGAAGACCGCAGAGCGAAGGAAGGAATTGACATGCTACTCATTGACTGTAGTATTATAGGTTTTTCAAATGTTACACACTCCAATCGCTGAATCACGACTAAATAATGCTTTTTGTTTTGTTTTCAAGACTGGAGGGGAGAAATGCGTCTCATTAAGTCAACCAGAGGAGGAATTGAATAAAAATGTGTCGGATGTCTGGTGAGCAAACCTTTTGATTCTGTTTGGTTCGTGTCTGGTCAGGGTTAAACATCCATCCATCCATCCATTGTCTTCCGCTTATCCGGGGCCGGGTCGCGGGGGCAGCAGTCTGAGCAGGGAGGCATTCCCAGGCCAGCCAGGCGACATAGTCCCTCCAGTGTGTCCTTGGTCAATCTCTGCTGAACCAAATATACAGCAGCTATAGACTCTATTATATTTTTTTGGAAATTGAATAAATGGACGGGCAACAATTTCTTGCAGTTAAACGAAGACAGAACTGAAATCCTACTTGTTGACCCTAAAACTGAAAGAGAAATGCTGTTTAATAATCTGGGGAAATTAATTCCCTGGATTGAATCTGAGGTCGCAAGTCTTGGTATTATCCTAGATCTAAGCTTCAAGTCACACATCAACAAGGTGACAAAAACTGAAAGATGGTGAAAAATTGTTTCGTGCCTTATTTTAGACTGAATCAATTACTGTAGCACACTGGCCTCCAGAACTTCATATTATTTAAAACTGTGCAGCTCGGCTATTAACCAGAACCAAGAGGTCTTCCTCCTCGTGTGCAAAGCCCTTAATGGACTAGTATCAAGCTACATCGCTAACTGGCTTGTTCATTATTTGCCTCGGAGAACACTGCGATCATCTGCTGCTGGTTTATTGACGGTTTCCAGCAACAGCTGAACGAAAGTCAGCATTTGTCAATTAAACTCTTATCCTTAAGCTCTGGATCACACTACCTATAGATATCAGGGAAGCAGCTCAATGAATAGTTTTAAAAGATAGCTAATTTAGCCTTTAACTGGCCATGACTTCCTGATACAGGTCTGGAACCTTTGCGTTTTGCCCCACACTTCTTGTGCACTGCTGCACTTCTTTTGAAATGTCGTGTTTTACTTAACTTTATGTGTTCTCTGTGCTCTATTTTTAACTTTATTTTTATTATTATTATTCAGTGGGTTTTTATTTTCCACCTCTTTATTCTAATTTCATCCTTATTTTTATCTTACTGCTACTATTGTTATGTCTTAGTTTTACTTTCCATCTTATTTTCCATTATTTTTTTCAGTTTATACGTTCCTTCTTTTTTATGTGACACACTTGGTGCATGTTATTTCTTTCTTGGAAAGCATTTCTTTTATAAAAGGTGCTATACAAACAAAGTTTAGCATTATTATTATTATTATTATTATTCTTAAAGGTTTTAACTTGTGCCTGATTTGTCTTGATGTTACAGTGATAAAACAAAGAACTTAAGTGTGATAACAACAGAAGATTTCGCAGAGATAAATTTCATAGGAATGGTCAACCACTACTGTCAGAAAACAAAGCGCTCTCATGTTTACGTCTTTGAGAACAGATGCGGACCCCCACATAACCCTCAGTGAGTATGACGACTGTAACCTGAACAGACACTCAGTGAAAACTCCTGATAGTTATGAGAGAGAAATCTGAACACAATTATCTAAATATTTCCTCCCTGTCTACACAGATTTTTCTACAAATTAGTGATCAACAATAAGGAATACCCTGTGGGTGAGGGGAAGAGCATCAAGGATGCCAAACAAAATGCAGCTCAGCTGGCCTGGTCTGCTCTTCAAGAACAGCCAGACTGGGACAGCAAGGTAATTCATCTTTTCTGTTTTTTTGGTATGTTAAAATTATGGTCTTTAATATGTCACCTAGTAGATTGTTAACAGGCCCATTGCATATGTTTCCTCAGCCCTTTATATAATAATCAGTTTATCTGCTCCCTGAAACCATAGTCACTACAGCTTACCCTCCTTTAAAATTCCTTACTATAAAACATGCAATGTAACCACCATGTCAAATCAAAATGTTTTTACAAATTGTGTCAATTGGCTTAACATCAAACATGATAACGGGAAAATATCACATTAATGTTATGCAAATGATTATTACACTAATGTTGCACCACATGCACCTCATGAGAGCACTGTTTTAACACATGGTACCTTCTAGCGGAACACTTCCTTTGTGCTTTCAGGTGTCAGCATCAGCTGTAGCTGAGGATGTTGCGCAAGCCAGGCTGTCCACACCGCCGAGCAAGCTGTAAGGCATCGACTGAGGAGCACAGATGGTAAAGTTTGATGTTGACAATATTCGACTAATGTGTCTCGATGTGTTCTCTAAGGGAGTCCCGTGACACAAAATACAAAATCATGCCAACGACATCAAGTGACTCGGTTGTTTTCGCCAATTCATCAAGTCCTCCCAAGACTCAGGTCTGTAATTTTTGTAAGTAATCCTGTGATACTGTCATGGTTCGTCACTTTGTAATGCTGAGTCAATTGCAAACTTTATAACGAGTTGCTTTAATTAACCTTTTAGGTTAATAAACCAATTTTATTTCAAGGTCCAGTGTGTAGGTTGCAGATTGCAAGGAGAACCTATTGTGCTTTAATAGATCACCAGAATGCATTTGTGTTATCCCTGAGGGTCACACGTGTATATACTGTAATAATGCATTAGTATTACAAGACAAGAGTGTGTCAATATAATCGACTATATTTCCCTACTTCCTGTTCCAAAGTTTCAAAGTCCTGATGCAAAGCCAAGAATAAGGTAAGCCGTCTTTTGAGACCCACTGTAAAGTACCGAATAGTTCCCTGATCTTACTGCTGATTATCTTTTTTTTTGTCCTGTCAGAATTGCTGCAAATTTCTCAAAGGTCCACAGAAACAGCAAAGAGGTAAAGTAAGAAGATAATCATCCTGCTGGTTTTTGTTTAACATTTTCATCTCTATATCATGACTTTATTTTATTCATTAAGGATGTAATGCCCAATTTCAAAGGCAAGAATACAGGAGCTAGACAGAGTGAGAAAACAACGACCACATCAGTAAACTCAAGGTATTAAAACTTCAAATTACAGTATTAGCATGATTTTCTGCACTAATGTGGCCGTATGTTTGTGTTTTGTGTGTTAATATACTGCACATCTAGAAAGACATTTTTATTTTCAGAAAGATTGATATCTGTATCGTCACCTTTTTACCTCAACAGTTCTTGTTTTAATCTGAACAGGTTTGCATCAGAATTTGACTCCATGATGTGCCTTGGCAAGGGAGCCTTTGGTCGTGTTTTCAAGGCAAGAGAAAAACTGCTGGAGAAGTACTTTGCTGTAAAGATTGTCCGCTGCAAAGAGTAAGTCATGTATGAATGATGTCTCATTTTTTCCCCTTTTTAAGTGAGCGCTACATATTATTTGAAGAAAGAAAGAAATGAATTGAAAGTTTCATTCGCTGAGCCACGTTCTTGTTCTCCTTGTGGATCAGAAAAGCTCTACGAGAGGTGGGGGCATTGTCGGACCTCCATCACTGCAATATTGTTCGATACTACACATGCTGGTTGGAGGATTCAGGATACCAGTGGGACAGTGCGGCTGACAGTTGCAGCAGTTCACAGTAAGTCCCATCCAGTTTTTTAGTAAAACAGCACAGATGTCATGTCACAGTTTTCCTGTTCCTAATTTCTAGGTCGACCGGTGATTCGTTGATGAGGTACCTCTATATTCAGATGGAGCTGTGTGACACCAAAACACTCAGGGTGTGGATCGACGAGAAGAACATTCAGAATGTGAAGAAATCTCTGCGCGACTCCAAGAGAAGAGAAGAAAGTCTAACCATTGCAAAGCAAATCGTCAGCGGAGTCGAGTACATTCACTCCAAGATGCTCATCCACAGAGACCTGAAGGTGAGACGAAGCGAATCAATCCATTTATGACATCACATCAAACAGGAAGCTGCATGTTTGTTTATTTCTTTCCCACGGTTAGCCCGCCAACATCATGTTCGGGCGAGATGGAGAGGTGAAGATCGGAGACTTTGGTCTGGTCACTGCAGAGAATGATGACGACGCTGAGAGCCTGATGGAGAGAACAGTGTACAAAGGAACCCCATCTTACATGGCTCCCGAGCAAGTAAGATGGCCTATATGACAATAGCTGCTGCACTTTAACTCTGATGCTGTAGAGTTAAAGTGCCTTTTGTTGACATTGTATTCTTGTTCTCTGGCAGAAGAACAGGAGCACCTACGATCGAAAAGTGGATATATTTGCTTTGGGGTTGGTATATTTTGAACTCCTTTGGAACCTCTCTACTGGCCTCGAAAGGAAAGTGGTGAGTTGTTCAGAGATCGGTCGAAATCATGCTATAAATGTCCATTTTGTCATCGGTCGAACAGTTGATCTTCAAATTTCAAGAGATCATCAAAGGCCTTCTTCATTGCCGACTGTTTGACTTGTCATAGTAGGAAAATATTATATATTCTAGACATGTGTGACATGTCCAAATGTCTTCTGTCAAAAAGGCCTGTTGGACAGCTTATCAATTTGTAGCACCCCAGTTACATGTTCTTCCTGCCTTTTATCACTGCATGATTTCTAGATTTGGGATGATGTGAGAAACCAGAAACCTCCTCAAGGATTTTTGCGCAGTTTTCCCATTGAGGTAAACCAGTATTCTTTCTTCTACTGGACTCATGAAACAGTATTTTCCACGGGATGGCGGTCAATATTGAGGTTGAGGTGTAGAGGTCGGTCTGTGAAACCTCGATGATGAGGAGACAGAACAAGGCTGTTGATGTGTGTGTGTGTGTGCGTGTGTGTATAATATAATAAAATGTAAAATATCAAGAAAGACAGATGACATTTTGGGGAAAGGTTTACTTTGTCAGGCTGTCCATGTAAAGTCAGCTTGGACATAGAGGGGAGCATTTATTGATACTATGGAGATCACAATAGCTATGTGCTGTTTTTGTTGCAGAACCAAATTATAAAGTCAATGCTGTATGTGAATCCAGAAGACCGACCCGAAGCCAGTAAAGTGAAGTTGGACTTGGAAGACTACACTCAGACACTTCTGACACTTAAAGACATACGTCGCGACAGTAAGACTGTCTGATCATGACAAGGAAATACTCAAACAGAAGGCAAACGCATCAGTCATCACTAGACCTGTCACAGTTATGACATCATTGCAATAGTTCGAGCTGTCCGCAATCATTTTTCAAAATTCTCTGTCAGTGGAGTTTCAAACGAAGCACATGAGACAAACACGAATGCCATATTTCCCTCACATTACCCACACTGTTTTCCATCGATTGAGGTTTGACTGACACTCTTTTAATTAGATCATCTTCTCATGCCCTTTTCCTCTGCAGAGGTTTAATGGCACCCGACTGGAGAATTATGCTGCGTTCCAGTCAAAGTCGGAGGTATGTGGAAGCAAAAAAGGGACAATAATATTTTGAAATTGTGTTTGTGGTGGAAATGAACTTTGGTGAAAGGAGAAAGATTAGTGATGACAAAAATATGTCTTTGAGAGTATGGATCAGAGCAGGATTCAAGCCTGATAAGCATTAAGAAACATATCAAGTGTGAATGGCGTACGTGAATGGACAGAGGAACTGTCTGGCAAAGGGGAACTAAGTGAGAGCTGTCAGAAAGGTAACAAGCAGATCTGGTTTAGGTCAGTTTAGTGGGAAGGTGTTTTGAGGTACAACTGTGTGTGTGCAGCTATCATAGAAACCCTGTCTGCAGAGTTACCGTATGTGTGAGTTTATGAATGTGTAATACAATTTTGCAGCTGTAGAAGTTTTTTGTGCATGTGTGGAAACGTTTTTGTGCACACATGTATAATTTGCACATGTACAAAAATTTTACTTGCTGTAGAAATATTTTCTGGATGTGGAATTCAAATTCGTGCAGGAATATTTTGAACATTGAGGTTTCACGGAGTCTGAGAGGCAGACACACAAATTTCCTATCTGTGTATGTGACACTGAACTATACAAGTTACAAGCTGCCAGTTACAAGCACGAATTTTGATCCTGTTTTCACACTTGAGCTGGCAGGCCAATTGGCATGTTACTCACTGACAAGCCAATCAGCATTGCCCCCTGACCATCCACTGGATGGCATTCAGTTCAGGCATAAAGACAGGGTCAAAATCTGTAGCTTGTATACTTCAGTGTCACATACACAGATAGGAAATGTGACCTCTAAGACTTTGTGTAATCTCACTGGTCAAAGTATTCCTCCACAAATGTAATTCCACATCCACAAAATGTACTTTTTGTACATGTGCAAACTATACCTGTGTGCACAAAACCTTTTCGCACAAAGTTTTTCTCCAACTGCAAAACTTTACAACACATTAACAAACCCTCTTTAACAAATTCACACATTCAGATAACGTGCATACAATTTTATCACATAAACACAAAAAGGGATACACAACTGCAGGCTGAGAAATTATTTGTGAACACCATTTCAAAGCGTAAAATATTAATGACCCTTATTTGCTTCCATAGAGGTCCTAATTTCCTAGTTGAAAGTCCTAACCTCCAAGTGTTCCACATGCACAACACCAAATGTAAACAAAAAAAATGGCTGACAGCGACAAACTGATATTTCTTAGCCAAGTGTTGGGAAGTTGTGTATTCCTCGGATGTACAAGAGGAAAAACGAACGCTATTATACATTTAATTTTACATAACATTTACACTTGGAGGTGTATCTAAATATTCAATTCACTAGCCTAATAAAAATACTGTAGTAGTACTCCACTATTGATTGACATGTACAAGAAGACATGAGACTGAAAACAAAATAAAAGCATTAACTTCGGACAGACTTCAATTTAAAGCCCAACATATTAAAAACAGGCAAATATACTTTGTGTTGCCTTTCATTTGGAGGTGTACCATGTACAGTGTGCACTTCTGTGGGTGCTGCCATTGTTGTGTGACATCAGACAACTGATTCATCATGAAGTTGGGTAAATGTTTACAATTACGAATTCCGACTTGTTTTGGTAGTACGTCAGAATTTTCAAGTCCGGAGTTGTCTGAAACACAGCATCAACTCCCCAAACTGTTTATCTTTCTGCACCCAACTTCTAACACTCATATTATGGTTTCAATATCAGGAAAACGAACATGGTAAAAAAGAGCTTGGCTATCTAGACCTCGCTTCTGTTGGGCAGGTTTGTTTTGTTGCAGCTCATATGGGACCATATGTCATGCTTTCCAGAGCAAGACAATGATATAGAGCTGCCAGTTATGTGTCTCTTTATTTAAAGCAGAGAGACTTGTGAGAAAGTTGTGCTTGAGATAATTCAGTCCATTGCAGCTTCATTTCAGTTTGCTCAAACTCAGTTTGCTGTGCAGTGCAATCTGACCAAACAGCTGATCTGTCATGTAATATTCTTCACAGCACCATTATTATTATTATTATTATATTTATTATTTTCATCTATGGCTCACATAAACTCTTCAATTCTAATTCAATAGTTTGCATGAAAATGCTTGCATGAAAACATTGCTTCTTATTGCCTCATTGCATATCAACTTTGAAAACGTTACAACAGGTCACACAACAAATCCATCTGCGTGCTGCAGAGTGACAGGGGGAACATTGTGCATTGTCCATTTGAAGATGAACTGACACTCTTTTTCCAGTGAGCGCCCTATTTTAAGGAGTAGCCGCTGAAATGAACAGAACAATTAATCACAAATTATTTGTATGACAGTCGTCAGCTAAAGTGTTGAACAGTCATCACAAGCATGATGGTTCAACGTCATATTCCGTAATAGTGGTACCTGGAAGCTTTTGAATGCTAAGGGGAGCTGCTGTTTTAATAACTGTTTAAATGAACTGATGTGACAAAATTTTATAATCAAGGAAAGCAATGTTGCTCACTTTTAACAATTATGTCCTGGGTAATTACATTGTCAACTGGCATGGTAAAGTGTTGAAAGTAATGTCACGTTACACCCTTTGCTTTGTAATGAATGGGCTGAATTGGACAATAAAACATTAGGTGTAATGGTCATTCATCTTCTGTGAAGTTTGTGTGTACTGTTGTATTTTTGTACATTTGTGCAATTGTGAATTTCAGTGTTTGTGCTGCATGACGTCGAGTCCATGCTTTGTTTTTATGTTCAGTCGAGTCCATATGGGGCTGCACTGATGATTGTGCCCCAGTTCCAGAAATCCCCTTTATGTACCAAATGCTACTAGTTTATGATGCTGTCTCTGATTCCCAAAACTGTTAGTGCAAGATAGCCATGTTCAGACATTAGGATTGAACATTTGAGACAAACAAATTACACTCGATACATGACTAATTTCTTCCAAGATCAAGACAAGTTTGTACTTGACCTCCAAGCAGTGCGTGCAATTTTTCATCTGTTTACTTGCAGATGTGGCCATGGTCTGCTGTCTTTGAAAACAATATATTCAGTCTGTAATTGCTTGCAGAAGTGAAGTTTCCAAAATTTGGCTGGAAAAGCTGAAGCTCTTAGACCGCAGGAGAAGCAGTGAAGTTTACCAGCGCCTGCAGCCTTGCAAGCCAGTTAGAGGTCTGAAGTCGACAGTTAATGAGGAGCTTCTGGGTCAGTATTCACAGAAATTGAAAGCACCACCCTACAAATGCAGCACAGAGACTTACAGGAACGCATGCCATACTGGACAGGAGCCAGGAAGAGGCAAAATCACATCATTCTGGGGTTGGCAACAGCGACATTGAGGGAATGCTGACAGACATGATCTCAGATAAATATCTCCAGTGACAGATTGTTCAGTCTTAAAAGGTAAGTAGCAAAGTGGACTCGGTCACGGCTTAAAAAATATATATATATATTAATGAACATTACACTTTGTTACTATGGGTATATACCAGTGGATCCACTTAATGTGACTGTAACAGGCTGCGTTTGCAGTATGTATTATACCCAAGCATGCATGAAATTTAGAAACATTTAATAGGATTTAGGTCTTCAGAAGTGGCTGCTTCAGGAAACAAACTGGAGGGAATGACTTGGAGGATCTGTGCCCATCGCCACTGCCAGGTACAGCCAGCCACTCGCCCACCTGAGACCACCAATGAGCCCATATAAATCGCATGTACAGGAGCCCGTTAAATTCAGCCCCCACTGTGTGAAATGGTGTGCACCCCGCTGGACAGATTCATTTGATTCTGCAAGAGGTGGGACAAAATAATAACTGAAGTTATTGATAACTAATCACACACTACAGCTGTAAGGTGGGGCGACTGGTGCCCAGTTCCAGTTTTGATTCTTCAGGCACGGAAAGACCACGTGACGTGTATACGAGGAAAACGAAACTTAGAGGTACTTAAAGTCCGCTGGATCGAAACTGATCGCGGACAGACGCAGGAGAAGGAGCAGAATCAAGACGTGAAGAGTGAAGAGACCAGACACCTTCGTCGTCTGTGATGGAAACTGGAAATTACGTGGCTCAGCTGAACGAGTATGCGCAGAGACAACGCTGCGTGCTGCACTTCGAGGACCAGGGCTCTGTCGGCCCTGACCATAACCGAACGTGAGTACAATCAATCTGTGTTTTCTATTATTCTGCCATAGTCCACCATAATGGGAGTGCTATTAAGAGAGTCTGTCCACTTAACTAGTTTGGTGTGGATGATGGCGATGGTTTGATGTCAAAGTAATATCCTCAGAAATAAAGCATCAGTAAATTTTAGGAGGAGGCCAGGTGTGTCCTTGAGAGACAAACAACTAAATACAGAGCAAGTATATCAAAAAAGGCACTGAGGGATTTAACTGAGGTTACAGAAGGACTTGTCACAGCTTTTTACTTACAGCACAATTTTAATTGTAATGTATTCTTCAGAGGAAGGTGGATGCTGTACAAGGCCACTGGTTGTGGTCAGGTAAATGTGACAGAGAAGAGTCAGCTTACCTGTGAAACAAATATGACGATTCCTCTACAGATTCATCCAGAGGGCAGTCCTGAATGGCAAAGTCTATCCTGATGGCCAGGGGAAGACCAAGAAGGATGCCAAGAAAAGTGCAGCTAAAAATGCCCTGGAATTCTTGTTGATGAATGAACATCAGGACTCAGTTCATTTGGTAAGGTTATATCTCCCATTTGCCAAACTAGAGCGTGTTGGACTGTACTGTAGGTGTTTAAAAGTTAAAGACCAATTCATGGCAAATGTCTCCTTGATGCATATTTTTGATTATCTTGACAGGCAGAAGAGGCAGCAGGAGCTTCTGCTGCATCATTTCACCAGCCAGGTGTCAGTAACATCAACTATATATGTTGGCTCAATGAATACGGTCAGAAGAACAGGGTGCGTGTAAAGCCTGAGGAGTCAAAAGGACTGGGATCAAATACTTTGTGAGTCTCCTAACTGCATCCAAATTCTTAGCTATTCTGTCACAGTTTAAAAATGTGTTGCATTAAAGTTTTTCATGCTATTAGTTGCTGTTGCTTCATGGTTGGTGATAAAGAGTATCCAACTGTCACTGGGAAGACAAAGAGGGAAGCTAAGGAGGAAGCAGCCAAGCTTGTATATGATGTGATATGTGCCAGTAAAACTTCAGAGGTGAGTGACAGACACCACTTTCTCCTTGATTAGTCATAGGCCTAAAAATTGTAGTTACTTGGATGTAACTCCAGTTGTATGAGTTTGTGTGTGGCCCTCTAACAGACTTCGCTATTGGTTTACCATCATGTGGCTCCGCCTGTACTCACTGTCCAATCAGGGGGTAGCACCCTCCCCCTCTAAAACACCAGTGAATGCCTTGTCACCCTTTGAACCTCAGCAACATAACCAGGGTCGGTTGGGCTAATGGATAGGCTATGCAAATACTTACAGTTGCATCGAGGTAGCTACTGTTTTATTTCATATGTTCGCCACCCTCTAATGGGCTTCTCTATTGGTTAAAACCGTGAAGGCAAAGGCCGTAGAGATGAGATATAAACCCAGTTGAGCCCGAACCAACGTAGTTTGAGCCCTGCCAAGTTTTTAAAGCAGCAACAGCAGTACAGCTGAGTACCGTCCGTCTGAGTGTCCCAGCAAGACTGCAACCCCACCAGCAAAAGCTGGATGTCATCAAGTGCACCTCAGTCTCCAAGACCATTTGGAAATCCCACTGAAGAACGAAGCATCAAGTAGGGGGCCTCAGACTGCGGGAGCCTGCAGGAAGCACCTCAACAATGTGTGGCTGCTGGCCGTGAAGCCGTCCAGACTGTCTAGTCCACTGTAATAGTTGCTGCAAACAGCCACAAATTGGATGCAGCAGACTGCTCAGTTTCACCCTCTCAAACTCCATAATGTAAGGCGCCATCCCAGGATCTGGTGTGAGAAGATGGTACCCCATGCCTGACAGAGGGCCATGGGCAGATCCAGTATTGGCCATGGGCTTGACACTGCTTGTCGACCAGGTCCAGGAACCACCTGCCACCCAGACTCTCAGGTGAGACGACTGTCAAAGACATGCTGTGTTCAGACTCTGTGGAGCAGCTGCATTGTCAGTCTCAAGGTTGGGAAGCAATACAGCAAGCCAGGAGGCCAAAGCGGTGGGCTGATGTATCCAGCCCCAATGGGGGGCTTCGGTGGACCTCAGGGAGAACCAAAGGGGACACTGGGCATTCTACTTGCTGGCCAACAGGTTGGCCACCACCAAGGTTTTATCTGACCAACTGGCCAAGGAGGCGAATGTGAAGACCTGGACATGATAAGGGATACACCCCAGCCTCACCCCCTTGTGGAGGTGGCTGGGTGAGTCCTAGTACACCACAAGTACACCACATCCTTCTGCACCAGTGCAGGGACATCGAGCTTGCGCTGCTTGTTTGAGCTCAGGTAGATTTATCATGTGCAACAGCCCCAAGTTCCCCCCCATGGCGGCTGCTGACATCTTCCAGAGAAGCGACATGATGAATTTCGCTCAGCTGACTCAGGCATTGAGTCAGCTGTAGAATTGCCTAAATCCACTCGTCTAACAGTTGTGTCCAAGAGCAGCCTGAGGTATGGCATCTGCTGGCTCGGCTGCAGGGCCGTGTTGCTGGGCTTCTCCTTCCTGGAGGCAGTGCCAGGCGTCAGTGTAGGTCAGGATTCTCAAGGATCCTCTCTCCCTAAGCGGCGCCACCACCATTTCCACACATTTGGAGAACATGTGAAATGCCAGCGGTTGACTCCCTCAGCGTCAGCCCTGGGAGGTGGATGGGGAGGCAGCAGGGTCATCATCCTGCCGGCAGCTGAGGCAAACATGTCGTGCAGGTCGGGCAGCGGTGGGCTGCTGGTGCGTCGTCGTCCTTAAAGAGTGAAGTGGAGTCTTCCTCCTCAAAGGCACACCAGTCATCCTCTTCAAGGGACGCAAGAGCCTCAGCCTGATGCTGCCAATCCAGGCGGAGAAAGCACTTGCGGGGGTCTGCCGGCAACATCAGCGAGTTGCAGGAGACACAAAGTTGGAAGAAGATATGCTGAAAATCCTTATGCATTAAAATCCATTCTGAAAGTGGCTGAGTAAAAAGGGACACAAGCAATGCATGCATGGGGGTTTTACTGGGGGGACGGTGATTGGCTGTTGTACTGGTGTTGAGATGAAGCCTTGAACAGGTAAACAAATAGTGAAGCCTGTTCAAGCATGCACAAAATATAGCTTATTATGTTGTGGTGTCACATACTCAGTCACGTTTCAACGTGTGAACCGTCTGAAAATTGTACTTTTTTAATTTCCTAGACTGCAGGTGAGCCTTACAACCATACATCAACTCAACAAAATGAGGAACCAAATGTTTCTGATCTCTGGTGAGTAAATCACAACAGCAATGCACCGTTTAACTTTCATGTCTTCATCAGCGTGAAATGTTGCTTGTTTATTACAGTAATAGGACAAGAAGCCTGAATGTGAGCCTCAACAGCAGCCTCACAGAGACAAACTACATAGGACTAGTCAACCACTACTGTCAGAAAACAAAGCGCTCCCTTGCTTACATTGAAGAGAGGAGATGCGGTCCATCTCATAACCCTCAGTGAGTATAAACCTGAACCTCTCTAACCTGTTCTTCATGGATTGCTAGTTGTAGACAATATTAAAATGTCATGCATAATGATCTAAACTGTTTCCTCCTTTTCATAAACACAACACAGATTTTTCTACAAGTTAGTCATCAGCAAGAAGAGCTACCCCGAGGGCGAGGGTACCACTGTCAAAGAAGCCAAACAAAATGCAGCTCGGTTGGCCTGGTCTGCTCTTCAAGAACAGTCAGACTGGGACAGCAAGGTATTTGATATTTCTCCTTCATTTATGTCCTCAAATATATACTCAGTTGCCAGTTTATTAGGTACAGCTAACTAAAACTAACACAGTCTAAGACAACAGCCCTACCACCTTCATGAAGGTTAGTGTTTTGTTGAAACTGTTTGCGAGAGAGATGTTTCTGTAAGTTAGCCTGCCCTTATTGATATGCTGTGAATGGGGTAAACAGAATAATAGAAACACCTTTCTGTATAACACAATACAATTCAACAGCACCACAACCCACAGCCTGCAGAATGACCATAAAGTTGAATCAACACCTCTCTAAAACAGTTTCAATAAAATCTGAACTTCATAAACTTTGTGAAAGTAGGATATGTGGCAGGACTGTTTTAATAGTTAGTGGAAATGTTAGTTTTTGCTAGGAGTACCTAACCATGTGGCAGCCAAGGGTAGTTTGGTAGAAAAGTACAGTTTTCATTGCAGGTTATGTCTGATGCCTCTAATTGTACTGCTAACAGGGGCCATATTCATCACAGCCTACATGCTTTTATTTTGAAAGCCCTTTTTGTAAAACATTAAAGTGATGCTTTTTTAAAATTCCTGGGATTGCACTTTTTTGTTGTTTTTGTGCCTTGTTTTACTACTAATTGATGTGTTTAACCTGCATTATCCCCTATGCTGCTGCAGCACTGCAAATTTCCCAGATTAATTTCCCTGATGAGAAAAGATTATATCAAGCTGTAATACTAGCAGGTGGCAGCAGATTTCAACCCTACTTACCTTTGAATACTTTTAAATAAAACAGTTTCACTCAGGTGAAGTTTTGCATGAAATAATCAAACATTACACCAAACACCTTCTCTGTGCACTTTAGGTGTCCATCAGTTCGACAGTGTCCGAAGATGGTGCACCACCCACATGGTCAGGGCCATCAACTACACCGTAAGGCACAAATTGTGATTAGCAAGAGAGCAGACCATGGCGCTAAATACTGAGAAAGCTTTACTCATGTCTTTTCCCCCAGGGACACCGAAGAATCATCATCACAAAGCATTCCAGTGAGTTCAGCTGGGTCAATCATATTCGCTGACTCATCAAACCCTTCCAACGCTCAGGTCTGTTACCTCGTAATCTTTAAAAAAAAACTTAAGTAAGTAAAGCAAAAATCTACACTTATGATATTTAATGATCGCGTCAGACTACCAGCAGCATTGTAAGAACAGGAAAGTTTAGTTTGGGTTCATATTTCAGGTTTAACAAGAAAAAAAAATTAAATTTGTTTATTGATTTGAAAAATGACATTACATAATTTATATACTTTGATATTTTCAGGCAGACTACAAGAAGGTAATCCATTTTATTTAGAACATGCTACAGTATAACAATTAACCACTTTTTTGTGAATTGTAGATACGCTTCGGGTCAGCTATGTCTGAAGATGATCCATCAACCAGGTTGTCAACGCCAGCTTCACTAGACTGGCCTTATTAATACTCATGTTAAATACACTGTAGATCTTAATAATGAAGAGGCTGTACTCACCCCGCTTATTATGTTCTTGCAGGGAGTCTCCTGCACCACCACAAGGCATCCAGATGTATACAACTAGCTCAGGAGTATTCACTGACTCATCAAACTCTTCAGAGGTTCAGGTTTGCATTTTTTTATCAATCGTGACTGTACAGTTCAAAGAAAACTCCACCCTCTTATATTCTGCTTAATTAGCAGCTGAAGAGAGCAACAGAAGAGTAGCAGCATTATAAGAGTGAGAAAGTTTGTTTTGTCTAGTCAAGGAAAATAGAATACCTGCAAATTTCTGTAAATGCAATACCAATTTCTACTTGTGATCCCTCCCCAACTATTGAGCGAATCAAAAGTTGTTAAAGAGTATACAACAGCTGTAAATAATCGGAGCAGGGCTCAAAATTTTAATCTACTTTATTCTTTTTTTCTCTAAGCATGCTGTTGGATACAAAAATATGGGAGCTAAGTCAAGGTATGAAAAAAATGCATTTGTTTGCAATGTGGCATGTGTGTTTTATATTGATGCAGTCTGAAATCTCTCCAATGTACTAATGTACAATCTAGAAGATATTTCTATGTTTTTTACATTTTTGCCTAAACAATAGCGTTCATTTTGACAGGTTTACTACAGACTTTGATGACTTTGCGCGTCTTGGCAATGGAGCATTTGGCTGTGTTTACAAAGCAAGACACAAACTGCTGAAGAAGTACTTTGCAGTAAAGATTGTCTGCTGTGAAGAGTACGTATGCAGTACTGAGCTGCCTGTGTGCACTACTGCATGTGCAGCATTTGTGCAAGTACTTTGTTTACTAACTCATTTTCTCATTCTCAGGAAATCCCTTCGAGAAGTGTCGACATTATCAGACCTCCAGCAACCTAATATCGTTAGATACTACACATTTTGGATGGAGGATTCGGGCTACCAATGGGACATTTCAGATGACTCTTACAGCTCTTCCCAGTAAGTCCAATGCACGTACCTTAAGTCTTAACTTTTGATTTTAAGTTCAGCGAGAGTAACAAAATCATTTCTCTCTTCTTACTTTTCTAGGTCTGTAGATAGCTCATCTGCAAAGTTCCTCTATATTCAGATGGAGTTATGTGACACCCGAACACTTAAAGTGTGGATTAATAACAAGAACAATGAGTCTCTCCAAGACTCCACCAGACGAGAAGAAAGCCTGAACATTGTTCAACAAATAGTCAGCGGGGTCGAATATATTCACTCCAAGAAGCACATCCACAGGGACCTTAAGGTGAGACCGAACTGTGCAGTTTGTGGCTGAGACCAAGCGTGTACAGAAGCGTTTGATATGTCCTCCGGTTAACCCTGACAAGACCCCACCAGCACTATGAGAGAGAGATCCTTGCACAAACCAGTAGTGAAGCCCATCAGAGGCTATTACTTGAACAATTAGTAATCAAATTGAACAAAATATTCCTTCCCATCCCTCCACTACTTGCCTGACTCATCAAACACACAGACCTCATCAGCAGGTTGGGACAAACTGTTCTGAGTAATGTTTTGCTTTTTGGCAGCACCCTCAAACTGTATAAAATGTCCTGTCAGCATTTGACATGAGTTAACATGTAACTTAGCAGGCTAACTGGTTAACATTATCTTGCACACTGCAGACGTGTTTGGACAGTCAACGGATAAACACGAGAAAAAGAAACTAACTGGTTGACCGACATGTGGGCTCGTACTCATGGGTCAGGGTAAATAGAGGGAACGGTGTCGGTTTTCAATTATGTTTTGTGGTAAAACATTGCTCTGGAAAAAGGCTGCTGCAGGCTACAGTACGGCGCTTTGATTTTACATCGTTTGGTAATATATGAAGGCTCCCCATTATTCCTTCTGCAACTTTGCAATTAAAACAAAAGACATCTCTGCCATTGTTTTAAAAAAAGTGAAAGTTAGCTTGCAAATGCAGATACATAGCTACACCTGGCTTCTCCTCGGATACCCCTCAATTCAGCATAGCCCCACCCTGCTGACAGGATTTGTTCCTGAGATATGTGATGCATGAAACCCTGGCTGAATGAATCTGTGTTTGTGAGGCTGTCTTTGGTTCACTGTAGTTCCAAGGTGGAAATGCTCAGCCATGGTGTTGACTGCTTATTTCGCTTGTGATGTGTGTTATGTTATAGAAAAAAACACCACGTGGACACGTTAACAGGTTAAAAATGTTATTTTCATTGGAGGGGGTCCTAATTCATTTTTAACCTCTAAGTTCACTTGTTTATATGTTTTACAGCCCATCACGGGAGGATATTGATATTTATTTGTTTCAATTTCTGTTTTTGCTTTTCACTGGTAAGCCTGCAAACATCCTTTTTGGACTCGATGGAAAAGTGAAGATTGGGGACTTTGGTCTGGTGACCAGAGACAATGATGGTGCTCTGATTGACAGAACGGAGAACAAAGGAACCCCGACTTACATGGCTCCTGAACAAGTGAGATCGTCAATATGGAGAATAACTTTCAATCCTTTTTATTTTTGCGTTAACAAATATGTTGGAATGGCCTTAATCAGGCAGACTTCCTTCATGCCCACCACACTTTACAATGCTCCCAGGCTTCCTGAAGCCCAGCCTCACCTGTCTTTACTGTCTTTAGTGTGAGAGCTGTAAAATCAAAAAGTATGCAGCAAACATGTTACTACTTTTATGCCAACAGAACATCAGTTTAAAACGTCATTTTAAATTTAAGCAGAAAAAACGGAGCTGAAAGTTGAAGCTTCATTTGGCTCATGAGCATAACCAGTTAATCTGCCGTGATGCTCAAGGAAAGGGTAACGCTGGGCAGCCTTTGTCAGTACTGTTTTTTTTTCTGTCACAGAAGAAGGAGAGGAACTACGACAGGAAAGTGGACATATTTCCGCTGGGGCTGATATACTTTGAGCTCCTTTGGAAAGTCTCATCTGAACATGAAAGAGGGCGGGTGAGTCTTTCATAAACAGAACCAAACATTGTGCATTTTTATTAAAGTTTGACAAATGACACAAAGAATATGATAATGATGTTCCCTTATTATGTAGGCCTCAGTCTATTATATACAAATAAGAGCCCAGCAAAGTACACACCAGTATGCACCGTAGATAGCAGATATGATGGAACTTTATTCTTCTTTTTCTCATATTTATTTATAATGTTAAATAGAACATATTTTGAATTATTAGCAGATTTCAGGCTAACTAACATGTTCTTGCTTCCTCTTGCTTCCTCTTTTTGCTCTTATTGCTCCGTTTGTTCTTATTTGCACCCCTATTGTTCTTACTTTGCACCTTATTGTTCCTATTATTCTTATTTGCACCTCCGTTTTCTGTTTGTACCCCCCCCCCCTTGTGTGTTCTGAAGAGCTTCTGTGAGAGTGAATTTCTCCATTGTCAGATTAATAAAGTCTTATCTAATCTTATCTCAATACATCAATACCAGGTTTTGCTTAAGGCCAGATGTCAGAAGTTCCCCAAGGAGTTCTCACTGACTTTTCACCGAGAGGTAGATTACCATATTCTTATTATTCTAACTGATTTACTGATTTAAAGTATTTTCGTACAGTATGACGGTCACAAACGGAGTAGCAGGGAGGCTGACACACAGGGGTTTGCTCCGTTACAACAGCTCATCTCTAAAGCCTCAGAGGACAAGGAGTCAAAACAAGACTTGTGCTGTCTGTGTGTGAATAATGTCACCGTGCATATGTTGGAAATACTGTCGAGAGGAGCTCCAGCATCATTGTGCTATGAGAGCGTTTATTGTTGTGGGTAGAAATATCTCACTAGCAGTTATTTTTGTTGCTTTTTGCAGAAACATATCATCAAGTCAATGCTGTGTGAGAAGCCAGAAGGACGCCCTGAAGCAAGTACACTGAAGGCTGAGCTGGAGAAGTTCAGCACGAAAAGAATGTGTCAGAGAAATGAAACTGTCTGATTATCACAGGGAACGGTGAGACGCCATCAGAACATATGGAAATCTGTCTCCTCTGATGTCTGTGATTTAATGAAATGATTTGATAAGACTGTTTAAGGAAACATGCAGCACTTCTATACATGTACAGGTTGAGGTTCTGTGTTGGGAGGAGGTCAAATTATGAACAATTTTTAATTAATGAACAACTGAAGAAAGGGACCTAATATTATGGGCTTTCTAATCAGGAAATGAAACATGAAATCTTCAGTAATTTTATCCTGTCTAGTAACTGTTACATTGATTCACATCATTCTGGCTGTTGTTCTATGTCATCATGTGGCCGGTCATTTCTATCAACAGCTGAAGTTAAATGTTTTTAAAGAGCCTTTTTTTGTATTGAATGTTGTTATTGAATGAATGCAGTCCAAGCTGACATTTTTTTTAATATACTGAAGATATATTTTTGATAGAGTGCACCTTATGATCCTAAACTTAATGAATTGCAAAGGTCAACAGAGTATCGGCTCGTGTCATTCCATGTTGCACCCTAGTGATAAAAAAGGATAGCAGATCTGGTGCAACGCCAGAACCTTCCCAAAGGATTCTCTCCCCATTTTACTCCAAGAGATGCATGAACATTTGTTTCGTTTTTATTTTTATATAACTTTATAACTAGTTGAATGAATGTTAAACTGAGTGTACGTCAATTTTGGATTATTTTATTAGCATGCCTCCTGGTTTACACTATGTTTTTATATTTGGGCGTGTCTCAGATAAGACATGTTTTTTTTTCTAATAAAAAATGGAAGAGAATAACTGATTATCTCTGTGTGTCTATTATATGTTTTACTTTGGTCTAACTTTCCCTGAAATCTACCTACTGTTGTCTGTCTTGTATTGTCATTGGTCTTTCTGTAAAGTTGGCACAGAAAACACCTGATGCACCTCATGTATGAAAGTGGGGAGAGGATGACATTTCCTGAGGCTCTGGGTGGGTGGTTAACAGACATGCTGAGGACTTTTGTAGTTACTGTAATGTTGAAAGCAACAGTAGTTATCCCAGAGGTTGCACCATGGTTGTTTTCAGCAAGGAAGAGTGCCCAGCCACGTCTGATGAAAGCCGTGTTTCAGACCGAAAGTAGGTGCTTCATTTTGATTGAGCTAGTTTAGTTTCGTTTAGCCATGATGTTTGTTTGTGTTGTTGTTGAAATCGTGATTTGACGTGCTGTGATTTGCATTGATTTGCGTCCTACAAGTTGGCTCGCTGATACCGATTTTCAGGCCAAAGGAAGAACAACGGAGGACACGGGAGGAGTACATCCCAATTATCTTAGATCGCATCCACGTTTCGCTCACTTGCGTCTTGTCCCTAAACACCGGGGGATGCATGGAGAGACAACGCAAGGAGAGAGGAAACGAGGGGACGTCCTTTAAGAGAGCTGAGACGTCCTTTCCTTTGAAGCGTCACGTGAAGCGACGTCTGTTTGTGATGAGGGCATAGCTGAATCTGCTGCATTTATATTCCCACACCCACCACCCCGCCGCCCACAATACTGTTAGACAATACGCTTAGACATTTATACTTACATTATCAGAAAAAAAGTCACAATATAATACCCACGGAGACTCTATTATTTATTTTCTTATTTTATTTATTAGCACTTCTCTTTCAGAATTGCTGTTTGTGGGTTTCGGGTTTTTAAAGAAAAAAGAAATCAAGTGATTCGCGCATCTGTGTTTCCTGTTTCCAGAACTTTCCTTTCCAGAGATGGTCTGAACCTGTCTTTAGCGGCAGTCTCTTCTCTGGCTCTTCTCACGGTGACCGGTCCGAGAGTTCAGGGTTTCATTCGAGATGGGGAAGAAAAACTGCGTAGATGAACTAAACAGGCATGCACGGAGGACACACTCGGAGCTGAGATATGAAGATGTTGTGCCTGTACCTGGCCACGATAAAAGGTGAAGTATGGCCATTTAGTTAAAGCTTGCAGCGTGAGAGCCCCGCGCGGTGAAGTCGAGCTGGATTTCCGCTCAAACCTCAGCGGGGTATTTAACTCTTAGCTCTTTAACATCAAACACTTACAGATGTTTCTTGTCGGAACAGAGCTACCGTCTAATATTAAGCGCTGTAAACGGCATCGAGTAGATTGAAAGCAATACGGTATTCTTATGTTCTGTGTAAGGAAGTAGGCAAAGAGCTGGATTTGAATTTCCCGCCAGTCAAATTAGAGGAGTGGCTTTCACCAAAAAAGGGATGATTCATGGCTCATTGACGCTTCTTCTTTCTCTTCTTCCACATAAGTCGCATTACCGCCACCTACTGGATTGCAACAGTTTCACGGGGAGCGCCATTTACAGTTTTACTAGAAGTCCAATGCACTATCCATTGCGCTACAGAGTGAGGAAGCAATCACCATAGGCAAACTCCCACCTTCTATGCAGCAAGGACTTATAAAATTAATACACAAACCAAATAAATACAAAATGAATATAGAAAATTGGAGGCCAATAACCTTATTAAACAATGATGCTAAAATATTTGCCTCCATCTTTGTGCAGAGACTAAAGGTAGGTTTGGGAGAAATTATTGATGAGGAACAATCTGGATTTATGGCAGGTAGAAGTATAATTAATATTGTGAGATTAATACTGGACTTAATAGATTACAATGAATACATCAAAGAGGACAGTCTTGTTTTATTTGTTGACTTTTACAAAGCATTTGATACAGTGAACCATCAATTCATAGTAAAAACACTCAATACCTTTGGATTTGGAGATCGATTTATCAATATCATTGGAACATTATACAAGGGATGCAACAGCTCAGTAAAACTACAATATGAAACCTCTCCTAGATTCAATATTGACAGAGGAATAAAACAGGGCTGTTCTCTAAGCCCGTACCTGTTTTCTCGCGGTATCTGTGCTTTTGACCGAGAATTTTAAATATCACAACTGGCAGATGACACTGCCATCTTCATTAAGACGCAAACAGAAGTAAGAAAAGTAGTAATTGTATCAGAGAATTCTCTGATGTATCTGGATTAACAGTGAATCTAGGAACATCTGTATTGCTGCCACTTAAAACTTGTAGCCTGCCAAAAGTCTAGCTAGCGATAACTAGCGCCAATTATAGCGATAACTAGCGCTAATTAGCGCTAGCTAGCTAGTGATAACTAGCGCTAGATATATTATAGCGATAACTATAGATAGATAGTTATCGCTATTAGATAGATAGTTATCGCTATCTATCTATAGTTATCGCTATAATATATCTAGCGCTAGTTATCGGTAGCTAGCCAGCGGTAGTTATCGCTATAGCTATCTAGCGCTAGTTATCGCTAGCGATAACTTGCGCTAGCGATAACTAGCGCTAGATAGCTATAGTTATCGGTAGCTAGCCAGCGCTAGTTATCGCTATAGCTATCTAGCGCTAGTTATCGCTAGCGATAACTCGCGCTAGCGATAACTAGCTATAGCGATAACTAGCGCTAGATAGCTATAGCGATAACTACCGCTGGCTAGCTACCGATAACTAGTGCTAGCGATAACTATAGATAGTGAAGACATTAATGCTCCACATGAAGGTTTGCCTCTGTGGGAGTATTTGAGGAAATAAACTTATATAGATATCAAGTATTTATGAATTACTATGAATACATCTTTCTGTAGATAGCCTACAGATGTTGTATTCATTCTAAACCACATATTTGAAATATAGATAAATAATAGATAATGTTAAATATATTCAGGGAGCTCATAGTAAAACTCATTCTCCATGTCGTTCTCCATCATGTCATAGCACAAGCAACGCTGTATGCTTTCAGCTAATCTTACAGCTTCTATGCAAGAACATGAATAGGAGTCAGGTAATAACTTATATTTATAGCCATGAAAAGAAGCCACATTCAGAGCTAAAAGCAGCAACTCCAGCCCCCTTCACTCTCCACAAAAGTACAGAAAAAAATGGGAAAAAAATGAAGCTGCACTGCAATTAGCCACCACATTCTCTGGTTTAAATAGCCCATTTATATTATTTTATATTAGGCCTATTATATTAATATTCTTACAGTAATTTTGAAACTTTTTGCCATACATGTAGACATGCTGATTTGCAATAAAGTTGAAGTGGCCCCTTAATTTTTTTTTCCAGAGCTGTAAATGCACACACACATGATCTTTATGAAGTAACAAACTTTCACATACACATTTAGCCATTTAATATGTTATAAAGATAGTAACATACCATTTAAAGACTTTGGTCCTACTTAAGACAGGCTGTATCTAATGAAAATATTTTTTAGGTTATCTGTCTCACCAATAATGACATTTTTTTTCTTTTCTTTTTTTGAAAAGTATCAAAAAGTATTGAAATACATGTTGGTATCATGACAACACTAGTAGATATTGATGCATATACCACGGTTTGATAATCAATAATTTTATTGAAATATGCCAATACATCTGATTGGCACAGAGGCTACAGACAGTTCCCTGTTGAAAAAAATGCATTTGTGGCTCGAGACACGACAGGGGAGACTATCCCATTAACTCCCATTAATTAAAAGTATGTATATTGTCCCTTGAAGTGACCTTCAATTATGTTTTAACTTGTAAAAACAAGGGAGAGATATCTTGAACTGAAATTGTGACTACTGAATGTTTAGTATAGATCAGTGTTTCTCAATCCTGGTCCTGGAGTACCACTGCCCTGCATGTTTTAGATGTTTCCGTGCTCCAACACACCTGATTCAAATGTTCAGCTCATTACTGGGCTCTGCTGAGGCCTGATAACGAGCCATTCATTTGAATCAGGTTTGCTGGAGCAGGGATACATCTAAAACATGCAGGGCAGTGGTACTCCAGGACCAGGCTTGAGAAACAGTGGTATAGATAACACCAGCAGCCCCCTCGTGCCACTGTCAAAATTTCGGCAGCGCCGGAATTGTCTAGTTATTACTACAGTCGTTATTAGAGTAAACAGATAGCTTGTGCTTGGCTGCACATATTTGACCTTTTGAACATCACATGCATATGTCATTGTTGAATATCTCCTAAAAAAAGATGAGATATAAATGCATACACACACACACACTCTCACACACAGGTACTAATCTGATGCTCATAAATTAAGTCTCAATCAATGTTTTTCCATTGCACACTGTTTGAAGTCACCCTGGCTATAACTATAGATTTTAAAGATTTTACAATTCTTCATCAGATTCCACTGCAGGGTCCTGCTCAATGGTCAAGGCTTTCCTGTTGCTGTGGGGGAAAACAAAAAGCAAGCCAAGCAGAATGCAGCAAAAATTGCCCTGAAATGTTTGAGTGAGAAGGAGAATCAGAGACCAGTGGTAAGATCCTTCTTTGTGAAATGGTACATGTTGGAGTGTGTGCTTGATTTTCAGAGTTCACATGCAGAGCATATCTCAATGATTGGTTTGTTTATCCTGACAGATGGAAGCAGTTGCTGAAAAGTGTATATTTGTTTTTTCCTTTCAGGTAAAAAATGCTGGTGATCCAGCTGCCACTGGGAAAAGAAAGAGGAAAGCTACAGAGGAAGCAGGCATGCTTGCATATCATGAGATCTCTGGCACTAAAGCTACAAAGGTATTTATTAATACACACTAGTTTTTCCTGGCTTAAGTGAAGCAGTATAAAATTGCAGAAATAGTTCACACTGAGGTACTTGTCATTCAGGGTGAAATTATGATAATGCTGTTGATGATTGTGGCTGATCAAGGTGTAAAAAAGAATAAAATAATGTAAAAAATATATATATAAAGTCACAATTTGTTCTACTAATTTCTCATCAAGATTGCAAAGAATAGTCTTAATGTGACGGTTCAAATTTGAGTCAAGATACTGAATCCTATTAAAAGGCAAAATACTGGAGCCACCATCTGGAGTTCGATGTGGAGATATTAGGAAACAACTGGCCTATGAGTCCAGGTGAAGGAAAGCCCTTGATCTGTGACTGTGATGGGCTGGCACCTGATGGCTGATTAGCTGATTTGATGTTTCAGACATTCTCCCCTTTTTTAAGAGGATGCATTATTATGTGGTCCTGGCCAGTTATTGATAGAAATATGTTGATTTTTAATCAGTGGAGGAATTCTGGATCACTATCTTTGGTCATTTTTTTGATTACCTCCACAACATGTCAAACAATTTGATATGTCTCTGAAAATTAAATTTGACGAGGACCATTTTCCATATTTTTTCCATCTCTGAAGAGGCAAAATCCTGCTGCAAGTCCCAAAAGAGGGTAAGTCACCTTGAGCACTCAAAGCTCAAGTTGCAGTATGTAACATTTCAAATGCTATGGCGCAAAAAATTATTGCTGATTGTCGTTTTTCATGTTCACGTTAGGTTTGAAACACTTTTCAAAGATGTTTGTGGAATCAGCGATAAGGTATAGTTGGACATTTGAATAATTTTAATGATTTTGTCATTATTTGTCGTTGTTTTTTTCTATAATTTAGTCGCTATATCATGATTTATTTTCTCCATTAAGGAGCCAATGATTGCAGAAGGAGTGAACACAGGCCCCAGTGAGACGACATCAACCCAATCGAAAAGCTCCAGGCATTGAAAATAAAAACTAAATTACAACCATGGAGTGTATTTTCCTGTGGTGTTCACTTTGTGTGTTTGTCTGTTTTAACAACTGATATACAATAAGAGAGACACGTCTTCTGTGTCAACAGGTTTACATCAGAGTTTGATTCCATTGTGTGCCTCGGCAAAGGCGCGTTTGGTCGTGTTTTCAAAGCAACAAAAAAACTGACTGGGAAGAAGTTTGCTATGAAGATTGTCCTCTGGAAAGAGTAGGTCAAACATTGTGGGATGTTTCATGTTTTTGATTTTCCTTTCATAGTAGATGTATTAATTACTGATGTACTGCAAAAGAAATTGCAAGTTTCAACCGAGCTATTTTCTTATCCTTGGGAACAGAAAAGCTCTACGAGAGGTGAAGGCATTGTCAGACCTCCATCACTGTAACATTGTTCGGTACTACACATGCTGGTTGGAGGATTCAGGATACCAATGGGACGACGCAGCTGACAGTTGCAGCAGTTCACAGTAAGTCACACCCACTCAGTAAAGTCCTTACTCATACTGGAGGCACATCATTTCCTCATTGGTGTTTTCTCACATTTCTAGGTCTTCTATCGTGGATTCATCTGTCGGGTACCTCTATATTCAGATGGAGCTGTGTGACACCGAAACACTCAGGGAGTGGATCGACAAGAAGAATATGAAGAGATCTCTGCGCGACTCCAAGAGAAGAGAAGAAAGTCTAACCATTGCAAAGCAAATCGTCAGCGGAGTCGAGTACATTCACTCCAAGATGCTCATCCACAGAGACCTGAAGGTGAGACGAGGCGAATCGATCCATTTATGACGTCACATCAAACAGGAAGCTGCATGTTTGTTTATTTCTTTTCCCACGGTTAGCCCGCCAACATCATGTTCGGGCGAGATGGAGAGGTGAAGATCGGAGACTTTGGTCTGGTCACTGCCGAGAATGACGACGACGCTGAGAGCCTGATGGAGAGAACAGTGTACAAAGGAACCCCATCTTACATGGCTCCCGAGCAGGTGAGACGGCCTATATGACAATAATATTTATATCATTGATTAGTTGTCAGAGGAGGACGTTCTCTGTGTTTCTACAAACAAAGACATTCATAGAATCTGAATGGCTTCAGTAACTATTGGTCAGTTACACACAGTGACTTCATGAGCATACAGTAACTGTTTATGTTTCATTTACACTATAGTGATTACAAAGAGACGATAAGTTGCCTTTTGTTAAAACTGTTCTTTTTTAATAACAGAAGAGCAAGAAGACTTATGACCAAAAAGTTGATATTTATGCTTTGGGGCTGATTTGCTTCGAGCTGTTTTGGAATATTTCCACTGGTCATGAAAGGCAAACGGTGAGTTGTTCAGTCACAACCCAAAATTGAGATCATTTTCAGTAGTTAATAACCTGCTGTATTTATAAGTTCCTGTTAAACATACCAGATAATTTTAGCAGATATCTGAAAATCATTCAAGTGCAACAGAGCAACTTATCAGGTGTGACAGGCCAGTTAAATGCTCTTTCTCCTTTTCATCTCTGTGTGACTTCCAGGTTTGGGACGACGTCAGAAGACAGAATTTTCCCCAAGGGTTTTCAGGCATTTTTTTCGAAGAGGTACATCATCTTGTACACTTTGGCCTTGTTCAGACTGCCAGCCCAAATCCGATCCAATGATGGATCGATCTGCATGGGCTGTGTATCGTTACCGTACACAGCCCATGCAGATCGGTTGGAGGTGTCTGAACACACAAATCTGATCTGATCACTTGCAAAAAAATTGTGCAGACTGTCTTAAAGGTCTGATTTGAGAAATAAGTCTGATTGCCTGCAGTCTGAACAAAGCCTTTGCCAATGCACTTGTATTACAGATCAGTCAGTATGTTTACATGTAGCTAAGTTACTCAGAGAAAACGGTTACACAGGCAGAACAAGTTTACATGCACCGTAGTGACCGTGGTCACTGTAAATTCATGTATACATGTAGCACTTCAGTAATAAGTGAGACAAAGCAGTGCTTTCATACACAGCACAAATGTGTCTGAATTCAACAAATATTAAATATTCCAAGGAAAACAGATAATTTGGACTTCAAGTTTGGACTTCAGTTTCAGGTTTAGTTTGACTTTGGGTGGAGTTTAAATGCAAAGATGAATTGCTGTGTGTAATCATCTCTCCTTTCATCCAGCCACTCTATTCTCACCCACGCTGTCAGGGGCTCCCTGATGTTTGTGTGTTGCACATGCATACTTGTAAAAGTCCATTACACAGAGAATTTGTTGTTCTACCTTTCAATTGCAGACACCAGGTTTCTCGTTGAAGGGATGTTTAAGAAATCTGATTAATGGAGAAAGCCAGCGTGGTTACAGTATTTGCTACAGGGAGCCGGTTTACTCATGTCGAACAGTGGGGCAGGTGGGAATTAGAATTCAGAATAGAATTAGTAGAATTTCTTAATGCAAGATTTCACTAGATCTCAATAGCTGTTCTTGTTTATGTTCCAGTACATCATTATAAAGCCAATGCTGTGTGTGAAACCAGAAGACCGACCTGAAGCGAGTAAGGTGAAGACAGACTTCGAAGAGTGCACTTGCAGAAACAGCACTCAGGAAATCGTACCTGGTGGCAGCAGGTCGGTCTAATTATCAAAAGGAAAGAAAAGGGGTGCACGATAACTATAGGACCGATAATTATCGGGCCAATAACAGGAAATTATGACGTCATTCCGATAAGTCCGATATCATGACGAACAGCCCCGATAACATATATTTTTGTCAGCAGGGCAGTGCCTCACTCCCACTATGAGACCCAAATGGCCTGCAGTAAATGTTGGGTTCATGTGAGGTCAGCATAATTAGAAAAACTCTTTCTCACTGGGAAAAATTAACAATACCCCCTCATGCCAGAAAACAACTCGCTAACTTGGTCACAATTTTGGTTGTTGCTGACTTGTATTGGCAGTATTTTGTCACATGTTACACATAATTAAATAATAAAACAAAAACACGAACTTAAAAAGGTCGAAAGAACGGCTAGCAAACAAGGAAACGGGGGAATTTACGTTACACCTTAAATGCAGCACAGCGTGCTTACCAAAACAGTAAACATGGCGTTGATTGTGTGGGTCTTCTTCAAAGTTTCCGAAGAAGACATTTCGGTAGTTATTTGTTACAAATGTTCCAAGCGAGTTCCACGAGGAGGGAGAAATAGCACGAGCTTCAAACCTGATCAGCCACCTGAAACATAACCAGCGCTTCAACAGAGTTTGGAAAGCGTATGAGAACGCCCGCCCTGCTTAAGACGCTAATGTTAGCAAGCCAGTCGCAAAGAAGCCACCGGGACTTTCACACACCGGCGAGGCTTTCGAAAAATCTAAGAAATCTGCCAAAGATGACCCACGGGCCAAGGTTATTGAAGATTTACTCATGGACATGATGGCGCTTGACTTACTATGGAGTGCACTTTTCCAGTTTGTTTACATAGATAAGTCTTACTTGTGTCAGTATAATATGCACTGTGCATTATTTCTTTAATGTCATTGAGGAATGCACTTTAATGAGAATGAAGACATGCAGGCTGTGGTGCCCCTGTGGCATGAGGCATGTGGCATGTTCTGGCCTGAGTCTCATTGCAGGCCTCTTTGAAGCTCAGTTGAAGCTCAGCACACCTGGCCAGTGTGCTGAGGTGACTTGCGGCCCTCTGCGGCAGGCCAGCTCTCTCTCTTCTCCTCACTGCCAGCCTCCACGGGCACACAGCTCTGTGGTTCCTCTGGTAATGTTGTGTTTTGGTTATGTTTGCACATTTACAACACACACTCACACATTTCACGCATGCACATCACACACCACTGATTTTACTGATGAACACACCCCATGCTTAGTTATTTACTTTACTTATCAGTTTGAATTTGTGTATATGATTGATAAAGTATTGTTTAAACAGTGCACAATTGTCTTGTCTCCTTTCTTTGCTGTGACACAGGTCAACCACACAGAAAAGCCTCAAAACGTCTTACACCAAGACCTGAACACTTGTGTTAGCTGTTTCTCTCTCTCAGTCATCCCAGCTTAGCTTAAAGTTCGGTGTGTCTGATATGAATGTTTTTTTCTGTATCACAAGTGATGAAAATAAGGGACTGAGAGAACCCCATATGACACATTTTAATGTATAGGACCACAGTCAAGTAATAAACACCTTTAAAGAATGAACAAACAACGATGACACTGCTTTCTCAGTAAAGCCACAGCCACAAGTCAGTTAACTGCAAACTATATTGTAGAGTACAGAAAGTATGTACACAAGTGACCTACATATATTTTTAACTGCATTTAAAGCACACACAGTATCGTCAGTTGTGTAACTGACATGATCTCACATTACTGCAGTAATGTATGATTTTAAGGTCAACCTTTTGACCAAATCCATGTCAAACATGGCTGTATGCTTTGTTTTGAACAGCTGTCATGGCTTGAATTGTACTCATACCTGCTTACTTGCTTGTAGATATGCTGATAAAAAATGTACATGCTGGCAAAATTGGCAGTTATGATCAAGATGTCCATATAATTTAAACAGTTGATTACACCACATGAGGGCAGTCTTGCCTTCTTATTTTTTCATTTATATCACACACTTCGGTGTTTTCCAAGATTAGTATTTGATGATTCTTGTGTTTTGACGATTGGCACTTTATGAGAGGAATTACAGAAAGAGGCAACAATATAATAACTAAGACACAACATGTTTTTTTGTTTTGGGAAAGCAACAATTCAGTTACCATTTCCCAAACAAATGGTAAAACATGTTAAAAAAAATCATCCAAAACTAATTTGCATAATGATTCAGTTCAGGATGATGTAAAACAACAGCCTGCACGCTGACCTGATTGTCGTTTTCTTCTATATTGTGACCTCTAGGGGGAGCTGTGGCTCTGTGTAGCTCAGGCTGCAGACTCCAGGCCTCCTCTGCCTGTGGGTGAGAAGGTTTATTCACAGTGAGAGGGCCAAAACCGAGGGAGCTGTGTGACATTTAATCATGCCTCCGGTGCATGCTCGATGATTAGCATCTCTGTGGAAAACAACAGTAACTAGTGCCAAATGCAGGAGCCCACGCAATCACCTGGCCGTGGTGCACACAGTCACAGAGGCCCCCAGTAATCAGCACAAATCAGCTCCTGCAGCTCAGTGTGTTAACTCAACAATCACCACGCTGCAAAGCGCCCTGAAATTTGCGTAATAGCCGTGGATAGAGGCCATACTGTAGGTGGATCGACTGCCTTCGGCTAGATTGAATAACTTGGTGATAACTTCTGTCTTATCAGTCATGGCCCAAACTCATGGAGTCACTGTAAAAAGGCAGAGGCTAAAAGGAGGGAAAAAGATGCAGCACTAAAAAGTAGAGCCAGGATTACGTTATTCTCCCTCTGGAGAACGCAGCATATTTTGAACCTTGCACTGATTATTCCCTCAGATTTATTAAAATATCTGGCTCTTTAGCTGCTAACTGCTCCACCTTTTTCACTACTAGGTGTTTGCTAGCCAGCTAGCTAGGTGCTTGCTAGCTGGGCAGCTAGCTTTGAGATTATCACAGTATTTGGGGACAAACTGCTACCTGTTGGAGCTGAAAATGATAGCGGTGCGCATCTTAATATGAAGCCAAATCGATGTTAAGATGCTAAAATGCTCCGTAAAGCTGAGGAGAACTGCTAAGAGTCACTACGAGCGACATCTCTCTCATCACACAGTCATTTGACCCACATATAAAATATTAATAATCATGAGAATTTTTTTTCAGCATGCCAAAGCATTTTATACCCAAGATAAATAAAGTTTGGCCTGTTGTGTTGCTGTATTTATGCGATAGTAAAAACTCAGTATATTAAGATTAAATAATATTTTGCCTCCACAATAATTACCAGCAGTTGCCAGCTGAATGTTTCAAAGATGTCATTTAGATATCAACTGCCTGAGAGAACTTCGAATCATTCTTCCCTTGACATTTACACCACCAAAACAATGTGCTCTCTCATTTAGCTGTATCTAAGATAAGAAACCTAGTGCTTCCAATCTTCCACAGCTGTCGCGCTTGTGCGAGCCGGGTTATTGGATGTATTGAGGTCACTTCCTCCGAGAGCAGTGTGGGCACTGAAGCAGCGCTCCAGTCAGTGGCCTGGACCGTGTAGCCGGGAGTAAAATGGACTCACCGGCCAGGAGCACGGCGGCCGAGTGCCTCCCTCGGTCCCATGGGTCGGAGCAAACCATTACCCCGTGCGCAGCCTCGCTGCAGAAACAGCAACCAGAGTTTGTTCTGCTCTGTGTGTTTTAGGAACCAGCCTTGCTGGGAAGACAAAACCATCGCCCACCAGCACACGTCAAACTGATCCGCGTTAAGTTGTCAGATAGTGTTGTCATCTTCTCTGTTGTTGGTTTCTGTTGTTTTTTATTGCCCACTGTAGTTATATCCCACTTAACCTCTGGTGAACTGCAGTTAACTGGAGCATGGCCGCATGCTGTGCCTCGCCGGAGGCCCCGCTTGGCTTTTACTCTGGACTTTCCACCTCTGCAGAACCACATCCTGCCACTGTCCACGCCACTCAAAGAACACTGCCAGCGCTGGTCCAAGGGCCGCACTGGAGAATTTGCATGTTTTAACCTACTTTACTACTGAGTATAATCACCCGGCTCTGCACTTTCTCTCAGCTCTACAGATCATTTCAGCTTCTTTGCTTTAACAGCCTGCAACTTCACTGTTTGGTTCACACTAACCATTCTATGCAGCAAGCAGCTGTTTTCAGTGCAGAAAGCTCTGATAAACTCATTGTGCACTACATGACTCCCTCTAACCTTAGAGCATTATTGACTTAACATTCCTGGTAATGCATTCATGGGTTGTAGTGAGAGGGTTCAAAAATACAAAGTACGCTGTGGTCCTTAAAGGACAACCATTTAACGATGTGTCACACAGGGACATAGCTGCCATTGGGGACACTGAGGTCATGTCCTCTGCACTTCTTCTCAGAATTTGGGGATTTCAGAGGGTTTAGGAGTTCTACAATTTCAATAAATCCAAGACTTGGTGAGTATTTTATAGGACAAATCCAGTATTTTTAGACTCAAAATGCTACTAAAAACAAAGGATTCAGTATTTCCCCACCAAAATATTATTCCTGATGCTGCTGAGAAAGTTTTGGAACAGACTTTGGGAAATAAAATAGCTGAATGAATAAAATATATCCCAAATTCAAATACATAAAATATTTCAAGACTTTATATCTGGTGTTTTCTCGAGATTTTCTCACAGGGGACGGCATGTTGTGGGACTTGGCCTCATAACCGTAGCATTGCTAAAATCCTGGCTGATGTCAAATTTACATTTACCCCAGATTTTTTTTCATTTCATCCTGTTCAAACCCTGCGAAGCAACATGTCTGAGGGGATATTTATGAGTGGGGACTACAAGTGATGAACAGACTGGTTTTTTTAAACTTACATTATGACAACAGTGTGCAGAATATATCAGGTAAAATATAATGCTAGGTGCATGTAAGGCACAAATTCATCTTTAAAAAAATATTCTGGAATTTATTTCACACTGTGCTCTTCACAGACTGGATGGTTTTTTTTGCCCCTGGAAATTATACTGGAAATACGACAAAAAGTTCTGCTGTCACTTCCTCTGAAGCAAAGTTCGACCTGTGTATCCCAGCTCCCGTTTGAAAGTAAAACACCGTGTGTTCACTCACATCCACCTGATTCAGCTCCAGTCGGCAGAGGAGAGCAGATCCTCTTCACGACACCTACAGTGCATCCTCCCCCAAGCTCTTGTACTCTGGTTACATAAAACTCATTTCATGTGAGAACTCCCAACTGGTCGACAATAAACGCGCCATAAACCAGAGACTTGGCCAACTTTGCTTTGCGCCAGCCAAATATTCACTCATATATTACAATAGTCATTCTCATTTTTTTAGATTTACTCCTCAGAAGCACCACCCCAGTGTCTCCTGAGAGCAGGCCGCTCAGATAGAAGAAATAATATTTTCACATCACAAGATTTCTTTGGTTCGCTGCTGCTGTTTATCACTGCCGGGTCGACTGTGGCAGCGACTGCCCTTTCTTCTCACCCTGTTGTTCTGGTTCGTCAGTCTAACTGATGCCAACGAATTTCCCTCGACTGTGACGTGTGTTTAATGTATCTTAACCAGGGAAGATGCACCATTAGATGCGAGAAAATATCACTTGATTCAAGGCCTAAAATAAAAGATTCCCACTGAGAAATAGTTTGTCGCACAATCACAAATCGGCTTATGTTCAAATTTGCTAAAATGTTATAAAGACATAATTTGTTCCACTTCAAAAAGCAAAATCTAACTAGGATGAAATATCTTAAATCAATGCTTGTTTTTTTTTTTTTTTTGGTCTGACAAGATATTTCTTTCTTATGTTAGAGCATTGCACTTGTTTCAAGCTTTATTGTCCTTAATTATCTTAAGATATCAGAACTTCTTACTGAGATTTTAGTAGTGGTTCTGAATAATTAAGTGCTTGAAACTAGAACTTCTAGAATCATAAAGGCTTTTAATGAACACAGAACAGAACTGCTTTGTCGAACCATCTGCACAAATGCACAGCTCTTGTTTTTAGTCTGGCCACAGGGCTTTTAAGATAACTGTGTGTTCTTTGAGACTAGATTTTTTATTTGTTTCACTTGGTAAGTGAATTTTTCCTGCTCTGCTGGGAGATAATTTTGCTTATTTTAAGTCACATTTTATTGCTTTTTTTTTCTCCTTTTTGAAAGCTGAGGTTTTGCACTTCCAGCCGTTGTTCCATAAAGAAATATTCTGTTAGAACTCACAGTTTAAATGTTTGCATCAAGAGATTTCTGGTGGGGTTGATGTTAAGTGACTCTTACCGTGTTGGCGTGTGTGTTTTGTTTTGCTTTACTGGCACATGTGGGTAAAAGCGTGGTACGTGTCTGAGCTTGTGTGCAGTTTTCTTGGCTTGCTCTGCGTGGCAGCTGAAGGAGCTGTCAGAACGACTTGACTTACGCTGCCTTGTGTCACTTTGTGTGGGCTGGTAATTTACTACAAATAATATTGCATTCTCTCTGTTGACAGCCTGCCAACGCTGTCAATTGGCAAAGCCAGAGAAGTCGTTTGTCAACTCTTTGCCCCCTCAAATCCCCCACCGCCACACCCCCCTGCAGCTTTAAAGGTCAAGGGCACAATGGCAGCCTCACCTGGTAAATCTTTAATAAGTCGAAGAATCAGCTCCATCTGGAGTTCAGCGGTTCATAGCGGAGCAGCAGGGGAGGCAGCTGAGTGTCAGGAGGATCCTCTGAAAGCTCCTGCAGCCAGTTATTCCCCCGTTTTCTTCTGCAAAATTGACACCTTCTGACAAGCCAGCTGTTGTGCTGATTTCATGCCCACAGGAAAGACGTGTGTGAGGTGATGCAATGATGATGTTAGAGCGGATTCCTCAGGAGGAATATGAAAAGAAAAAAAAAAGGATAGAGACAAAAATAAAAAAAACTCTGCACTTAAACAGGCACTATGGCGCTCTGTGAAAAAATAGAAATGGCACACTCGGTGTCAGAGTTCGTGTCTTTATCTGTGACAGGTGTTAGAGCCGAAGGTTACAATATGTACCCACTGCAACCGCCCACACTAATGTTGTTTACTGCCAGACGGATCCTTCCAAATCAAGGACGGAGACATCTGAACCTCCTCCTCATTGCTGTCAAAAATATATCATAACTGTGGTAAATACTAGGCAACAGGAAGTTCCCTAAAAGACTGTGAAGCAACAATTTTATTTGCCTTTAAATGATTCAGACGGAGGTGTCAACTTCTGCACCTGCACCTGCAGACTGAGGCTATGAGATAGGATTCATGCTCCATGCGCTATTAAAGGCTCCACAGTGATATGTTTGCAGTCCAGAGATTTGAATGTTCAGCTCTGGCAGATACCAGCAAAGTGACTTCATTGCATAATTTAAATGATAAGTGACAGTAAATTCAGGTGGTGCGATGGCAGCGGTGTTAAACGCGAGACCCGGAGAAATAAGACAGAAAAAGGCAAGCTCATCAAACTGGCAGATGAATTGAAAGATAGAGTGAATCGACAGGAATGAATTACTTTTGTGATGTTTGCGCATTCACGGTTGCCTCGTCCTCTTTGTGTCAGTAGTAATTACACAGGTACCTATGGGAGAGGCAGGGAGGAAGATGAAAGCGCTGTGAAACCAGGACATGAACAAAGCCAGAAACAGAAAGAGGGGGCCAACGCTTGAACACCAAGCCATGACAGACAGCCTTTGGGGCTGTTTTATTCAGCTGCCAGGAGCTTTTTAGGATTCGTTTTATCTGCTCTGCCTTCCCACCCACCCACACGCCCACCCCTCTGGATGGTGCTCCAGATGATTTGTGTCCAGTTTGGTTTCACTCGAGCCAACACAGCCTCTAAAAGCAGACACACTCTGCCTCCTTCTCTGCAATCAGCCCGCCTGTCTTGTGTTTAAGAGCTGTTAAACCTCTTTTCTTCCTGAGCACGTTTGTTTGCATTGAAGAGGAAGGTCACCTCAGGTTATGTGTTTCAAAGATGAACTGAAAGTATATTTTACTACTTACAGTTTGATCTTTCTGTTGGGATCTCACTTTTGTTGGAGGGGATCAAATCATGTCTCACTTACATGTTAAGTATATCATAGTCCATGAATGAAAGACCCACCGCAACAGGTTGGATTAGATGGAGGAGGGGAAACCAGCAATCATTCAGTTACATACTCTTTACTAAATACTTATTTTCCCTCGTTTTTCCACCAAGCTCTTTTGTAATCCTCCTCCTGAAGTTAATCCTTCTACTGTGCCCTGTGGATCTTTCTCATAAATTCAAGCTAATTGTTTCTTGTAGGCTTAGGAGTCTACGGCCATGCTAGCAGATCTGTTTGGCTGAGCTGAATGCTAACGTATGATGCTAAGTAAGCCTATCATGTTACCATCTTAGTTTAGCATGCTAAGATTTGCTTATTAGGACTAAACATCAGGTAGTGATGGCAATCAATCAGCTGTAGTATTGAGTCATAAACCAAAACCAATTGCCCGTATTTCATGGCAATCCAATTTTCAACAATCTCATTCAAAACCATAAATGTGGGAAAGTCAGAGGATCACCAAAGGCAACCACAAATATGTGTTTTGTTTCGTGTTTGACCAACTGACCAACTGCCATCCCTAGAGCTGTGCCATGTGACACGCTACCATGGCGACAAACACGGTGGAGCCTAATTAATTCATTACAGTGGTTGGAGAGTCAGGGTTGATCATTGCTCCATTCGTAGATGATGCTGTCCTAGACACTTGTGTTGATCCTTGTTGTAAAGACGCCTATTCTGTCTGGTTCCTTAAAAAAAAATCAATACCAGTCAAAGTCACTGAATCCTTTGCAAGTCAAAGTGCAGTGTGTCAGCGGTTAACACGTGGCAGGTGGTGTCTGAAAGAGATTAAATTGCTTGTTTTCACACTTAGCCGGCGATGGAAGAAGTACTCTAGATGTTTTACTGGCAATACCTCAGTGTGGAAATACTCTGTGGCAAGGTATGCATGAAAGGTTGCAAGAAAATTTACTTCAATACCAAAAGCAAAAGTACTTATTACTCAGCATGGCCCATTTCAGAATATTACATTATCGCTTTATAATTATGAATGCATTAACGTGTTCATCCCTTTAATGTTGTAGCTGGTAAAGTCGGGACTAATTTGAATTACTTTACGTGCAGCCAGGATAGAATTTGTCCCCTGGGATCAATACAGTCTTATTAGCCTATTGTAATATAGGATGATTTATTTGTTGTATTGTTGTATTATTAATCTGAATCTGCATAGTAACTGGTAAGTAAAGTTATCAAATAAAAGTAGTGGAGTGAAAAGTATAATATATGCCCCTGTATTGTGGTGGAATAGAATATTGCAATAAAATAGCTAAATACTGGTAATATTCAAGTCATGCAAAGTAAAAGTACTCGAGTAAATGTCCTAAGTTACTCTCTACCACTGATGTAAATATATAACATTATATTATCATCATTTGACACTTGGCATTCGAGCACTTTTTTGGCTGATGTAATGAATTTTTTGAAGTGTGTATTCATACTGCTGGTGCACAGACACAGTACAATCGCTCCAAACATTTCTGCTGTATATAAAACTCTCGATATACTGTATATAACCTGATAAGATGTTCTTTTAAAATCCCCTGTAGGAATAAACGTAGTTGAATCAAATTCAATGCATGGCACATCTGGGCTCTCAGAAATCCTTTTAGGGATGGTTGAGAGTCCCCATGGCTGGCACGCGGCTCCTGTGTTCTTCATCAGACCCAAATTTGTGGCATTACACTCAGAGAGCCATCTCATAAATGGATTTCTTGTTGTGTGTGAAGCCTCATAGGGGAATCAGTGCACCATGTGGCCATCTGTCTTTGTACTTCCAGCCTCCCGAGCTACTTTCCCAGAAATCAACACCCTGTGGTCTGAGTCACCCTCGCCATCCTGTCGTCTGCATTTATTTTTTTTTTTTCATCAAGGTCTGTAAGCGCTATCAAGCATTTTTTTTTTGTCTATGAGCACATGCTCTGCCCTGAGAACATTACAGATAATGCCCTCCCCAAGGGCTTTTCCCCTGCTGTACATTATCTCTATTGAAGGACATATGGCAACATGACTGGGAAATGTGTGCACCCTCTTTCGTGGCTGTAATCAATGGTCGCCTATTGATTTCTGACATCACATCCATTTCTTGATAATATTTCAAGGACTGGTGCATCTGCACCTACTTTTAGCACTTAAGCTCAGCATCCTCTCTATGTCGGTACTGTGCATGATAAAATCTTAAGGCTCTTCAGGTGTGGTGGCAGATGTATTGTAGGTGGCTGAGTCTGTGGAAAGCTGGTGCTTCTTCAGTGTGATTGTTTTGCACAGAAGCCTTTCACTTATTTGTACTGATTTCATTTCAAGTGTTGCAGAATTAAATGGAAACACAAAGTATTGTGACCATGTTACAGGATGTACTTAGTGCCAAGTGGGGCATTTTACGCTTAGGCTGGGTCATTACTTCATGTCATTCCCCCGCACTCTATCCCCACATTTAAATGCATTTTCCAGTGCTCCAATATTTCTTTAACATTACACGTACTGCAGTTTCTCTGTAGTTTTTGGATGACATATACTGTACAGTGATACTCATGTATATGTGATGCGCTAAATGTTGACAGTATCGTTCATGCCAATCTACCAGTCGGTCGATGGCACATCTGGGCTCTCAGGTTATCTTGGGACCAGTGAAAGAACAGAGGATTACACTTACAAAACAGAGTTCAACCTTGGACAGTAATACATGTAGTACATGAAGTCAAATAGAAAACGCAAAATGTAAAAATAGATTGTAACAGACCTTAAAAAGACAAAACACATTCTGTGACAAAACATGAGCTGGTGGAGTCGACTGCAGAGTGCTGGCGACGGAGGTGGATTTCATCAGGTGTTTTAATATCCAATCATGAATAAATATTAATACTGATATTATGATATTATCACTCCATCAGTGACAGTCCTCAGCACCTGGCCACGTTTCTCTCCCATCTGCTGGCTGTCTGGGAGGACAATGACTGGCCTCACACCCCAGTGAAGTCACTGGCCAAACCGGCCAACTCCATTTGGAGCCACAGACCTAGTTGGCGTCCCTTACGAGTGGCACTTGGATGGTTGGCCTGCCCAGTGTTCTGCTACTAATTGTGTGGCAGCAAAGGCCTTTCTGGCAAATGAGTGCCTCCATCACTCCATTGTGTCTTCCTGCCTTTCCAGTGACAGCGCTAGCCTGGTGAGACAAGGCCAGGGCACGAAAAAGCATATTTGGACTGCATGACTTTTGCTATTCACTCTGACACATTTAGCATCCAGTACAACATCTGGTAATTAGAGAAGTGCACCATAGTAACTACATAACATAAACATTATATTCTGAATAATTGTCAGTCTGTAAAAACACCTGGATTTGCCCCTGGATGCTTCAAGTTCAAAGACACTTTGAATGATAACTGAGTGTCCATCAGGGGGCACTGTTGTATCAGGCTACATCCCACTGTAAGCGCCGAAAGAGGAGGGAAGTGGCATGGCTGTCTACCACCCTATCTGTGTTTGTGTTCTCACTTTGTAAGACAATGGCACTATATTCTTATCCGATGTAACCTCCACCTGGAGAAAGAGACGGATTGCATGGCACCTCGCCCCCTGCAGCAAATTAAAACAGAATCCCATTATACAAAAGCAGATACCGCTGCCACAATTCAATACCACCATTGTATGACCAAAACAGGAAATATGGTCCATGTTGACTGCAGGAAATATATCACTTCAGAGTGGTATAATTGAACGGTTCTCAGTCAGGAGACTCCATTAATCGATACCATGCGTGATTCTGAATGATAGCCGCTCGGCTAATAGAACTGACGCGCTCATTTGAATTATGGCAGAATTACTGGAGGAATGTCGATCCCTTCGAGAACAATAGGTCTGATCCCAGTCCAGGGACCGTAGCAGTTTTATAAGCATATGTAATTAGTTAGAGGTTACATGTGTTGTCTCTGTTATAGAAACAGAGCTAGAAGCTTTCAGATAATGCTTAATGTGCTGTATAATTTCTTTGACCTTGCCCTGACTATTTCATTACATCGCACTCCTCAAAATCTTTGATTGGCCTACCCCTCACATCTCACCCCCACTCTTTTCACTAACAGTTAAACCCACTCGCTCCTCAGGTATTTGAATATGGATACCATCTTTCACTGTGTTATTGGCCTCCTTCTCCCCTCTCGTCCTTCATTACAAATGATCTCTCAGCACTAATGAGTACATGTCTAAAAATACCCTCCTTGTCCAGAGAGCTGGATGTGTTGTGGTGCGTATAGGGCTTTAACAGATGTTAATGGTTATGGAACATCAGAATGGTGTAATGAATAGAGGCACTGCTACTCAGACTTCATTTAGAGAGAATATTTTAATATTCAGCACGCATCCGCACCCACCCACTGAAATTCCGCAGCCACGGATTCAGTTTAGACGCCCCCTACACCCCTCCTAGCTACCTTTTTAACATACCGGTGGTGTTCTCTGTTGCCATGGTAACACCGCATGACCTTTCCCGGGAGGTCGAGCTCATGTCAGTGTGTTGCTCGAAAGATTTCATGCCAGCTCTCCACCCATTGGTGGTCTTTGCAGTTGGAAATGTCCCCCGGTTTGACAGATGAGGGAAATGTTCCAACTGGACTTGACTCAGAGTGAAAGAAAACGTAAGGTGATGGATGGAGCCGTCACCACCCTCGTCTAATTAACTGACAAGGTCCCCTCATTGCCCGAATGATGTTCCAATGACTCAATTCATGGAGAAATTTGTGGGCATGGCTATATTTGCTTTTGCCAATCTTGGTGTTAGGGCTCAGTTTAGGTTTACGGCCCAGTATGTAGGATTTAGGTTGATCTATTGGCAGAAATTAAATATAATAATCAGAATTATGTTTTCAGTCGTGTAGAATCACATGAATATAAGAACTGTGATTTTGTTACCTTAGAATGAGCTAGCGGAAGCGGATCTCCTTCCACGGAGTCTGCCGTGTTGCACCGCCATGTGAAACACTGGCTCTGGAAAGCTCCTTTATGTGTTTTTAAAGGCCACCGTAGCGGATGGTGAGGTGAGGGGTATTCAGTTGTTTGAATCTGCAACCTCACCGCTAGATGCCAGTAAATACTTCACACTGGACCTTTAATGTTGGGTTATGAGTCACGAAGATGACTGGTTAGTGATGAGGCTAAATTGGACTCAGGCGAAGCACCACAGCAGATGACAGGTTTAGGTTAGGATCAAGGCTGGGCTCGGGTGTGGAGCCTGGAGGCTTTTTAGTCTAGTGTAACATAAGGATTGGCAGGTAGCTTGGCTCTCACTAACACTTAACACACTGTTTGTAATATGAACACAAACAAAAATTGATTAAAAAAGCTGTGATTATAGAGGGAGGCACATACTTGTTCATGACTAACAGCTTTTGGGCACAGTAAGTCATCACCTTTGGGGGTTTGTAGGCAACACGCACGAGAGCAGGAGATACTGCACGCACAGTAAGACCCCTGCTAATCAATAAACTTTTGTGAACAAATAGTTATAGCTAGGCTATAGCTAGGCTAATCGCCAATCTGGATTGGCGATGCACCCGAATTTCTGATTTATTTAATGGTTCAATTACAGTAGGTCTGATGTTATGCTCACTGCCAGCTATTTCCATAAATTGGAGAAAGAGTCGACCAATCACAGCTATGCTGGTGAGATTAATAATATTGCCATCATCTTCCAGCACAGCTTGCAAGCTACCTAGCGACTGTACATCCATGGAAAATACCTGGCCACAAAACTGATGACTAGAGTGGATGAAACACAGCAGTGTTGTAAGACGACTTACAGAAATAAATCTTAAACTCCATAATTGCTGCTAGCAACAGCTGCAGTGTTCGACTGAAAATGATGCTGGCTTGCATCTTCCATAATTAATACACAGGCATGAGAGTGGTAACAATATTTCACCTTCAGTAACTCCTCTCAGAAAGAGATTGAAGCTAATTTCCCCAAATGTTTCTTCATCTTTGGCCTGGACCACTAGCAAGGATTCTCAATATCTCTTCATGATCACAGTGGTAAAGGACTGTCTTTTTCGGCCCGAGAGAGAAGGAAAGTGAATAAGATTGGAACCATCAACCAAACACCTGCTGTGGACAAACAAGTCATGCCTTTGTCTGACTCAGGCACGGTCAATGAGTCTCCAGACTTTCCACAGGCAGACAGCAATAATACCACTTTACAAACCTGGATATTACACAATGATGCATGATGACTGTGTGACCACATGGGGAGAAACTCTCGGGATGATTTCATCAGGCCCCTGAGTTCATATTATGACAGGATCAGAAGTGCCAACCCAGCAAAATGTTTGCAGCATGAGAGTCAGCTGTAAGCGGGACCCCACACCCTTTCCTCCCTCCGTGAGAAACCGAGGGGAGACGTGGAGAGCAGACCTCCCCCTGTTCCTGCCCAAGGGTTCGAGTCTAATTCAGACAAGATGTTGGATGTTCAACAGCCTCCTTTTCTCATTTGCGGCACAGATCTAGATGAAAAGGTGGTGAGCGGCGGGAGCAGACCTCTCTGGAGGGGTTTCATTAGATATTACAATCTAAGCTTCCTCCAAGGCCAGGGTCAAAGATGGCTCCTATTTGCACCTTATTTCATGGCCAGGAAGATAATCGACCCACGCAGAGTCCATCTGGTTCGCATGGAGGTCTTGTGTAGGAATGGCCTTTGTAGCACGCAATGCATCACAGCTCGCACAGCCCCTAAATGAGCAGCAAATAAGGACTGTGAGAAAGGAAACAAAGAAAAACAGAAAGTAACTTCAACTCTTTTTGTAGCCAGATGAAATCAGAACTCTCTAAGCTTGGTGAGTTCAGGTTTGCAGAGTGCAACATGTGACAACCTCATGAGTTTCCAAGCTATCAGTGAGTCCGTTGTCTTTGTACAATCTTGCCGAGCGTGATAATGCCAGTGCAACCTCCCCTTCTGTCCTCATGGTCTGCTTCGTGTCCTTCACAGGCAGTAATCAGATACAGCGGACTGATTGTGGAACAAACGACCCGGGGCAGTCCAGCTGCAAAGGAGTACGGTTTCAACCCTGAAATGGTGATGTCACCTCTCCCATGTGACAGGGCTCAGTTTCACTGTCAGATCAATTATTCACAGCGTTTAATTGGATCAGCTGAATCCAGATCGCTCGAGGGATCCATTTCCAGTAACAGCAGCTGCAAATAAACCCTGAGCCAGCACGCAAGACATAAGGCTCCAAATCAATATCTGCAGACTACAGCACACCTCACCGACTTTATAAAAACTACCCAAATGACAGGCAAGTTTGCTTCAATGGAAGAAGATGATCCATACGTTGAAGAATTTTTAGATTAATCTTGCCTGCTCCACATAAGAGTAGGAGTGGAGGTGGTGACCTCAGAGCGTAGGATGAAGGCCAGTCTGTGATGATGCTGCATTCATTAATCACACAGTCGTGCACAGTGGCGTTCGCAGCCTCTTAGTCATCAGATATTCCCCTGGCCTCTGCTCTGCTCCCACCTCCAACTCGTTACAGGCCTCCCTGTCAAAGGTGGCCTTTGTGTATGTGTGTGTAAGGGAGGGTGGTGGTGGTGTCGGAGCCGACCAAGACAGTCCCAATCCCCCCATTAGAACTGGGATTCAGGATATAGAGTACAGCGTAGAGAGCCTTCCATTCACAAGCCGGGGATCAGAACACAAGGCCTATATCTCTGTGGAGAAGGAGAAAGAGCAGCCCATTCATCTTCAGTCTTCGGATGGTAATCACACTTGTGAAGGTCTCGGGAAAGTTGTTTTTCTATTTAAACACAGTCATCCCTGTTATGACACGAAACCCACTGTGTTGATTTTTTTTTTCAAAAGTTCGCCAAGATCTGACCCATCTCACAAACTATTTATTCAGCATTTGTCCCACTTATTTTACACCTGACTGAATCTTAACAATAAGTATGCCCGAATGGAAAAAAATTGGCTGCTATGTAATCCAGTGTACACATCAGTGAATGCTCACGTTAGTCACCGAAAGCCTAAGTTGCTGATTGAAAAGATTTATTTGGCCCCAGGTACCCATGATCATGAAATGACCCTGTAGGCATGAATACGTCTCTTTCATTCCATCCATGTCTGCAGTCTTATTCCACCTGCAGAGGCAGAACTCACAAAGTCCTGAGTGTCTTTCGGTAGGTTTTCTGACATGTTCTTTGGTAAAAAAGGGAACAAAAATTAGCCTAGCCATGACTCCATTCATGTTCTATCCTATGCCTGGAGAACATTGCCTTCTTTGACTGTGACAGACTGGCCATCAGTTTGCACCTCACGGCTCAGCCTCAGGCGGCCACAGAAATAGTCTTAAGGCTTGTTGCACTCATTGACCTTTAAAACGCCGCAGCAATTTTTTGAAGCAAAGCTCACTGTAAACCTGTTTTTAAGTATACATCTGTATAACTACAAATTTAGGGGTAAGGTGGTTCCTTCAAATGTTAACATTAGCATTGTTCTAAAAGAGAGCTGAACATGATTAAGAATCAATGGGATTTCCGCATGGATCAGCGCGAGCGAAGAGCATGCTGATCAATGTTTCCAAGAGTCTAATTCTATTAATCATATGTGCTGAGAGGGTGAGGGCTGCCTCAGTATACAACCAGCAGTGCCATGGTGACACAATGACCTTGTGACTGGTGACCTGCGCTTCTCTTCAACCTGAGGGGACGTGCTGCGGAGACTCAGCTAATCGGCTTTGTTCACCACTCAACTGCAGCTCTAATAAGTCTATTGATCTGGATGAGCATTGATCCAGTGTTCAGGCTGGAGCCGGTCTGGGTTAGCAGGTTGTGTGAGTAAATGGTGAGGAGAGATGGGTTTGGGAATTTGGGATTGGGATTTGCCATTTAACAATCGGGCCTTTCCCTTTCCTTCGAATTGGTATTTAGGTTAATTTTAGGGAACAAAGCACAGAGTCTTCTATGAGGATTATCTTAGCTTTAATCTTAGCCAGCTCGGAACAACAAACATGGGCTCAATAGGCCGTATAAATGCTTAACATCACACAGGGTGCCTTTATATATTAGGCCTTGTGTCTGTGTCATTGTACATGTCTATCTGTATGCTGGTGTGGACATCCCAGTGACAAACTGCTCACAGTGTATGGCTTTCACATTACTGAAGATGCTGAGGATGGCAGGCATGAGACAGTTTACACATTAAATATATGTATACGATGAAAGGGGCATTATGTTACGTCAGCAGAGACACCCCTGTGGAAATTACTGGCTGGCTCTGCAATAATAAAAGGCTGTCTGAAATGCTGCGTTTGTCAGAAGCTACTGTTCATTCATGCTATGAAATATGTGATTCAATTTTGTGCTTGACTGGCCACAGTATGCAGCATAATGTTTAACAAGTCATATGGGACATCATATATGGAATAGTGGGCTTGTGCTGGTGTAACAACGCTGCAGTGTGAACACTGTGTTGGTTTCATGGCCTGATTTGTTTAGATTTTTAGCTTCACTAGCAGCACGGCTCTACCGATGGCAGTTTTGGTTTGTCAGTCGGCTGCTCTGTCCACTTTGGTCCAGATTGAAATATCAGTTAAAGCTACTGTGTGGATTGCTGTGAAATTTGGCAAACACATGGTTTGTCTAATTTAACTTGCCATATATTACCATCACTGGGTCAAAATGTTAGTGTTCAAAACTTTGATTTATTAAGAAAAACTGAAGATGTTAGAATTAGCAAATATTAGCATGCTAACACACTCAACTAAAACGGTGAGCATAGTAAACATTATACCTACTGAATATCAGCATGTTAGCATTGTCACTGAGAGCCTGTTAGCATGCCGACAACAGCTTTCAGCTCAAAGCTCACAGAGACGCTAGCATGGCTGTACTTGTTCCAAATGTTCGCTTCATGCTGTGCTGAGAGAGTTGGGCGAACTCATGACTAACATTAAACATGACAAAATGTGCTGCCTATTTTTGACCACTTACATAAACATTGTCTGTTGTGCCCTGAACCCTGAAGTCTATTTCAAAGCATCCTGCCAGAAAAGGCTCTGGGACCGGGCTGCTCTCACTGCTACGTACAAATCCCGAGAGAATCCTCAGAAACAGAATGACTCAGAGACCAATTGGTCGGGGAAATGAATTTCCCCTGAACATCATCTCAGCTGAGCCACACCTTGTTTACTCACGGCTGTGCTTCCCTTTCCTGACTGGCATTCAGAGGGAAGATGATTGCTGCCTCGCATACTGTAACTCAGTCATCATCATAGCTCTGATGTTAACAGCACTTCCCCAGACGAAAAAAAAAAAAAAAAGCACTCAAGTCTTTTGTGGCAAACATGACCTGACAGGAGTAAAGGCTGAAATAAGAGAGCGAGGGTAGCCAGAGTTGACATTGGGTTAAATACGTTCGAGTCGCAGAAGTGAATTAGGGCAAAAAGGGAGCTCAAATGGAACAGACAGGCCTCGGTTCCTCCAGGGCGATTATGAAACTAGCCTTTACAGTGAAATGATTCTCCATTCTGATGTTTTCATGAAACATTTCTATTTCTGGACTATCCTCCCCTCACCCTCGGAGAACCGAGCGCGCAAACATCAGAACATACTCAGCACGTTGGACATCACTCCGAGCGTTATTGTGGATGGCAGATGTAGTCAGCCAAACATGCAAAGAGTGCACACCAGTGTGCTGCTCTGATAAGGGGACATGCACTCTCTCACACGAACATGCATGCGTGAATCTGAATCAGTGAGGTTGAGAGATGCTGATTTATTTTTTTGTGCAAAGGCAGATGTCTTTTATCGTTTGTAAATTCATTGTGCACGTACACATGCCCTGGCACACAGTGCAATCCTTTTCCTGGTGTTCACATGAAAGACTCTAATCAGGGTTGAGTAACATTTACATTGCGTAATTCGTCTTTGTTTTCTGCGGGTCTGATGTGGAAACTGTGCTCAATGAGAACTCATATAACAGCTAGGTCTAATTCCCACTCCCATCTCCCACAAGGCACAGCAAATCCCACACACACACACTCACACACACACACACACACACACATACACACGCTCTTGGCCCTGTGGCAACAAATACTTCATGTTCGCCTTCCCTTACATAGTGAGATCATCAGTCCATGTGTGTATGTGTTGCAAATATTCTCAGCTCCCCCAGCCAAGTCTGCCCTGCCCCCGTCAGACAGCAAAACGCTTGCATGTGTAATTTTTGGCCCGCAGGGTTGATGAACGAAAAGTAACAGTTGGTGTGCATGTGTGCGCCGTCTACTTGTGCCAGCATGTTTTCTGTTTCTCTTATTTGTGGATGTGTGTGAGCCTGGAATGCTTTGTTTTTCTGGGGAGCGAATCTCCGAGCGCTCTCTAGCCGCTGCCTCTGAGCAGGGTCAGAGGTCGCAGCGCATATTGTCCCAATATGGAAGCCGCTCTTCCAGTTCTGCAGTACAAAGGCTGGCCACACTGAGCTCTTTGTCACGACTGCCAAAGACCCACGTCAGGTCAACAACAGTGCCTCCAGACCAATTAACCAAGGATTTTTCTTTTTGTGTCCCAAACACACTCATATAAGCCTGCATCTTCTACACAGGTTGCAATAAAAACAGTCAAAAATACCTTTCACTCTTTTGTCTGGCTGTAATCTTTAGGATTGCATTAGAAATATCTGGCTCAGCTCCAGCTGTTATGAGAGGATGGAGCGGAAGAGATGGAGTTGCTAGGAAGAGGGTGGGGGGTGGGGGGGTGCATAAAAGGATGGAAATGGAGAGAGAGCCACAGAGGAGGAGGGGTATCTGCTCTAAAATCCTGTTATGCAACCCCTTTTCCGTGGCTGGCGTATTGCATCTGTTAAAAATGGAGGAGAAAAACAGCTTTGCAATTAGCGCTCAGTGTCCTGAGGGTCCTGGTCTCCCCCAATCACATCGCTTTGTCCTGCTCTCCCCAGCGTGCGTGTTGCTAAGCAGATGATGTGACTCAGGAACACACACTGCTATTCTTATAGTGTCAGCGTGGAGCAGACACACCGATAGCAATGCTCTGACTCCGCCTGCGTGCGCGGTGATGTTTACTGGAACAGACCAGTCTTGCAAATTAAACCAAGCTGGGTTGTTGTGTTTTTTCTGCCTCGGCTGCTCCCATAAGTGCTGTGAGAGTCGGAGATTTGGACGACGCTCCATGCTCCTTTCTTCTTATATTTTGGGCACATTCGATGTTTACAGCAAGTTAGGGTGTGGTCTCCGTAGACGGGGGCTTCCTCTGTGGTGAGTGGGGTGTTTATGGGTCTGGCCCTGTTTCCTGAGTCTCAGATAAGGACCACCCACCAAGGCCTCATCACTCCAAATCCGTCAGCAGCTAATGATCCTTGGGGAGGCTCCAACATTCTTATAGTGGAGCAGTGATGTAATTACTCAGCATTTATCAAAGTCTCCAGTAACATCATCGCTAAGAAAATCATAAACTGTTTCCTTCTGCTTGACGCCTTGTTAACATACCATTTTATATACTGTGGCAACTGTTTTCATAAATACAACATGGAAGCATGTGTCCCCTCCGGGCATGCAGTTAAGAGGGGCAAAATATGTGAGGTTCAGACAACCTAACTCAGGCAAGGCCTTTTATCTTCATTGTTCCACTAATTGTTATAGAGTTCCTTTCAGAGGTTAATCCGAGCTGAAACTAGGCGGGTGTGTAATCAGAGCCTGCAAAGATTGGATGTTGAGGTTGTTAAATTAGGTCAGGCAGCACTAAAATGATGCCTCGCAGAAGCACTCAAGAGAAGGAAAATGCTCTATCTGCTGGTTGCATTAAAAGAAAGAGGACGCAGAGGGTGTATTTCATTGTTCCACATGGCTACAGCTAATGGTCTCCATCCCCAGTGTGAATGGAAGGTATTTGTGCGAGAGTGTGATGCATTATTTAAGGGTAAACACGGTGGAGACAGGGAGGCCCAGCGGTGGTGGGGTAGTATTGATTGTGACAGGCCAGAGGAGACATGCACACCTCTCTTAAGTGTCTGGGGCTTCTCACAATGCCCCCGCAAATAAGCTTTTATTGCTCCAGCTTTGGAGTCTCCACAGTCAGCAGCCTATCAGGCAAAGCAGCTTAGCAGAGATAGCCTGCGGCAGTCCCACAGTGGGCCTTAACGCTATCAATCGATCATTCATCACCCATCCCTAAGAAACAAAAACAAGCAGCTAAAAGACAACCAGGGGAGGGAGGCGGCTGAACTGGACTGTGTCACACCGCTCTTGGCTGGGTGGAAATACCCTGTCAGGTTTTATTTGGGAACAGTCCACGTCCTGTTCTGTGCAGCACAAATTGAAACATTTGAGGAGGAGAGGGAGAAGAAAAGTAATGAGAAAAACTTTCTGAAAGAGGTCGAATGAAATGTGGCCCCTCGGTGCCCCCCCTCCTCCCCGCTCCCTCCCACCACCAGCCCTCCTGCACATTCCTCTCCCCTCAGCAGATCTGGCATGCCCCACAGGAGGCGGCGGCAGCAGCAGCACAGTAATCTTTTCAAAAGGGCGGATTTGAGCGGCCGCCAGGGCAGCCGGCCAACTATTTCTCATTTGGAGCTGGCCTGGAGATGACCCTCCTGTTGGAGCCCCACTCTCAGGAAAAACAAAAACGCCAGCGCCGAGTAAGGGAGCGCCTTGGCAACGCTGGAGAGCCGGGAACAGACTAGCAAAAAGAAAACAGGGAAACCGCAAGCCTGCTCTCAGCCACATCTGCATCGCCTTCCTGTGTAAAAAGAAAAAAATTAACTTAATACTGTCTGCATTAGCCCAAGGGACTTAACAAAAACATGGGAGGGCTGTGTTTCAGTCTTTTTTTTTGGAACTCTGTCTGCATGTCTTTTCTTTCCTTTGTCCATTTCCTTCTCTGTCTAACAATTTCCCGAGCCTAACAACCTCTCCACCCACCCCTCCGTCCTCTCTTCCCTCTCCGCAGCCCTCCACTGAGCCCTGGCCTCTTGCACTTTCAGTGGAAGCCCACCCTTGGCTTGGGAGGAGCTGGTCTGGGTCCTTGTTATGCTTGTTCAATGATGGATGGACAGGAAAACTAAGAATCCAAGTCCAGCATTCCTGCTTTTACAGTGGGGTGAGCGGGTGGAGGGAAAAGCGGGGGAATTCCTGAGCGTCTTTGTAATCACTATATGTTTGACAGCAACTGCAGTGACCTTCATCCAAACTTGCGGTCAACCCCCAGACATGAGTGCCCAGTAATTATCTGGGTGTTTCTTCTTGCCAAAGTCACAGAAAAAAAAGGCAGCTTCCAGAAAAAGTGAAACAGAGAAAAAGAAGGACGGGACATGTGGAAATGTTTGGAGGCTTAAAGGCTTTGTGAGTCAGACCTAGGACATCAAATTCCACATGCTGGGTTCAGATATCGTGTCTGTATGCAATGTTTACAGCCACACTCAGCCCTTACTTGGCCACTGAGCCAAGAAGACGCCCCTGTGGCCAGCTTTAGGGAGGGAGCAGGGGACGACAACAATGAAAGCCCTTATGTTTTGCCCCCCCCCCCCCCCCCCCCAACACACACACATATGCACCACTCCAACCCCCCCAAAAAAACGCTCCAGTAAAAACTCATCACACATCTGCCAGATCCGCTGAGGCCTGCCTCCAATTATCCGCCCACCACGCTGGAATCCCAGGAAGGCTCTGTCCGGCAGAGCGTTTGATGTTGCCACGCAACATTTGACAGAGAACAGGGCGGCTTTGAAAATCAGAGTGTAAACTTGCCTGCCAAGTTTGACGTGAAGAAAGAGTGGATGGTGGTGGTGGTGGAGGAAGGGGGAAGGCGTTGGGGGGCCGGCGAGGAAAATGCCACTAGATGGAAAGCAGCTGCTGACGGCTGGGAAACATTGCTTTAAATGGGCCCAAATGTGGCGGAGCCCTACCAAACCTCAGCCAAGTGGTCAGCATTTACCCTTCTGGGGCCTTTTGCTGATGTGTACAGAAGAGAAAGTTGCGAAAGCACTTGAGCATGCTAAAACGGATTTGAATTTTAG